>NW_027288783.1:0-300000 GCF_037038585.1 Patagioenas fasciata | reverse complement strand
TCTGTGCATCCAAATCTACAGGCTAAGGACGCGTCTGCATATGTTTTGGTGAACAATCGAGTGTGCGTGTTCTGACAGCTGCCTCTATGCAGACGTCTCCACAGAGCCACTTCTGAATGCCCCGCAGCCCAGGACTGAATGGATACACTAACAAGTGCACCGGTGTGAGCAACCACATATGCAGAAGGACGTCTTTCATCTCACAGAAGCGCGAACGTCTTGGCGTTCAAGCACATGGCAGAAACAAGGTGTGAACAGATGAGCTGCTGCTATTTTCTCCGTTCGGCATGCTTCGTTGTAGCTCTCTTGCCGGTCGCCGGCTTAGCGGCTTGCTTTGCGCGACTAGCTCTGGGGAGAGAAGGAGATAGCGCCGGAAACCTCGCCTTTTGCCTTCTTCGGCGCTGGAACCTGGTTGCTGCGCCTTCTCTTTGTCCATGTGCACACACACGATTCCTCAGCGAAAACCATGCAGAAACCTTTCCACGAGCACCCAGGGATGTGCACCCAGCACCACGTGCACGCACACGCAGCTAGAGAAAAGCACCTACCTTTTCACACACTGATGCCTAAGCAAACGCGTGGCCACACACACGCACACATCCGCAAGCGCGCCTACTCCCATCTACTGAGAGAAAGACGGACGAGCTCTTTGGTTGCTCTTCACAGGCTTGTCCCTGATCTATAGCTGAGGGCAAACACTTGTGTGCTTGTGGGAGAGCCTGTGTCTTTCCTGGAAGCGTTTGGGAGTTTTGCTCAGACGCGTGTTTCCTCAAGTTCAAGAATCAAGATCTAGGATACCTGCAGACAGGTGCCTGTTTGTGTGGAGACAGTCTGTTTGAAACTGTGCTCCTCAGCGCCCGCTCTTTCTCCCCGTCGCTCCACACGCCTGGGAGTCCCTTTCTTTCTCTCCACAAGCACGTGTGTTGACTTCGTCGCACATGTGCATCTGCACAAGCGTTGAGCTCAGCAGAGCGTGTCTCTTGACACTTGATGTGCGTTGGCTGTGTCTGCCTGCTCCAGTGAAGAGAGAAACGGGAAATCATCTTGGTAGAGGCAACAAAGCAAAAGCGAGGCAGGATTGACATCTGCTCAACAGAGACGGATTCCCTGCGCTGACACAGTTCACAGTTACACGAGAAGCAATCTGAGCGGTCCGTCGACCGGAGACGTGTTTCCCAAGAGGTCGTTTAGCGAGTGAACAGCAGTGTGCGCGACTTTCAGGAGTGTGCCTGGAAAGTGCCAGAATCACCAGGAGCATCTGTGCAAAAGCTGCTGCCTCTGTGACCGCATTGAGGCACGTTCGCGTGTCTGCGAGTATATAGACGGCTCTTTCGCGTTCACTCCGAGGGAAACGGTCCGCTATTGCTTCTGTGCGCACAGACGCGATTCCCTTGTCTCTTGCGAACACAGGGAACTCTGTGCATCCAAATCTACAGGCTAAGGACGCGTCTGCATATGTTTTGGTGAACAATCGAGTGTGCGTGTTCTGACAGCTGCCTCTATGCAGACGTCTCCACAGAGCCACTTCTGAATGCCCCGCAGCCCAGGACTGAATGGATACACTAACAAGTGCACCGGTGTGAGCAACCACATATGCAGAAGGACGTCTTTCATCTCACAGAAGCGCGAACGTCTTGGCGTTCAAGCACATGGCAGAAACAAGGTGTGAACAGATGAGCTGCTGCTATTTTCTCCGTTCGGCATGCTTCGTTGTAGCTCTCTTGCCGGTCGCCGGCTTAGCGGCTTGCTTTGCGCGACTAGCTCTGGGGAGAGAAGGAGATAGCGCCGGAAACCTCGCCTTTTGCCTTCTTCGGCGCTGGAACCTGGTTGCTGCGCCTTCTCTTTGTCCATGTGCACACACACGATTCCTCAGCGAAAACCATGCAGAAACCTTTCCACGAGCACCCAGGGATGTGCACCCAGCACCACGTGCACGCACACGCAGCTAGAGAAAAGCACCTACCTTTTCACACACTGATGCCTAAGCAAACGCGTGGCCACACACACGCACACATCCGCAAGCGCGCCTACTCCCATCTATTGAGGGAAAGACGGACGAGCTCTTTGGTTGCTCTTCACAGGCTTGTCCCTGATCTATAGCTGAGGGCAAACACTTGTGTGCTTGTGGGAGAGCCTGTGTCTTTCCTGGAAGCGTTTGGGAGTTTTGCTCAGACGCGTGTTTCCTCAAGTTCAAGAATCAAGATCTAGGATACCTGCAGACAGGTGCCTGTTTGTGTGGAGACAGTCTGTTTGAAACTGTGTTCCTCAGCGCCCGCTCTTTCTCCCCGTCGCTCCACACGCCTGGGAGTCCCTTTCTTTCTCTCCACAAGCACGTGTGTTGACTTCGTCGCACATGTGCATCTGCACAAGCGTTGAGCTCAGCAGAGCGTGTCTCTTGACACTTGATGTGCGTTGGCTGTGTCTGCCTGCTCCAGTGAAGAGAGAAACGGGAAATCATCTTGGTAGAGGTAACAAAGCAAAGGCGAGGCAGGATTGACATCTGCTCAACAGAGACGGATTCCCTGCGCTGACACAGTTCACAGTTACACGAGAAGCAATCTGAGCGGTCCGTCGACCGGAGACGTGTTTCCCAAGAGGTCGTTTAGCGAGTGAACAGCAGTGTGCGCGACTTTCAGGAGTGTGCCTGGAAAGTGCCAGAATCACCAGGAGCATCTGTGCAAAAGCTGCTGCCTCTGTGACCGCATTGAGGCACGTTCGCGTGTCTGCGAGTATATAGACGGCTCTTTCGCGTTCACTCCGAGGGAAACGGTCCGCTATTGCTTCTGTGCGCACAGACGCGATTCCCTTGTCTCTTGCGAACACAGGGAACTCTGTGCATCCAAATCTACAGGCTAAGGACGCGTCTGCATATGTTTTGGTGAACAATCGAGTGTGCGTGTTCTGACAGCTGCCTCTATGCAGACGTCTCCACAGAGCCACTTCTGAATGCCCCGCAGCCCAGGACTGAATGGATACACTAACAAGTGCACCGGTGTGAGCAACCACATATGCAGAAGGACGTCTTTCATCTCACAGAAGCGCGAACGTCTTGGCGTTCAAGCACATGGCAGAAACAAGGTGTGAACAGATGAGCTGCTGCTATTTTCTCCGTTCGGCATGCTTCGTTGTAGCTCTCTTGCCGGTCGCCGGCTTAGCGGCTTGCTTTGCGCGACTAGCTCTGGGGAGAGAAGGAGATAGCGCCGGAAACCTCGCCTTTTGCCTTCTTCGGCGCTGGAACCTGGTTGCTGCGCCTTCTCTTTGTCCATGTGCACACACACGATTCCTCAGCGAAAACCATGCAGAAACCTTTCCACGAGCACCCAGGGATGTGCACCCAGCACCACGTGCACGCACACGCAGCTAGAGAAAAGCACCTACCTTTTCACACACTGATGCCTAAGCAAACGCGTGGCCACACACACGCACACATCCGCAAGCGCGCCTACTCCCATCTATTGAGGGAAAGACGGACGAGCTCTTTGGTTGCTCTTCACAGGCTTGTCCCTGATCTATAGCTGAGGGCAAACACTTGTGTGCTTGTGGGAGAGCCTGTGTCTTTCCTGGAAGCGTTTGGGAGTTTTGCTCAGACGCGTGTTTCCTCAAGTTCAAGAATCAAGATCTAGGATACCTGCAGACAGGTGCCTGTTTGTGTGGAGACAGTCTGTTTGAAACTGTGTTCCTCAGCGCCCGCTCTTTCTCCCCGTCGCTCCACACGCCTGGGAGTCCCTTTCTTTCTCTCCACAAGCACGTGTGTTGACTTCGTCGCACATGTGCATCTGCACAAGCGTTGAGCTCAGCAGAGCGTGTCTCTTGACACTTGATGTGCGTTGGCTGTGTCTGCCTGCTCCAGTGAAGAGAGAAACGGGAAATCATCTTGGTAGAGGCAACAAAGCAAAGGCGAGGCAGGATTGACATCTGCTCAACAGAGACGGATTCCCTGCGCTGACACAGTTCACAGTTACACGAGAAGCAATCTGAGCGGTCCGTCGACCGGAGACGTGTTTCCCAAGAGGTCGTTTAGCGAGTGAACAGCAGTGTGCGCGACTTTCAGGAGTGTGCCTGGAAAGTGCCAGAATCACCAGGAGCATCTGTGCAAAAGCTGCTGCCTCTGTGACCGCATTGAGGCACGTTCGCGTGTCTGCGAGTATATAGACGGCTCTTTCGCGTTCACTCCGAGGGAAACGGTCCGCTATTGCTTCTGTGCGCACAGACGCGATTCCCTTGTCTCTTGCGAACACAGGGAACTCTGTGCATCCAAATCTACAGGCTAAGGACGCGTCTGCATATGTTTTGGTGAACAATCGAGTGTGCGTGTTCTGACAGCTGCCTCTATGCAGACGTCTCCACAGAGCCACTTCTGAATGCCCCGCAGCCCAGGACTGAATGGATACACTAACAAGTGCACCGGTGTGAGCAACCACATATGCAGAAGGACGTCTTTCATCTCACAGAAGCGCGAACGTCTTGGCGTTCAAGCACATGGCAGAAACAAGGTGTGAACAGATGAGCTGCTGCTATTTTCTCCGTTCGGCATGCTTCGTTGTAGCTCTCTTGCCGGTCGCCGGCTTAGCGGCTTGCTTTGCGCGACTAGCTCTGGGGAGAGAAGGAGATAGCGCCGGAAACCTCGCCTTTTGCCTTCTTCGGCGCTGGAACCTGGTTGCTGCGCCTTCTCTTTGTCCATGTGCACACACACGATTCCTCAGCGAAAACCATGCAGAAACCTTTCCACGAGCACCCAGGGATGTGCACCCAGCACCACGTGCACGCACACGCAGCTAGAGAAAAGCACCTACCTTTTCACACACTGATGCCTAAGCAAACGCGTGGCCACACACACGCACACATCCGCAAGCGCGCCTACTCCCATCTATTGAGGGAAAGACGGACGAGCTCTTTGGTTGCTCTTCACAGGCTTGTCCCTGATCTATAGCTGAGGGCAAACACTTGTGTGCTTGTGGGAGAGCCTGTGTCTTTCCTGGAAGCGTTTGGGAGTTTTGCTCAGACGCGTGTTTCCTCAAGTTCAAGAATCAAGATCTAGGATACCTGCAGACAGGTGCCTGTTTGTGTGGAGACAGTCTGTTTGAAACTGTGTTCCTCAGCGCCCGCTCTTTCTCCCCGTCGCTCCACACGCCTGGGAGTCCCTTTCTTTCTCTCCACAAGCACGTGTGTTGACTTCGTCGCACATGTGCATCTGCACAAGCGTTGAGCTCAGCAGAGCGTGTCTCTTGACACTTGATGTGCGTTGGCTGTGTCTGCCTGCTCCAGTGAAGAGAGAAACGGGAAATCATCTTGGTAGAGGCAACAAAGCAAAAGCGAGGCAGGATCCACATCTGCTCAACAGAGACGGATTCCCTGCGCTGACACAGTTCACAGTTACACGAGAAGCAATCTGAGCGGTCCGTCGACCGGAGACGTGTTTCCCAAGAGGTCGTTTAGCGAGTGAACAGCAGTGTGCGCGACTTTCAGGAGTGTGCCTGGAAAGTGCCAGAATCACCAGGAGCATCTGTGCAAAAGCTGCTGCCTCTGTGACCGCATTGAGGCACGTTCGCGTGTCTGCGAGTATATAGACGGCTCTTTCGCGTTCACTCCGAGGGAAACGGTCCGCTATTGCTTCTGTGCGCACAGACGCGATTCCCTTGTCTCTTGCGAACACAGGGAACTCTGTGCATCCAAATCTACAGGCTAAGGACGCGTCTGCATATGTTTTGGTGAACAATCGAGTGTGCGTGTTCTGACAGCTGCCTCTATGCAGACGTCTCCACAGAGCCACTTCTGAATGCCCCGCAGCCCAGGACTGAATGGATACACTAACAAGTGCACCGGTGTGAGCAACCACATATGCAGAAGGACGTCTTTCATCTCACAGAAGCGCGAACGTCTTGGCGTTCAAGCACATGGCAGAAACAAGGTGTGAACAGATGAGCTGCTGCTATTTTCTCCGTTCGGCATGCTTCGTTGTAGCTCTCTTGCCGGTCGCCGGCTTAGCGGCTTGCTTTGCGCGACTAGCTCTGGGGAGAGAAGGAGATAGCGCCGGAAACCTCGCCTTTTGCCTTCTTCGGCGCTGGAACCTGGTTGCTGCGCCTTCTCTTTGTCCATGTGCACACACACGATTCCTCAGCGAAAACCATGCAGAAACCTTTCCACGAGCACCCAGGGATGTGCACCCAGCACCACGTGCACGCACACGCAGCTAGAGAAAAGCACCTACCTTTTCACACACTGATGCCTAAGCAAACGCGTGGCCACACACACGCACACATCCGCAAGCGCGCCTACTCCCATCTATTGAGGGAAAGACGGACGAGCTCTTTGGTTGCTCTTCACAGGCTTGTCCCTGATCTATAGCTGAGGGCAAACACTTGTGTGCTTGTGGGAGAGCCTGTGTCTTTCCTGGAAGCGTTTGGGAGTTTTGCTCAGACGCGTGTTTCCTCAAGTTCAAGAATCAAGATCTAGGATACCTGCAGACAGGTGCCTGTTTGTGTGGAGACAGTCTGTTTGAAACTGTGTTCCTCAGCGCCCGCTCTTTCTCCCCGTCGCTCCACACGCCTGGGAGTCCCTTTCTTTCTCTCCACAAGCACGTGTGTTGACTTCGTCGCACATGTGCATCTGCACAAGCGTTGAGCTCAGCAGAGCGTGTCTCTTGACACTTGATGTGCGTTGGCTGTGTCTGCCTGCTCCAGTGAAGAGAGAAACGGGAAATCATCTTGGTAGAGGCAACAAAGCAAAAGCGAGGCAGGATTGACATCTGCTCAACAGAGACGGATTCCCTGCGCTGACACAGTTCACAGTTACACGAGAAGCAATCTGAGCGGTCCGTCGACCGGAGACGTGTTTCCCAAGAGGTCGTTTAGCGAGTGAACAGCAGTGTGCGCGACTTTCAGGAGTGTGCCTGGAAAGTGCCAGAATCACCAGGAGCATCTGTGCAAAAGCTGCTGCCTCTGTGACCGCATTGAGGCACGTTCGCGTGTCTGCGAGTATATAGACGGCTCTTTCGCGTTCACTCCGAGGGAAACGGTCCGCTATTGCTTCTGTGCGCACAGACGCGATTCCCTTGTCTCTTGCGAACACAGGGAACTCTGTGCATCCAAATCTACAGGCTAAGGACGCGTCTGCATATGTTTTGGTGAACAATCGAGTGTGCGTGTTCTGACAGCTGCCTCTATGCAGACGTCTCCACAGAGCCACTTCTGAATGCCCCGCAGCCCAGGACTGAATGGATACACTAACAAGTGCACCGGTGTGAGCAACCACATATGCAGAAGGACGTCTTTCATCTCACAGAAGCGCGAACGTCTTGGCGTTCAAGCACATGGCAGAAACAAGGTGTGAACAGATGAGCTGCTGCTATTTTCTCCGTTCGGCATGCTTCGTTGTAGCTCTCTTGCCGGTCGCCGGCTTAGCGGCTTGCTTTGCGCGACTAGCTCTGGGGAGAGAAGGAGATAGCGCCGGAAACCTCGCCTTTTGCCTTCTTCGGCGCTGGAACCTGGTTGCTGCGCCTTCTCTTTGTCCATGTGCACACACACGATTCCTCAGCGAAAACCATGCAGAAACCTTTCCACGAGCACCCAGGGATGTGCACCCAGCACCACGTGCACGCACACGCAGCTAGAGAAAAGCACCTACCTTTTCACACACTGATGCCTAAGCAAACGCGTGGCCACACACACGCACACATCCGCAAGCGCGCCTACTCCCATCTATTGAGGGAAAGACGGACGAGCTCTTTGGTTGCTCTTCACAGGCTTGTCCCTGATCTATAGCTGAGGGCAAACACTTGTGTGCTTGTGGGAGAGCCTGTGTCTTTCCTGGAAGCGTTTGGGAGTTTTGCTCAGACGCGTGTTTCCTCAAGTTCAAGAATCAAGATCTAGGATACCTGCAGACAGGTGCCTGTTTGTGTGGAGACAGTCTGTTTGAAACTGTGTTCCTCAGCGCCCGCTCTTTCTCCCCGTCGCTCCACACGCCTGGGAGTCCCTTTCTTTCTCTCCACAAGCACGTGTGTTGACTTCGTCGCACATGTGCATCTGCACAAGCGTTGAGCTCAGCAGAGCGTGTCTCTTGACACTTGATGTGCGTTGGCTGTGTCTGCCTGCTCCAGTGAAGAGAGAAACGGGAAATCATCTTGGTAGAGGCAACAAAGCAAAGGCGAGGCAGGATTGACATCTGCTCAACAGAGACGGATTCCCTGCGCTGACACAGTTCACAGTTACACGAGAAGCAATCTGAGCGGTCCGTCGACCGGAGACGTGTTTCCCAAGAGGTCGTTTAGCGAGTGAACAGCAGTGTGCGCGACTTTCAGGAGTGTGCCTGGAAAGTGCCAGAATCACCAGGAGCATCTGTGCAAAAGCTGCTGCCTCTGTGACCGCATTGAGGCACGTTCGCGTGTCTGCGAGTATATAGACGGCTCTTTCGCGTTCACTCCGAGGGAAACGGTCCGCTATTGCTTCTGTGCGCACAGACGCGATTCCCTTGTCTCTTGCGAACACAGGGAACTCTGTGCATCCAAATCTACAGGCTAAGGACGCGTCTGCATATGTTTTGGTGAACAATCGAGTGTGCGTGTTCTGACAGCTGCCTCTATGCAGACGTCTCCACAGAGCCACTTCTGAATGCCCCGCAGCCCAGGACTGAATGGATACACTAACAAGTGCACCGGTGTGAGCAACCACATATGCAGAAGGACGTCTTTCATCTCACAGAAGCGCGAACGTCTTGGCGTTCAAGCACATGGCAGAAACAAGGTGTGAACAGATGAGCTGCTGCTATTTTCTCCGTTCGGCATGCTTCGTTGTAGCTCTCTTGCCGGTCGCCGGCTTAGCGGCTTGCTTTGCGCGACTAGCTCTGGGGAGAGAAGGAGATAGCGCCGGAAACCTCGCCTTTTGCCTTCTTCGGCGCTGGAACCTGGTTGCTGCGCCTTCTCTTTGTCCATGTGCACACACACGATTCCTCAGCGAAAACCATGCAGAAACCTTTCCACGAGCACCCAGGGATGTGCACCCAGCACCACGTGCACGCACACGCAGCTAGAGAAAAGCACCTACCTTTTCACACACTGATGCCTAAGCAAACGCGTGGCCACACACACGCACACATCCGCAAGCGCGCCTACTCCCATCTATTGAGGGAAAGACGGACGAGCTCTTTGGTTGCTCTTCACAGGCTTGTCCCTGATCTATAGCTGAGGGCAAACACTTGTGTGCTTGTGGGAGAGCCTGTGTCTTTCCTGGAAGCGTTTGGGAGTTTTGCTCAGACGCGTGTTTCCTCAAGTTCAAGAATCAAGATCTAGGATACCTGCAGACAGGTGCCTGTTTGTGTGGAGACAGTCTGTTTGAAACTGTGTTCCTCAGCGCCCGCTCTTTCTCCCCGTCGCTCCACACGCCTGGGAGTCCCTTTCTTTCTCTCCACAAGCACGTGTGTTGACTTCGTCGCACATGTGCATCTGCACAAGCGTTGAGCTCAGCAGAGCGTGTCTCTTGACACTTGATGTGCGTTGGCTGTGTCTGCCTGCTCCAGTGAAGAGAGAAACGGGAAATCATCTTGGTAGAGGCAACAAAGCAAAAGCGAGGCAGGATCCACATCTGCTCAACAGAGACGGATTCCCTGCGCTGACACAGTTCACAGTTACACGAGAAGCAATCTGAGCGGTCCGTCGACCGGAGACGTGTTTCCCAAGAGGTCGTTTAGCGAGTGAACAGCAGTGTGCGCGACTTTCAGGAGTGTGCCTGGAAAGTGCCAGAATCACCAGGAGCATCTGTGCAAAAGCTGCTGCCTCTGTGACCGCATTGAGGCACGTTCGCGTGTCTGCGAGTATATAGACGGCTCTTTCGCGTTCACTCCGAGGGAAACGGTCCGCTATTGCTTCTGTGCGCACAGACGCGATTCCCTTGTCTCTTGCGAACACAGGGAACTCTGTGCATCCAAATCTACAGGCTAAGGACGCGTCTGCATATGTTTTGGTGAACAATCGAGTGTGCGTGTTCTGACAGCTGCCTCTATGCAGACGTCTCCACAGAGCCACTTCTGAATGCCCCGCAGCCCAGGACTGAATGGATACACTAACAAGTGCACCGGTGTGAGCAACCACATATGCAGAAGGACGTCTTTCATCTCACAGAAGCGCGAACGTCTTGGCGTTCAAGCACATGGCAGAAACAAGGTGTGAACAGATGAGCTGCTGCTATTTTCTCCGTTCGGCATGCTTCGTTGTAGCTCTCTTGCCGGTCGCCGGCTTAGCGGCTTGCTTTGCGCGACTAGCTCTGGGGAGAGAAGGAGATAGCGCCGGAAACCTCGCCTTTTGCCTTCTTCGGCGCTGGAACCTGGTTGCTGCGCCTTCTCTTTGTCCATGTGCACACACACGATTCCTCAGCGAAAACCATGCAGAAACCTTTCCACGAGCACCCAGGGATGTGCACCCAGCACCACGTGCACGCACACGCAGCTAGAGAAAAGCACCTACCTTTTCACACACTGATGCCTAAGCAAACGCGTGGCCACACACACGCACACATCCGCAAGCGCGCCTACTCCCATCTATTGAGGGAAAGACGGACGAGCTCTTTGGTTGCTCTTCACAGGCTTGTCCCTGATCTATAGCTGAGGGCAAACACTTGTGTGCTTGTGGGAGAGCCTGTGTCTTTCCTGGAAGCGTTTGGGAGTTTTGCTCAGACGCGTGTTTCCTCAAGTTCAAGAATCAAGATCTAGGATACCTGCAGACAGGTGCCTGTTTGTGTGGAGACAGTCTGTTTGAAACTGTGTTCCTCAGCGCCCGCTCTTTCTCCCCGTCGCTCCACACGCCTGGGAGTCCCTTTCTTTCTCTCCACAAGCACGTGTGTTGACTTCGTCGCACATGTGCATCTGCACAAGCGTTGAGCTCAGCAGAGCGTGTCTCTTGACACTTGATGTGCGTTGGCTGTGTCTGCCTGCTCCAGTGAAGAGAGAAACGGGAAATCATCTTGGTAGAGGCAACAAAGCAAAAGCGAGGCAGGATCCACATCTGCTCAACAGAGACGGATTCCCTGCGCTGACACAGTTCACAGTTACACGAGAAGCAATCTGAGCGGTCCGTCGACCGGAGACGTGTTTCCCAAGAGGTCGTTTAGCGAGTGAACAGCAGTGTGCGCGACTTTCAGGAGTGTGCCTGGAAAGTGCCAGAATCACCAGGAGCATCTGTGCAAAAGCTGCTGCCTCTGTGACCGCATTGAGGCACGTTCGCGTGTCTGCGAGTATATAGACGGCTCTTTCGCGTTCACTCCGAGGGAAACGGTCCGCTATTGCTTCTGTGCGCACAGACGCGATTCCCTTGTCTCTTGCGAACACAGGGAACTCTGTGCATCCAAATCTACAGGCTAAGGACGCGTCTGCATATGTTTTGGTGAACAATCGAGTGTGCGTGTTCTGACAGCTGCCTCTATGCAGACGTCTCCACAGAGCCACTTCTGAATGCCCCGCAGCCCAGGACTGAATGGATACACTAACAAGTGCACCGGTGTGAGCAACCACATATGCAGAAGGACGTCTTTCATCTCACAGAAGCGCGAACGTCTTGGCGTTCAAGCACATGGCAGAAACAAGGTGTGAACAGATGAGCTGCTGCTATTTTCTCCGTTCGGCATGCTTCGTTGTAGCTCTCTTGCCGGTCGCCGGCTTAGCGGCTTGCTTTGCGCGACTAGCTCTGGGGAGAGAAGGAGATAGCGCCGGAAACCTCGCCTTTTGCCTTCTTCGGCGCTGGAACCTGGTTGCTGCGCCTTCTCTTTGTCCATGTGCACACACACGATTCCTCAGCGAAAACCATGCAGAAACCTTTCCACGAGCACCCAGGGATGTGCACCCAGCACCACGTGCACGCACACGCAGCTAGAGAAAAGCACCTACCTTTTCACACACTGATGCCTAAGCAAACGCGTGGCCACACACACATCCGCAAGCGCGCCTACTCCCATCTATTGAGGGAAAGACGGACGAGCTCTTTGGTTGCTCTTCACAGGCTTGTCCCTGATCTATAGCTGAGGGCAAACACTTGTGTGCTTGTGGGAGAGCCTGTGTCTTTCCTGGAAGCGTTTGGGAGTTTTGCTCAGACGCGTGTTTCCTCAAGTTCAAGAATCAAGATCTAGGATACCTGCAGACAGGTGCCTGTTTGTGTGGAGACAGTCTGTTTGAAACTGTGTTCCTCAGCGCCCGCTCTTTCTCCCCGTCGCTCCACACGCCTGGGAGTCCCTTTCTTTCTCTCCACAAGCACGTGTGTTGACTTCGTCGCACATGTGCATCTGCACAAGCGTTGAGCTCAGCAGAGCGTGTCTCTTGACACTTGATGTGCGTTGGCTGTGTCTGCCTGCTCCAGTGAAGAGAGAAACGGGAAATCATCTTGGTAGAGGCAACAAAGCAAAGGCGAGGCAGGATTGACATCTGCTCAACAGAGACGGATTCCCTGCGCTGACACAGTTCACAGTTACACGAGAAGCAATCTGAGCGGTCCGTCGACCGGAGACGTGTTTCCCAAGAGGTCGTTTAGCGAGTGAACAGCAGTGTGCGCGACTTTCAGGAGTGTGCCTGGAAAGTGCCAGAATCACCAGGAGCATCTGTGCAAAAGCTGCTGCCTCTGTGACCGCATTGAGGCACGTTCGCGTGTCTGCGAGTATATAGACGGCTCTTTCGCGTTCACTCCGAGGGAAACGGTCCGCTATTGCTTCTGTGCGCACAGACGCGATTCCCTTGTCTCTTGCGAACACAGGGAACTCTGTGCATCCAAATCTACAGGCTAAGGACGCGTCTGCATATGTTTTGGTGAACAATCGAGTGTGCGTGTTCTGACAGCTGCCTCTATGCAGACGTCTCCACAGAGCCACTTCTGAATGCCCCGCAGCCCAGGACTGAATGGATACACTAACAAGTGCACCGGTGTGAGCAACCACATATGCAGAAGGACGTCTTTCATCTCACAGAAGCGCGAACGTCTTGGCGTTCAAGCACATGGCAGAAACAAGGTGTGAACAGATGAGCTGCTGCTATTTTCTCCGTTCGGCATGCTTCGTTGTAGCTCTCTTGCCGGTCGCCGGCTTAGCGGCTTGCTTTGCGCGACTAGCTCTGGGGAGAGAAGGAGATAGCGCCGGAAACCTCGCCTTTTGCCTTCTTCGGCGCTGGAACCTGGTTGCTGCGCCTTCTCTTTGTCCATGTGCACACACACGATTCCTCAGCGAAAACCATGCAGAAACCTTTCCACGAGCACCCAGGGATGTGCACCCAGCACCACGTGCACGCACACGCAGCTAGAGAAAAGCACCTACCTTTTCACACACTGATGCCTAAGCAAACGCGTGGCCACACACACGCACACATCCGCAAGCGCGCCTACTCCCATCTATTGAGGGAAAGACGGACGAGCTCTTTGGTTGCTCTTCACAGGCTTGTCCCTGATCTATAGCTGAGGGCAAACACTTGTGTGCTTGTGGGAGAGCCTGTGTCTTTCCTGGAAGCGTTTGGGAGTTTTGCTCAGACGCGTGTTTCCTCAAGTTCAAGAATCAAGATCTAGGATACCTGCAGACAGGTGCCTGTTTGTGTGGAGACAGTCTGTTTGAAACTGTGTTCCTCAGCGCCCGCTCTTTCTCCCCGTCGCTCCACACGCCTGGGAGTCCCTTTCTTTCTCTCCACAAGCACGTGTGTTGACTTCGTCGCACATGTGCATCTGCACAAGCGTTGAGCTCAGCAGAGCGTGTCTCTTGACACTTGATGTGCGTTGGCTGTGTCTGCCTGCTCCAGTGAAGAGAGAAACGGGAAATCATCTTGGTAGAGGCAACAAAGCAAAAGCGAGGCAGGATCCACATCTGCTCAACAGAGACGGATTCCCTGCGCTGACACAGTTCACAGTTACACGAGAAGCAATCTGAGCGGTCCGTCGACCGGAGACGTGTTTCCCAAGAGGTCGTTTAGCGAGTGAACAGCAGTGTGCGCGACTTTCAGGAGTGTGCCTGGAAAGTGCCAGAATCACCAGGAGCATCTGTGCAAAAGCTGCTGCCTCTGTGACCGCATTGAGGCACGTTCGCGTGTCTGCGAGTATATAGACGGCTCTTTCGCGTTCACTCCGAGGGAAACGGTCCGCTATTGCTTCTGTGCGCACAGACGCGATTCCCTTGTCTCTTGCGAACACAGGGAACTCTGTGCATCCAAATCTACAGGCTAAGGACGCGTCTGCATATGTTTTGGTGAACAATCGAGTGTGCGTGTTCTGACAGCTGCCTCTATGCAGACGTCTCCACAGAGCCACTTCTGAATGCCCCGCAGCCCAGGACTGAATGGATACACTAACAAGTGCACCGGTGTGAGCAACCACATATGCAGAAGGACGTCTTTCATCTCACAGAAGCGCGAACGTCTTGGCGTTCAAGCACATGGCAGAAACAAGGTGTGAACAGATGAGCTGCTGCTATTTTCTCCGTTCGGCATGCTTCGTTGTAGCTCTCTTGCCGGTCGCCGGCTTAGCGGCTTGCTTTGCGCGACTAGCTCTGGGGAGAGAAGGAGATAGCGCCGGAAACCTCGCCTTTTGCCTTCTTCGGCGCTGGAACCTGGTTGCTGCGCCTTCTCTTTGTCCATGTGCACACACACGATTCCTCAGCGAAAACCATGCAGAAACCTTTCCACGAGCACCCAGGGATGTGCACCCAGCACCACGTGCACGCACACGCAGCTAGAGAAAAGCACCTACCTTTTCACACACTGATGCCTAAGCAAACGCGTGGCCACACACACGCACACATCCGCAAGCGCGCCTACTCCCATCTATTGAGGGAAAGACGGACGAGCTCTTTGGTTGCTCTTCACAGGCTTGTCCCTGATCTATAGCTGAGGGCAAACACTTGTGTGCTTGTGGGAGAGCCTGTGTCTTTCCTGGAAGCGTTTGGGAGTTTTGCTCAGACGCGTGTTTCCTCAAGTTCAAGAATCAAGATCTAGGATACCTGCAGACAGGTGCCTGTTTGTGTGGAGACAGTCTGTTTGAAACTGTGTTCCTCAGCGCCCGCTCTTTCTCCCCGTCGCTCCACACGCCTGGGAGTCCCTTTCTTTCTCTCCACAAGCACGTGTGTTGACTTCGTCGCACATGTGCATCTGCACAAGCGTTGAGCTCAGCAGAGCGTGTCTCTTGACACTTGATGTGCGTTGGCTGTGTCTGCCTGCTCCAGTGAAGAGAGAAACGGGAAATCATCTTGGTAGAGGCAACAAAGCAAAAGCGAGGCAGGATCCACATCTGCTCAACAGAGACGGATTCCTGCGCTGACACAGTTCACAGTTACACGAGAAGCAATCTGAGCGGTCCGTCGACCGGAGACGTGTTTCCCAAGAGGTCGTTTAGCGAGTGAACAGCAGTGTGCGCGACTTTCAGGAGTGTGCTGGAAAGTGCCAGAATCACCAGGAGCATCTGTGCAAAAGCTGCTGCCTCTGTGACCGCATTGAGGCACGTTCGCGTGTCTGCGAGTATATAGACGGCTCTTTCGCGTTCACTCCGAGGGAAACGGTCCGCTATTGCTTCTGTGCGCACAGACGCGATTCCCTTGTCTCTTGCGAACACAGGGAACTCTGTGCATCCAAATCTACAGGCTAAGGACGCGTCTGCATATGTTTTGGTGAACAATCGAGTGTGCGTGTTCTGACAGCTGCCTCTATGCAGACGTCTCCACAGAGCACTTCTGAATGCCCCGCAGCCCAGGACTGAATGGATACACTAACAAGTGCACCGGTGTGAGCAACCACATATGCAGAAGGACGTCTTTCATCTCACAGAAGCGCGAACGTCTTGGCGTTCAAGCACATGGCAGAAACAAGGTGTGAACAGATGAGCTGCTGCTATTTTCTCCGTTCGGCATGCTTCGTTGTAGCTCTCTTGCCGGTCGCCGGCTTAGCGGCTTGCTTTGCGCGACTAGCTCTGGGGAGAGAAGGAGATAGCGCCGGAAACCTCGCCTTTTGCCTTCTTCGGCGCTGGAACCTGGTTGCTGCGCCTTCTCTTTGTCCATGTGCACACACACGATTCCTCAGCGAAAACCATGCAGAAACCTTTCCACGAGCACCCAGGGATGTGCACCCAGCACCACGTGCACGCACACGCAGCTAGAGAAAAGCACCTACCTTTTCACACACTGATGCCTAAGCAAACGCGTGGCCACACACACGCACACATCCGCAAGCGCGCCTACTCCCATCTATTGAGGAAAGACGGACGAGCTCTTTGGTTGCTCTTCACAGGCTTGTCCCTGATCTATAGCTGAGGGCAAACACTTGTGTGCTTGTGGGAGAGCCTGTGTCTTTCTGGAAGCGTTTGGGAGTTTTGCTCAGACGCGTGTTTCCTCAAGTTCAAGAATCAAGATCTAGGATACCTGCAGACAGGTGCCTGTTTGTGTGGAGACAGTCTGTTTGAAACTGTGTTCCTCAGCGCCCGCTCTTTCTCCCCGTCGCTCCACACGCCTGGGAGTCCCTTTCTTTCTCTCCACAAGCACGTGTGTTGACTTCGTCGCACATGTGCATCTGCACAAGCGTTGAGCTCAGCAGAGCGTGTCTCTTGACACTTGATGTGCGTTGGCTGTGTCTGCCTGCTCCAGTGAAGAGAGAAACGGGAAATCATCTTGGTAGAGGCAACAAAGCAAAAGCGAGGCAGGATTGACATCTGCTCAACAGAGACGGATTCCCTGCGCTGACACAGTTCACAGTTACACGAGAAGCAATCTGAGCGGTCCGTCGACCGGAGACGTGTTTCCCAAGAGGTCGTTTAGCGAGTGAACAGCAGTGTGCGCGACTTTCAGGAGTGTGCCTGGAAAGTGCCAGAATCACCAGGAGCATCTGTGCAAAAGCTGCTGCCTCTGTGACCGCATTGAGGCACGTTCGCGTGTCTGCGAGTATATAGACGGCTCTTTCGCGTTCACTCCGAGGGAAACGGTCCGCTATTGCTTCTGTGCGCACAGACGCGATTCCCTTGTCTCTTGCGAACACAGGGAACTCTGTGCATCCAAATCTACAGGCTAAGGACGCGTCTGCATATGTTTTGGTGAACAATCGTGTGTGCGTGTTCTGACAGCTGCCTCTATGCAGACGTCTCCACAGAGCCACTTCTGAATGCCCCGCAGCCCAGGACTGAATGGATACACTAACAAGTGCACCGGGTGTGAGCCACCACATATGCAGAAGGACGTCTTTCATCTCACAGAAGCGCGAACGTCTTGGCGTTCAAAGCACATGGCAGAAACAAGGTGTGAACAGATGAGCTGCTGCTATTTTCTCCGTTCGGCATGCTTCGTTGTAGCTCTCTTGCCGGTCGCCGGCTTAGCGGCTTGCTTTGCGCGACTAGCTCTGGGGAGAGAAGGAGATAGCGCCGGAAACCTCGCCTTTTGCCTTCTTCGGCGCTGGAACCTGGTTGCTGCGCCTTCTCTTTGTCCATGTGCACACACACGATTCCTCAGCGAAAACCATGCAGAAACCTTTCCACGAGCACCCAGGGAT
Organism: Patagioenas fasciata; assembly: GCF_037038585.1. NCBI lineage: Eukaryota > Metazoa > Chordata > Aves > Columbiformes > Columbidae > Patagioenas > Patagioenas fasciata. Next base: position 282,531 of record NW_027288783.1, on the reverse strand, counting down.
GTGCACCCAGCACCACGTGCACGCACACGCAGCTAGAGAAAAGCACCTACCTTTTCACACACTGATGCCTAAGCAAACGCGTGGCCACACACACGCACACATCCGCAAGCGCGCCTACTCCTCTATTGAGGGAAAGACGGACGAGCTCTTTGGTTGCTCTTCACAGGCTTGTCCCCTGATCTATAGCTGAGGGCAAACACTTGTGTGCTTGTGGGAGAGCCTGTGTCTTTCCTGGAAGCGTTTGGGAGTTTTGCTCAGACGCGTGTTTCCTCAAGTTCAAGAATCAAGATCTAGGATACCTGCAGACAGGTGCCTGTTTGTGTGGAGACAGTCTGTTTGAAACTGTGTTCCTCAGCGCCCGCTCTTTCTCCCCGTCGCTCCACACGCCTGGGAGTCCCTTTCTTTCTCTCCCACCAAGCTCGTGTGTTGACTTCGTCGCACATGTGCATCTGCACAAGCGTTGAGCTCAGCAGAGCGTGTCTCTTGACACTTGATGTGCGTTGGCTGTGTCTGCCTGCTCCAGTGAAGAGAGAAACGGGAAATCATCTTGGTAGAGGCAACAAAGCAAAGCGAGGCAGGATTGACATCTGCTCAACAGAGACGGATTCCCTGCGCTGACACAGTTCACAGTTACACGAGAAGCAATCTGAAGCGGTCCGTCGACCGGAGACGTGTTTCCCAAGAGGTCGTTTAGCGAGTGAACAGCAGTGTGCGCGACTTTCAGGAGTGTGCCTGGAAAGTGCCAGAATCACCAGGAGCATCTGTGCAAAAGCTGCTGCCTCTGTGACCGCATTGAGCACGTTCGCGTGTCTGCGAGTATATAGACGGCTCTTTCGCGTTCACTCCGAGGGAAACGGTCCGCTATTGCTTCTGTGCGCACAGACGCGATTCCCTTGTCTCTTGCGAACACAGGGAACTCTGTGCATCCAAATCTACAGGCTAAGGACGCGTCTGCATATGTTTTGGTGAACAATCGAGTGTGCGTGTTCTGACAGCTGCCTCTATGCAGACGTCTCCACAGAGCCACTTCTGAATGCCCCGCAGCCCAGGACTGAATGGATACACTAACAAGTGCACCGGTGTGAGCAACCACATATGCAGAAGGACGTCTTTCATCTCACAGAAGCGCGAACGTCTTGGCGTTCAAGCACATGGCAGAAACAAGGTGTGAACAGATGAGCTGCTGCTATTTTCTCCGTTCGGCATGCTTCGTTGTAGCTCTCTTGCCGGTCGCCGGCTTAGCGGCTTGCTTTGCGCGACTAGCTCTGGGGAGAGAAGGAGATAGCGCCGGAAACCTCGCCTTTTGCCTTCTTCGGCGCTGGAACCTGGTTGCTGCGCCTTCTCTTTGTCCATGTGCACACACACGATTCCTCAGCGAAAACCATGCAGAAACCTTTCCACGAGCACCCAGGGATGTGCACCCAGCACCACGTGCACGCACACGCAGCTAGAGAAAAGCACCTACCTTTTCACACACTGATGCCTAAGCAAACGCGTGGCCACACACACGCACACATCCGCAAGCGCGCCTACTCCCATCTATTGAGGGAAAGACGGACGAGCTCTTTGGTTGCTCTTCACAGGCTTGTCCCTGATCTATAGCTGAGGGCAAACACTTGTGTGCTTGTGGGAGAGCCTGTGTCTTTCCTGGAAGCGTTTGGGAGTTTTGCTCAGACGCGTGTTTCCTCAAGTTCAAGAATCAAGATCTAGGATACCTGCAGACAGGTGCCTGTTTGTGTGGAGACAGTCTGTTTGAAACTGTGTTCCTCAGCGCCCGCTCTTTCTCCCCGTCGCTCCACACGCCTGGGAGTCCCTTTCTTTCTCTCCACAAGCACGTGTGTTGACTTCGTCGCACATGTGCATCTGCACAAGCGTTGAGCTCAGCAGAGCGTGTCTCTTGACACTTGATGTGCGTTGGCTGTGTCTGCCTGCTCCAGTGAAGAGAGAAACGGGAAATCATCTTGGTAGAGGCAACAAAGCAAAAGCGAGGCAGGATTGACATCTGCTCAACAGAGACGGATTCCCTGCGCTGACACAGTTCACAGTTACACGAGAAGCAATCTGAGCGGTCCGTCGACCGGAGACGTGTTTCCCAAGAGGTCGTTTAGCGAGTGAACAGCAGTGTGCGCGACTTTCAGGAGTGTGCCTGGAAAGTGCCAGAATCACCAGGAGCATCTGTGCAAAAGCTGCTGCCTCTGTGACCGCATTGAGGCACGTTCGCGTGTCTGCGAGTATATAGACGGCTCTTTCGCGTTCACTCCGAGGGAAACGGTCCGCTATTGCTTCTGTGCGCACAGACGCGATTCCCTTGTCTCTTGCGAACACAGGGAACTCTGTGCATCCAAATCTACAGGCTAAGGACGCGTCTGCATATGTTTTGGTGAACAATCGAGTGTGCGTGTTCTGACAGCTGCCTCTATGCAGACGTCTCCACAGAGCCACTTCTGAATGCCCCGCAGCCCAGGACTGAATGGATACACTAACAAGTGCACCGGTGTGAGCAACCACATATGCAGAAGGACGTCTTTCATCTCACAGAAGCGCGAACGTCTTGGCGTTCAAGCACATGGCAGAAACAAGGTGTGAACAGATGAGCTGCTGCTATTTTCTCCGTTCGGCATGCTTCGTTGTAGCTCTCTTGCCGGTCGCCGGCTTAGCGGCTTGCTTTGCGCGACTAGCTCTGGGGAGAGAAGGAGATAGCGCCGGAAACCTCGCCTTTTGCCTTCTTCGGCGCTGGAACCTGGTTGCTGCGCCTTCTCTTTGTCCATGTGCACACACACGATTCCTCAGCGAAAACCATGCAGAAACCTTTCCACGAGCACCCAGGGATGTGCACCCAGCACCACGTGCACGCACACGCAGCTAGAGAAAAGCACCTACCTTTTCACACACTGATGCCTAAGCAAACGCGTGGCCACACACACGCACACATCCGCAAGCGCGCCTACTCCCATCTATTGAGGGAAAGACGGACGAGCTCTTTGGTTGCTCTTCACAGGCTTGTCCCTGATCTATAGCTGAGGGCAAACACTTGTGTGCTTGTGGGAGAGCCTGTGTCTTTCCTGGAAGCGTTTGGGAGTTTTGCTCAGACGCGTGTTTCCTCAAGTTCAAGAATCAAGATCTAGGATACCTGCAGACAGGTGCCTGTTTGTGTGGAGACAGTCTGTTTGAAACTGTGTTCCTCAGCGCCCGCTCTTTCTCCCCGTCGCTCCACACGCCTGGGAGTCCCTTTCTTTCTCTCCACAAGCACGTGTGTTGACTTCGTCGCACATGTGCATCTGCACAAGCGTTGAGCTCAGCAGAGCGTGTCTCTTGACACTTGATGTGCGTTGGCTGTGTCTGCCTGCTCCAGTGAAGAGAGAAACGGGAAATCATCTTGGTAGAGGCAACAAAGCAAAAGCGAGGCAGGATTGACATCTGCTCAACAGAGACGGATTCCCTGCGCTGACACAGTTCACAGTTACACGAGAAGCAATCTGAGCGGTCCGTCGACCGGAGACGTGTTTCCCAAGAGGTCGTTTAGCGAGTGAACAGCAGTGTGCGCGACTTTCAGGAGTGTGCCTGGAAAGTGCCAGAATCACCAGGAGCATCTGTGCAAAAGCTGCTGCCTCTGTGACCGCATTGAGGCACGTTCGCGTGTCTGCGAGTATATAGACGGCTCTTTCGCGTTCACTCCGAGGGAAACGGTCCGCTATTGCTTCTGTGCGCACAGACGCGATTCCCTTGTCTCTTGCGAACACAGGGAACTCTGTGCATCCAAATCTACAGGCTAAGGACGCGTCTGCATATGTTTTGGTGAACAATCGAGTGTGCGTGTTCTGACAGCTGCCTCTATGCAGACGTCTCCACAGAGCCACTTCTGAATGCCCCGCAGCCCAGGACTGAATGGATACACTAACAAGTGCACCGGTGTGAGCAACCACATATGCAGAAGGACGTCTTTCATCTCACAGAAGCGCGAACGTCTTGGCGTTCAAGCACATGGCAGAAACAAGGTGTGAACAGATGAGCTGCTGCTATTTTCTCCGTTCGGCATGCTTCGTTGTAGCTCTCTTGCCGGTCGCCGGCTTAGCGGCTTGCTTTGCGCGACTAGCTCTGGGGAGAGAAGGAGATAGCGCCGGAAACCTCGCCTTTTGCCTTCTTCGGCGCTGGAACCTGGTTGCTGCGCCTTCTCTTTGTCCATGTGCACACACACGATTCCTCAGCGAAAACCATGCAGAAACCTTTCCACGAGCACCCAGGGATGTGCACCCAGCACCACGTGCACGCACACGCAGCTAGAGAAAAGCACCTACCTTTTCACACACTGATGCCTAAGCAAACGCGTGGCCACACACACGCACACATCCGCAAGCGCGCCTACTCCCATCTATTGAGGGAAAGACGGACGAGCTCTTTGGTTGCTCTTCACAGGCTTGTCCCTGATCTATAGCTGAGGGCAAACACTTGTGTGCTTGTGGGAGAGCCTGTGTCTTTCCTGGAAGCGTTTGGGAGTTTTGCTCAGACGCGTGTTTCCTCAAGTTCAAGAATCAAGATCTAGGATACCTGCAGACAGGTGCCTGTTTGTGTGGAGACAGTCTGTTTGAAACTGTGTTCCTCAGCGCCCGCTCTTTCTCCCCGTCGCTCCACACGCCTGGGAGTCCCTTTCTTTCTCTCCACAAGCACGTGTGTTGACTTCGTCGCACATGTGCATCTGCACAAGCGTTGAGCTCAGCAGAGCGTGTCTCTTGACACTTGATGTGCGTTGGCTGTGTCTGCCTGCTCCAGTGAAGAGAGAAACGGGAAATCATCTTGGTAGAGGCAACAAAGCAAAAGCGAGGCAGGATTGACATCTGCTCAACAGAGACGGATTCCCTGCGCTGACACAGTTCACAGTTACACGAGAAGCAATCTGAGCGGTCCGTCGACCGGAGACGTGTTTCCCAAGAGGTCGTTTAGCGAGTGAACAGCAGTGTGCGCGACTTTCAGGAGTGTGCCTGGAAAGTGCCAGAATCACCAGGAGCATCTGTGCAAAAGCTGCTGCCTCTGTGACCGCATTGAGGCACGTTCGCGTGTCTGCGAGTATATAGACGGCTCTTTCGCGTTCACTCCGAGGGAAACGGTCCGCTATTGCTTCTGTGCGCACAGACGCGATTCCCTTGTCTCTTGCGAACACAGGGAACTCTGTGCATCCAAATCTACAGGCTAAGGACGCGTCTGCATATGTTTTGGTGAACAATCGAGTGTGCGTGTTCTGACAGCTGCCTCTATGCAGACGTCTCCACAGAGCCACTTCTGAATGCCCCGCAGCCCAGGACTGAATGGATACACTAACAAGTGCACCGGTGTGAGCAACCACATATGCAGAAGGACGTCTTTCATCTCACAGAAGCGCGAACGTCTTGGCGTTCAAGCACATGGCAGAAACAAGGTGTGAACAGATGAGCTGCTGCTATTTTCTCCGTTCGGCATGCTTCGTTGTAGCTCTCTTGCCGGTCGCCGGCTTAGCGGCTTGCTTTGCGCGACTAGCTCTGGGGAGAGAAGGAGATAGCGCCGGAAACCTCGCCTTTTGCCTTCTTCGGCGCTGGAACCTGGTTGCTGCGCCTTCTCTTTGTCCATGTGCACACACACGATTCCTCAGCGAAAACCATGCAGAAACCTTTCCACGAGCACCCAGGGATGTGCACCCAGCACCACGTGCACGCACACGCAGCTAGAGAAAAGCACCTACCTTTTCACACACTGATGCCTAAGCAAACGCGTGGCCACACACACGCACACATCCGCAAGCGCGCCTACTCCCATCTATTGAGGGAAAGACGGACGAGCTCTTTGGTTGCTCTTCACAGGCTTGTCCCTGATCTATAGCTGAGGGCAAACACTTGTGTGCTTGTGGGAGAGCCTGTGTCTTTCCTGGAAGCGTTTGGGAGTTTTGCTCAGACGCGTGTTTCCTCAAGTTCAAGAATCAAGATCTAGGATACCTGCAGACAGGTGCCTGTTTGTGTGGAGACAGTCTGTTTGAAACTGTGTTCCTCAGCGCCCGCTCTTTCTCCCCGTCGCTCCACACGCCTGGGAGTCCCTTTCTTTCTCTCCACAAGCACGTGTGTTGACTTCGTCGCACATGTGCATCTGCACAAGCGTTGAGCTCAGCAGAGCGTGTCTCTTGACACTTGATGTGCGTTGGCTGTGTCTGCCTGCTCCAGTGAAGAGAGAAACGGGAAATCATCTTGGTAGAGGCAACAAAGCAAAAGCGAGGCAGGATTGACATCTGCTCAACAGAGACGGATTCCCTGCGCTGACACAGTTCACAGTTACACGAGAAGCAATCTGAGCGGTCCGTCGACCGGAGACGTGTTTCCCAAGAGGTCGTTTAGCGAGTGAACAGCAGTGTGCGCGACTTTCAGGAGTGTGCCTGGAAAGTGCCAGAATCACCAGGAGCATCTGTGCAAAAGCTGCTGCCTCTGTGACCGCATTGAGGCACGTTCGCGTGTCTGCGAGTATATAGACGGCTCTTTCGCGTTCACTCCGAGGGAAACGGTCCGCTATTGCTTCTGTGCGCACAGACGCGATTCCCTTGTCTCTTGCGAACACAGGGAACTCTGTGCATCCAAATCTACAGGCTAAGGACGCGTCTGCATATGTTTTGGTGAACAATCGAGTGTGCGTGTTCTGACAGCTGCCTCTATGCAGACGTCTCCACAGAGCCACTTCTGAATGCCCCGCAGCCCAGGACTGAATGGATACACTAACAAGTGCACCGGTGTGAGCAACCACATATGCAGAAGGACGTCTTTCATCTCACAGAAGCGCGAACGTCTTGGCGTTCAAGCACATGGCAGAAACAAGGTGTGAACAGATGAGCTGCTGCTATTTTCTCCGTTCGGCATGCTTCGTTGTAGCTCTCTTGCCGGTCGCCGGCTTAGCGGCTTGCTTTGCGCGACTAGCTCTGGGGAGAGAAGGAGATAGCGCCGGAAACCTCGCCTTTTGCCTTCTTCGGCGCTGGAACCTGGTTGCTGCGCCTTCTCTTTGTCCATGTGCACACACACGATTCCTCAGCGAAAACCATGCAGAAACCTTTCCACGAGCACCCAGGGATGTGCACCCAGCACCACGTGCACGCACACGCAGCTAGAGAAAAGCACCTACCTTTTCACACACTGATGCCTAAGCAAACGCGTGGCCACACACACGCACACATCCGCAAGCGCGCCTACTCCCATCTATTGAGGGAAAGACGGACGAGCTCTTTGGTTGCTCTTCACAGGCTTGTCCCTGATCTATAGCTGAGGGCAAACACTTGTGTGCTTGTGGGAGAGCCTGTGTCTTTCCTGGAAGCGTTTGGGAGTTTTGCTCAGACGCGTGTTTCCTCAAGTTCAAGAATCAAGATCTAGGATACCTGCAGACAGGTGCCTGTTTGTGTGGAGACAGTCTGTTTGAAACTGTGTTCCTCAGCGCCCGCTCTTTCTCCCCGTCGCTCCACACGCCTGGGAGTCCCTTTCTTTCTCTCCACAAGCACGTGTGTTGACTTCGTCGCACATGTGCATCTGCACAAGCGTTGAGCTCAGCAGAGCGTGTCTCTTGACACTTGATGTGCGTTGGCTGTGTCTGCCTGCTCCAGTGAAGAGAGAAACGGGAAATCATCTTGGTAGAGGCAACAAAGCAAAAGCGAGGCAGGATTGACATCTGCTCAACAGAGACGGATTCCCTGCGCTGACACAGTTCACAGTTACACGAGAAGCAATCTGAGCGGTCCGTCGACCGGAGACGTGTTTCCCAAGAGGTCGTTTAGCGAGTGAACAGCAGTGTGCGCGACTTTCAGGAGTGTGCCTGGAAAGTGCCAGAATCACCAGGAGCATCTGTGCAAAAGCTGCTGCCTCTGTGACCGCATTGAGGCACGTTCGCGTGTCTGCGAGTATATAGACGGCTCTTTCGCGTTCACTCCGAGGGAAACGGTCCGCTATTGCTTCTGTGCGCACAGACGCGATTCCCTTGTCTCTTGCGAACACAGGGAACTCTGTGCATCCAAATCTACAGGCTAAGGACGCGTCTGCATATGTTTTGGTGAACAATCGAGTGTGCGTGTTCTGACAGCTGCCTCTATGCAGACGTCTCCACAGAGCCACTTCTGAATGCCCCGCAGCCCAGGACTGAATGGATACACTAACAAGTGCACCGGTGTGAGCAACCACATATGCAGAAGGACGTCTTTCATCTCACAGAAGCGCGAACGTCTTGGCGTTCAAGCACATGGCAGAAACAAGGTGTGAACAGATGAGCTGCTGCTATTTTCTCCGTTCGGCATGCTTCGTTGTAGCTCTCTTGCCGGTCGCCGGCTTAGCGGCTTGCTTTGCGCGACTAGCTCTGGGGAGAGAAGGAGATAGCGCCGGAAACCTCGCCTTTTGCCTTCTTCGGCGCTGGAACCTGGTTGCTGCGCCTTCTCTTTGTCCATGTGCACACACACGATTCCTCAGCGAAAACCATGCAGAAACCTTTCCACGAGCACCCAGGGATGTGCACCCAGCACCACGTGCACGCACACGCAGCTAGAGAAAAGCACCTACCTTTTCACACACTGATGCCTAAGCAAACGCGTGGCCACACACACGCACACATCCGCAAGCGCGCCTACTCCCATCTATTGAGGGAAAGACGGACGAGCTCTTTGGTTGCTCTTCACAGGCTTGTCCCTGATCTATAGCTGAGGGCAAACACTTGTGTGCTTGTGGGAGAGCCTGTGTCTTTCCTGGAAGCGTTTGGGAGTTTTGCTCAGACGCGTGTTTCCTCAAGTTCAAGAATCAAGATCTAGGATACCTGCAGACAGGTGCCTGTTTGTGTGGAGACAGTCTGTTTGAAACTGTGTTCCTCAGCGCCCGCTCTTTCTCCCCGTCGCTCCACACGCCTGGGAGTCCCTTTCTTTCTCTCCACAAGCACGTGTGTTGACTTCGTCGCACATGTGCATCTGCACAAGCGTTGAGCTCAGCAGAGCGTGTCTCTTGACACTTGATGTGCGTTGGCTGTGTCTGCCTGCTCCAGTGAAGAGAGAAACGGGAAATCATCTTGGTAGAGGCAACAAAGCAAAAGCGAGGCAGGATTGACATCTGCTCAACAGAGACGGATTCCCTGCGCTGACACAGTTCACAGTTACACGAGAAGCAATCTGAGCGGTCCGTCGACCGGAGACGTGTTTCCTAAGAGGTCGTTTAGCGAGTGAACAGCAGTGTGCGCGACTTTCAGGAGTGTGCCTGGAAAGTGCCAGAATCACCAGGAGCATCTGTGCAAAAGCTGCTGCCTCTGTGACCGCATTGAGGCACGTTCGCGTGTCTGCGAGTATATAGACGGCTCTTTCGCGTTCACTCCGAGGGAAACGGTCCGCTATTGCTTCTGTGCGCACAGACGCGATTCCCTTGTCTCTTGCGAACACAGGGAACTCTGTGCATCCAAATCTACAGGCTAAGGACGCGTCTGCATATGTTTTGGTGAACAATCGAGTGTGCGTGTTCTGACAGCTGCCTCTATGCAGACGTCTCCACAGAGCCACTTCTGAATGCCCCGCAGCCCAGGACTGAATGGATACACTAACAAGTGCACCGGTGTGAGCAACCACATATGCAGAAGGACGTCTTTCATCTCACAGAAGCGCGAACGTCTTGGCGTTCAAGCACATGGCAGAAACAAGGTGTGAACAGATGAGCTGCTGCTATTTTCTCCGTTCGGCATGCTTCGTTGTAGCTCTCTTGCCGGTCGCCGGCTTAGCGGCTTGCTTTGCGCGACTAGCTCTGGGGAGAGAAGGAGATAGCGCCGGAAACCTCGCCTTTTGCCTTCTTCGGCGCTGGAACCTGGTTGCTGCGCCTTCTCTTTGTCCATGTGCACACACACGATTCCTCAGCGAAAACCATGCAGAAACCTTTCCACGAGCACCCAGGGATGTGCACCCAGCACCACGTGCACGCACACGCAGCTAGAGAAAAGCACCTACCTTTTCACACACTGATGCCTAAGCAAACGCGTGGCCACACACACGCACACATCCGCAAGCGCGCCTACTCCCATCTATTGAGGGAAAGACGGACGAGCTCTTTGGTTGCTCTTCACAGGCTTGTCCCTGATCTATAGCTGAGGGCAAACACTTGTGTGCTTGTGGGAGAGCCTGTGTCTTTCCTGGAAGCGTTTGGGAGTTTTGCTCAGACGCGTGTTTCCTCAAGTTCAAGAATCAAGATCTAGGATACCTGCAGACAGGTGCCTGTTTGTGTGGAGACAGTCTGTTTGAAACTGTGTTCCTCAGCGCCCGCTCTTTCTCCCCGTCGCTCCACACGCCTGGGAGTCCCTTTCTTTCTCTCCACAAGCACGTGTGTTGACTTCGTCGCACATGTGCATCTGCACAAGCGTTGAGCTCAGCAGAGCGTGTCTCTTGACACTTGATGTGCGTTGGCTGTGTCTGCCTGCTCCAGTGAAGAGAGAAACGGGAAATCATCTTGGTAGAGGCAACAAAGCAAAAGCGAGGCAGGATTGACATCTGCTCAACAGAGACGGATTCCCTGCGCTGACACAGTTCACAGTTACACGAGAAGCAATCTGAGCGGTCCGTCGACCGGAGACGTGTTTCCCAAGAGGTCGTTTAGCGAGTGAACAGCAGTGTGCGCGACTTTCAGGAGTGTGCCTGGAAAGTGCCAGAATCACCAGGAGCATCTGTGCAAAAGCTGCTGCCTCTGTGACCGCATTGAGGCACGTTCGCGTGTCTGCGAGTATATAGACGGCTCTTTCGCGTTCACTCCGAGGGAAACGGTCCGCTATTGCTTCTGTGCGCACAGACGCGATTCCCTTGTCTCTTGCGAACACAGGGAACTCTGTGCATCCAAATCTACAGGCTAAGGACGCGTCTGCATATGTTTTGGTGAACAATCGAGTGTGCGTGTTCTGACAGCTGCCTCTATGCAGACGTCTCCACAGAGCCACTTCTGAATGCCCCGCAGCCCAGGACTGAATGGATACACTAACAAGTGCACCGGTGTGAGCAACCACATATGCAGAAGGACGTCTTTCATCTCACAGAAGCGCGAACGTCTTGGCGTTCAAGCACATGGCAGAAACAAGGTGTGAACAGATGAGCTGCTGCTATTTTCTCCGTTCGGCATGCTTCGTTGTAGCTCTCTTGCCGGTCGCCGGCTTAGCGGCTTGCTTTGCGCGACTAGCTCTGGGGAGAGAAGGAGATAGCGCCGGAAACCTCGCCTTTTGCCTTCTTCGGCGCTGGAACCTGGTTGCTGCGCCTTCTCTTTGTCCATGTGCACACACACGATTCCTCAGCGAAAACCATGCAGAAACCTTTCCACGAGCACCCAGGGATGTGCACCCAGCACCACGTGCACGCACACGCAGCTAGAGAAAAGCACCTACCTTTTCACACACTGATGCCTAAGCAAACGCGTGGCCACACACACGCACACATCCGCAAGCGCGCCTACTCCCATCTATTGAGGGAAAGACGGACGAGCTCTTTGGTTGCTCTTCACAGGCTTGTCCCTGATCTATAGCTGAGGGCAAACACTTGTGTGCTTGTGGGAGAGCCTGTGTCTTTCCTGGAAGCGTTTGGGAGTTTTGCTCAGACGCGTGTTTCCTCACGTTCAAGAATCAAGATCTAGGATACCTGCAGACAGGTGCCTGTTTGTGTGGAGACAGTCTGTTTGAAACTGTGTTCCTCAGCGCCCGCTCTTTCTCCCCGTCGCTCCACACGCCTGGGAGTCCCTTTCTTTCTCTCCACAAGCACGTGTGTTGACTTCGTCGCACATGTGCATCTGCACAAGCGTTGAGCTCAGCAGAGCGTGTCTCTTGACACTTGATGTGCGTTGGCTGTGTCTGCCTGCTCCAGTGAAGAGAGAAACGGGAAATCATCTTGGTAGAGGCAACAAAGCAAAAGCGAGGCAGGATTGACATCTGCTCAACAGAGACGGATTCCCTGCGCTGACACAGTTCACAGTTACACGAGAAGCAATCTGAGCGGTCCGTCGACCGGAGACGTGTTTCCCAAGAGGTCGTTTAGCGAGTGAACAGCAGTGTGCGCGACTTTCAGGAGTGTGCCTGGAAAGTGCCAGAATCACGAGGAGCATCTGTGCAAAAGCTGCTGCCTCTGTGACCGCATTGAGGCACGTTCGCGTGTCTGCGAGTATATAGACGGCTCTTTCGCGTTCACTCCGAGGGAAACGGTCCGCTATTGCTTCTGTGCGCACAGACGCGATTCCCTTGTCTCTTGCGAACACAGGGAACTCTGTGCATCCAAATCTACAGGCTAAGGACGCGTCTGCATATGTTTTGGTGAACAATCGAGTGTGCGTGTTCTGACAGCTGCCTCTATGCAGACGTCTCCACAGAGCCACTTCTGAATGCCCCGCAGCCCAGGACTGAATGGATACACTAACAAGTGCACCGGTGTGAGCAACCACATATGCAGAAGGACGTCTTTCATCTCACAGAAGCGCGAACGTCTTGGCGTTCAAGCACATGGCAGAAACAAGGTGTGAACAGATGAGCTGCTGCTATTTTCTCCGTTCGGCATGCTTCGTTGTAGCTCTCTTGCCGGTCGCCGGCTTAGCGGCTTGCTTTGCGCGACTAGCTCTGGGGAGAGAAGGAGATAGCGCCGGAAACCTCGCCTTTTGCCTTCTTCGGCGCTGGAACCTGGTTGCTGCGCCTTCTCTTTGTCCATGTGCACACACACGATTCCTCAGCGAAAACCATGCAGAAACCTTTCCACGAGCACCCAGGGATGTGCACCCAGCACCACGTGCACGCACACGCAGCTAGAGAAAAGCACCTACCTTTTCACACACTGATGCCTAAGCAAACGCGTGGCCACACACACGCACACATCCGCAAGCGCGCCTACTCCCATCTATTGAGGGAAAGACGGACGAGCTCTTTGGTTGCTCTTCACAGGCTTGTCCCTGATCTATAGCTGAGGGCAAACACTTGTGTGCTTGTGGGAGAGCCTGTGTCTTTCCTGGAAGCGTTTGGGAGTTTTGCTCAGACGCGTGTTTCCTCAAGTTCAAGAATCAAGATCTAGGATACCTGCAGACAGGTGCCTGTTTGTGTGGAGACAGTCTGTTTGAAACTGTGTTCCTCAGCGCCCGCTCTTTCTCCCCGTCGCTCCACACGCCTGGGAGTCCCTTTCTTTCTCTCCACAAGCACGTGTGTTGACTTCGTCGCACATGTGCATCTGCACAAGCGTTGAGCTCAGCAGAGCGTGTCTCTTGACACTTGATGTGCGTTGGCTGTGTCTGCCTGCTCCAGTGAAGAGAGAAACGGGAAATCATCTTGGTAGAGGCAACAAAGCAAAAGCGAGGCAGGATTGACATCTGCTCAACAGAGACGGATTCCCTGCGCTGACACAGTTCACAGTTACACGAGAAGCAATCTGAGCGGTCCGTCGACCGGAGACGTGTTTCCCAAGAGGTCGTTTAGCGAGTGAACAGCAGTGTGCGCGACTTTCAGGAGTGTGCCTGGAAAGTGCCAGAATCACCAGGAGCATCTGTGCAAAAGCTGCTGCCTCTGTGACCGCATTGAGGCACGTTCGCGTGTCTGCGAGTATATAGACGGCTCTTTCGCGTTCACTCCGAGGGAAACGGTCCGCTATTGCTTCTGTGCGCACAGACGCGATTCCCTTGTCTCTTGCGAACACAGGGAACTCTGTGCATCCAAATCTACAGGCTAAGGACGCGTCTGCATATGTTTTGGTGAACAATCGAGTGTGCGTGTTCTGACAGCTGCCTCTATGCAGACGTCTCCACAGAGCCACTTCTGAATGCCCCGCAGCCCAGGACTGAATGGATACACTAACAAGTGCACCGGTGTGAGCAACCACATATGCAGAAGGACGTCTTTCATCTCACAGAAGCGCGAACGTCTTGGCGTTCAAGCACATGGCAGAAACAAGGTGTGAACAGATGAGCTGCTGCTATTTTCTCCGTTCGGCATGCTTCGTTGTAGCTCTCTTGCCGGTCGCCGGCTTAGCGGCTTGCTTTGCGCGACTAGCTCTGGGGAGAGAAGGAGATAGCGCCGGAAACCTCGCCTTTTGCCTTCTTCGGCGCTGGAACCTGGTTGCTGCGCCTTCTCTTTGTCCATGTGCACACACACGATTCCTCAGCGAAAACCATGCAGAAACCTTTCCACGAGCACCCAGGGATGTGCACCCAGCACCACGTGCACGCACACGCAGCTAGAGAAAAGCACCTACCTTTTCACACACTGATGCCTAAGCAAACGCGTGGCCACACACACGCACACATCCGCAAGCGCGCCTACTCCCATCTATTGAGGGAAAGACGGACGAGCTCTTTGGTTGCTCTTCACAGGCTTGTCCCTGATCTATAGCTGAGGGCAAACACTTGTGTGCTTGTGGGAGAGCCTGTGTCTTTCCTGGAAGCGTTTGGGAGTTTTGCTCAGACGCGTGTTTCCTCAAGTTCAAGAATCAAGATCTAGGATACCTGCAGACAGGTGCCTGTTTGTGTGGAGACAGTCTGTTTGAAACTGTGTTCCTCAGCGCCCGCTCTTTCTCCCCGTCGCTCCACACGCCTGGGAGTCCCTTTCTTTCTCTCCACAAGCACGTGTGTTGACTTCGTCGCACATGTGCATCTGCACAAGCGTTGAGCTCAGCAGAGCGTGTCTCTTGACACTTGATGTGCGTTGGCTGTGTCTGCCTGCTCCAGTGAAGAGAGAAACGGGAAATCATCTTGGTAGAGGCAACAAAGCAAAAGCGAGGCAGGATTGACATCTGCTCAACAGAGACGGATTCCCTGCGCTGACACAGTTCACAGTTACACGAGAAGCAATCTGAGCGGTCCGTCGACCGGAGACGTGTTTCCCAAGAGGTCGTTTAGCGAGTGAACAGCAGTGTGCGCGACTTTCAGGAGTGTGCCTGGAAAGTGCCAGAATCACGAGGAGCATCTGTGCAAAAGCTGCTGCCTCTGTGACCGCATTGAGGCACGTTCGCGTGTCTGCGAGTATATAGACGGCTCTTTCGCGTTCACTCCGAGGGAAACGGTCCTCTATTGCTTCTGTGCGCACAGACGCGATTCCCTTGTCTCTTGCGAACACAGGGAACTCTGTGCATCCAAATCTACAGGCTAAGGACGCGTCTGCATATGTTTTGGTGAACAATCGAGTGTGCGTGTTCTGACAGCTGCCTCTATGCAGACGTCTCCACAGAGCCACTTCTGAATGCCCCGCAGCCCAGGACTGAATGGATACACTAACAAGTGCACCGGTGTGAGCAACCACATATGCAGAAGGACGTCTTTCATCTCACAGAAGCGCGAACGTCTTGGCGTTCAAGCACATGGCAGAAACAAGGTGTGAACAGATGAGCTGCTGCTATTTTCTCCGTTCGGCATGCTTCGTTGTAGCTCTCTTGCCGGTCGCCGGCTTAGCGGCTTGCTTTGCGCGACTAGCTCTGGGGAGAGAAGGAGATAGCGCCGGAAACCTCGCCTTTTGCCTTCTTCGGCGCTGGAACCTGGTTGCTGCGCCTTCTCTTTGTCCATGTGCACACACACGATTCCTCAGCGAAAACCATGCAGAAACCTTTCCACGAGCACCCAGGGATGTGCACCCAGCACCACGTGCACGCACACGCAGCTAGAGAAAAGCACCTACCTTTTCACACACTGATGCCTAAGCAAACGCGTGGCCACACACACGCACACATCCGCAAGCGCGCCTACTCCCATCTATTGAGGGAAAGACGGACGAGCTCTTTGGTTGCTCTTCACAGGCTTGTCCCTGATCTATAGCTGAGGGCAAACACTTGTGTGCTTGTGGGAGAGCCTGTGTCTTTCCTGGAAGCGTTTGGGAGTTTTGCTCAGACGCGTGTTTCCTCAAGTTCAAGAATCAAGATCTAGGATACCTGCAGACAGGTGCCTGTTTGTGTGGAGACAGTCTGTTTGAAACTGTGTTCCTCAGCGCCCGCTCTTTCTCCCCGTCGCTCCACACGCCTGGGAGTCCCTTTCTTTCTCTCCACAAGCACGTGTGTTGACTTCGTCGCACATGTGCATCTGCACAAGCGTTGAGCTCAGCAGAGCGTGTCTCTTGACACTTGATGTGCGTTGGCTGTGTCTGCCTGCTCCAGTGAAGAGAGAAACGGGAAATCATCTTGGTAGAGGCAACAAAGCAAAAGCGAGGCAGGATTGACATCTGCTCAACAGAGACGGATTCCCTGCGCTGACACAGTTCACAGTTACACGAGAAGCAATCTGAGCGGTCCGTCGACCGGAGACGTGTTTCCCAAGAGGTCGTTTAGCGAGTGAACAGCAGTGTGCGCGACTTTCAGGAGTGTGCCTGGAAAGTGCCAGAATCACCAGGAGCATCTGTGCAAAAGCTGCTGCCTCTGTGACCGCATTGAGGCACGTTCGCGTGTCTGCGAGTATATAGACGGCTCTTTCGCGTTCACTCCGAGGGAAACGGTCCGCTATTGCTTCTGTGCGCACAGACGCGATTCCCTTGTCTCTTGCGAACACAGGGAACTCTGTGCATCCAAATCTACAGGCTAAGGACGCGTCTGCATATGTTTTGGTGAACAATCGAGTGTGCGTGTTCTGACAGCTGCCTCTATGCAGACGTCTCCACAGAGCCACTTCTGAATGCCCCGCAGCCCAGGACTGAATGGATACACTAACAAGTGCACCGGTGTGAGCAACCACATATGCAGAAGGACGTCTTTCATCTCACAGAAGCGCGAACGTCTTGGCGTTCAAGCACATGGCAGAAACAAGGTGTGAACAGATGAGCTGCTGCTATTTTCTCCGTTCGGCATGCTTCGTTGTAGCTCTCTTGCCGGTCGCCGGCTTAGCGGCTTGCTTTGCGCGACTAGCTCTGGGGAGAGAAGGAGATAGCGCCGGAAACCTCGCCTTTTGCCTTCTTCGGCGCTGGAACCTGGTTGCTGCGCCTTCTCTTTGTCCATGTGCACACACACGATTCCTCAGCGAAAACCATGCAGAAACCTTTCCACGAGCACCCAGGGATGTGCACCCAGCACCACGTGCACGCACACGCAGCTAGAGAAAAGCACCTACCTTTTCACACACTGATGCCTAAGCAAACGCGTGGCCACACACACGCACACATCCGCAAGCGCGCCTACTCCCATCTATTGAGGGAAAGACGGACGAGCTCTTTGGTTGCTCTTCACAGGCTTGTCCCTGATCTATAGCTGAGGGCAAACACTTGTGTGCTTGTGGGAGAGCCTGTGTCTTTCCTGGAAGCGTTTGGGAGTTTTGCTCAGACGCGTGTTTCCTCAAGTTCAAGAATCAAGATCTAGGATACCTGCAGACAGGTGCCTGTTTGTGTGGAGACAGTCTGTTTGAAACTGTGTTCCTCAGCGCCCGCTCTTTCTCCCCGTCGCTCCACACGCCTGGGAGTCCCTTTCTTTCTCTCCACAAGCACGTGTGTTGACTTCGTCGCACATGTGCATCTGCACAAGCGTTGAGCTCAGCAGAGCGTGTCTCTTGACACTTGATGTGCGTTGGCTGTGTCTGCCTGCTCCAGTGAAGAGAGAAACGGGAAATCATCTTGGTAGAGGCAACAAAGCAAAAGCGAGGCAGGATTGACATCTGCTCAACAGAGACGGATTCCCTGCGCTGACACAGTTCACAGTTACACGAGAAGCAATCTGAGCGGTCCGTCGACCGGAGACGTGTTTCCCAAGAGGTCGTTTAGCGAGTGAACAGCAGTGTGCGCGACTTTCAGGAGTGTGCCTGGAAAGTGCCAGAATCACCAGGAGCATCTGTGCAAAAGCTGCTGCCTCTGTGACCGCATTGAGGCACGTTCGCGTGTCTGCGAGTATATAGACGGCTCTTTCGCGTTCACTCCGAGGGAAACGGTCCGCTATTGCTTCTGTGCGCACAGACGCGATTCCCTTGTCTCTTGCGAACACAGGGAACTCTGTGCATCCAAATCTACAGGCTAAGGACGCGTCTGCATATGTTTTGGTGAACAATCGAGTGTGCGTGTTCTGACAGCTGCCTCTATGCAGACGTCTCCACAGAGCCACTTCTGAATGCCCCGCAGCCCAGGACTGAATGGATACACTAACAAGTGCACCGGTGTGAGCAACCACATATGCAGAAGGACGTCTTTCATCTCACAGAAGCGCGAACGTCTTGGCGTTCAAGCACATGGCAGAAACAAGGTGTGAACAGATGAGCTGCTGCTATTTTCTCCGTTCGGCATGCTTCGTTGTAGCTCTCTTGCCGGTCGCCGGCTTAGCGGCTTGCTTTGCGCGACTAGCTCTGGGGAGAGAAGGAGATAGCGCCGGAAACCTCGCCTTTTGCCTTCTTCGGCGCTGGAACCTGGTTGCTGCGCCTTCTCTTTGTCCATGTGCACACACACGATTCCTCAGCGAAAACCATGCAGAAACCTTTCCACGAGCACCCAGGGATGTGCACCCAGCACCACGTGCACGCACACGCAGCTAGAGAAAAGCACCTACCTTTTCACACACTGATGCCTAAGCAAACGCGTGGCCACACACACGCACACATCCGCAAGCGCGCCTACTCCCATCTATTGAGGGAAAGACGGACGAGCTCTTTGGTTGCTCTTCACAGGCTTGTCCCTGATCTATAGCTGAGGGCAAACACTTGTGTGCTTGTGGGAGAGCCTGTGTCTTTCCTGGAAGCGTTTGGGAGTTTTGCTCAGACGCGTGTTTCCTCAAGTTCAAGAATCAAGATCTAGGATACCTGCAGACAGGTGCCTGTTTGTGTGGAGACAGTCTGTTTGAAACTGTGTTCCTCAGCGCCCGCTCTTTCTCCCCGTCGCTCCACACGCCTGGGAGTCCCTTTCTTTCTCTCCACAAGCACGTGTGTTGACTTCGTCGCACATGTGCATCTGCACAAGCGTTGAGCTCAGCAGAGCGTGTCTCTTGACACTTGATGTGCGTTGGCTGTGTCTGCCTGCTCCAGTGAAGAGAGAAACGGGAAATCATCTTGGTAGAGGCAACAAAGCAAAAGCGAGGCAGGATTGACATCTGCTCAACAGAGACGGATTCCCTGCGCTGACACAGTTCACAGTTACACGAGAAGCAATCTGAGCGGTCCGTCGACCGGAGACGTGTTTCCCAAGAGGTCGTTTAGCGAGTGAACAGCAGTGTGCGCGACTTTCAGGAGTGTGCCTGGAAAGTGCCAGAATCACCAGGAGCATCTGTGCAAAAGCTGCTGCCTCTGTGACCGCATTGAGGCACGTTCGCGTGTCTGCGAGTATATAGACGGCTCTTTCGCGTTCACTCCGAGGGAAACGGTCCTCTATTGCTTCTGTGCGCACAGACGCGATTCCCTTGTCTCTTGCGAACACAGGGAACTCTGTGCATCCAAATCTACAGGCTAAGGACGCGTCTGCATATGTTTTGGTGAACAATCGAGTGTGCGTGTTCTGACAGCTGCCTCTATGCAGACGTCTCCACAGAGCCACTTCTGAATGCCCCGCAGCCCAGGACTGAATGGATACACTAACAAGTGCACCGGTGTGAGCAACCACATATGCAGAAGGACGTCTTTCATCTCACAGAAGCGCGAACGTCTTGGCGTTCAAGCACATGGCAGAAACAAGGTGTGAACAGATGAGCTGCTGCTATTTTCTCCGTTCGGCATGCTTCGTTGTAGCTCTCTTGCCGGTCGCCGGCTTAGCGGCTTGCTTTGCGCGACTAGCTCTGGGGAGAGAAGGAGATAGCGCCGGAAACCTCGCCTTTTGCCTTCTTCGGCGCTGGAACCTGGTTGCTGCGCCTTCTCTTTGTCCATGTGCACACACACGATTCCTCAGCGAAAACCATGCAGAAACCTTTCCACGAGCACCCAGGGATGTGCACCCAGCACCACGTGCACGCACACGCAGCTAGAGAAAAGCACCTACCTTTTCACACACTGATGCCTAAGCAAACGCGTGGCCACACACACGCACACATCCGCAAGCGCGCCTACTCCCATCTATTGAGGGAAAGACGGACGAGCTCTTTGGTTGCTCTTCACAGGCTTGTCCCTGATCTATAGCTGAGGGCAAACACTTGTGTGCTTGTGGGAGAGCCTGTGTCTTTCCTGGAAGCGTTTGGGAGTTTTGCTCAGACGCGTGTTTCCTCAAGTTCAAGAATCAAGATCTAGGATACCTGCAGACAGGTGCCTGTTTGTGTGGAGACAGTCTGTTTGAAACTGTGTTCCTCAGCGCCCGCTCTTTCTCCCCGTCGCTCCACACGCCTGGGAGTCCCTTTCTTTCTCTCCACAAGCACGTGTGTTGACTTCGTCGCACATGTGCATCTGCACAAGCGTTGAGCTCAGCAGAGCGTGTCTCTTGACACTTGATGTGCGTTGGCTGTGTCTGCCTGCTCCAGTGAAGAGAGAAACGGGAAATCATCTTGGTAGAGGCAACAAAGCAAAAGCGAGGCAGGATTGACATCTGCTCAACAGAGACGGATTCCCTGCGCTGACACAGTTCACAGTTACACGAGAAGCAATCTGAGCGGTCCGTCGACCGGAGACGTGTTTCCCAAGAGGTCGTTTAGCGAGTGAACAGCAGTGTGCGCGACTTTCAGGAGTGTGCCTGGAAAGTGCCAGAATCACCAGGAGCATCTGTGCAAAAGCTGCTGCCTCTGTGACCGCATTGAGGCACGTTCGCGTGTCTGCGAGTATATAGACGGCTCTTTCGCGTTCACTCCGAGGGAAACGGTCCGCTATTGCTTCTGTGCGCACAGACGCGATTCCCTTGTCTCTTGCGAACACAGGGAACTCTGTGCATCCAAATCTACAGGCTAAGGACGCGTCTGCATATGTTTTGGTGAACAATCGAGTGTGCGTGTTCTGACAGCTGCCTCTATGCAGACGTCTCCACAGAGCCACTTCTGAATGCCCCGCAGCCCAGGACTGAATGGATACACTAACAAGTGCACCGGTGTGAGCAACCACATATGCAGAAGGACGTCTTTCATCTCACAGAAGCGCGAACGTCTTGGCGTTCAAGCACATGGCAGAAACAAGGTGTGAACAGATGAGCTGCTGCTATTTTCTCCGTTCGGCATGCTTCGTTGTAGCTCTCTTGCCGGTCGCCGGCTTAGCGGCTTGCTTTGCGCGACTAGCTCTGGGGAGAGAAGGAGATAGCGCCGGAAACCTCGCCTTTTGCCTTCTTCGGCGCTGGAACCTGGTTGCTGCGCCTTCTCTTTGTCCATGTGCACACACACGATTCCTCAGCGAAAACCATGCAGAAACCTTTCCACGAGCACCCAGGGATGTGCACCCAGCACCACGTGCACGCACACGCAGCTAGAGAAAAGCACCTACCTTTTCACACACTGATGCCTAAGCAAACGCGTGGCCACACACACGCACACATCCGCAAGCGCGCCTACTCCCATCTATTGAGGGAAAGACGGACGAGCTCTTTGGTTGCTCTTCACAGGCTTGTCCCTGATCTATAGCTGAGGGCAAACACTTGTGTGCTTGTGGGAGAGCCTGTGTCTTTCCTGGAAGCGTTTGGGAGTTTTGCTCAGACGCGTGTTTCCTCAAGTTCAAGAATCAAGATCTAGGATACCTGCAGACAGGTGCCTGTTTGTGTGGAGACAGTCTGTTTGAAACTGTGTTCCTCAGCGCCCGCTCTTTCTCCCCGTCGCTCCACACACCTGGGAGTCCCTTTCTTTCTCTCCACAAGCACGTGTGTTGACTTCGTCGCACATGTGCATCTGCACAAGCGTTGAGCTCAGCAGAGCGTGTCTCTTGACACTTGATGTGCGTTGGCTGTGTCTGCCTGCTCCAGTGAAGAGAGAAACGGGAAATCATCTTGGTAGAGGCAACAAAGCAAAAGCGAGGCAGGATTGACATCTGCTCAACAGAGACGGATTCCCTGCGCTGACACAGTTCACAGTTACACGAGAAGCAATCTGAGCGGTCCGTCGACCGGAGACGTGTTTCCCAAGAGGTCGTTTAGCGAGTGAACAGCAGTGTGCGCGACTTTCAGGAGTGTGCCTGGAAAGTGCCAGAATCACCAGGAGCATCTGTGCAAAAGCTGCTGCCTCTGTGACCGCATTGAGGCACGTTCGCGTGTCTGCGAGTATATAGACGGCTCTTTCGCGTTCACTCCGAGGGAAACGGTCCGCTATTGCTTCTGTGCGCACAGACGCGATTCCCTTGTCTCTTGCGAACACAGGGAACTCTGTGCATCCAAATCTACAGGCTAAGGACGCGTCTGCATATGTTTTGGTGAACAATCGAGTGTGCGTGTTCTGACAGCTGCCTCTATGCAGACGTCTCCACAGAGCCACTTCTGAATGCCCCGCAGCCCAGGACTGAATGGATACACTAACAAGTGCACCGGTGTGAGCAACCACATATGCAGAAGGACGTCTTTCATCTCACAGAAGCGCGAACGTCTTGGCGTTCAAGCACATGGCAGAAACAAGGTGTGAACAGATGAGCTGCTGCTATTTTCTCCGTTCGGCATGCTTCGTTGTAGCTCTCTTGCCGGTCGCCGGCTTAGCGGCTTGCTTTGCGCGACTAGCTCTGGGGAGAGAAGGAGATAGCGCCGGAAACCTCGCCTTTTGCCTTCTTCGGCGCTGGAACCTGGTTGCTGCGCCTTCTCTTTGTCCATGTGCACACACACGATTCCTCAGCGAAAACCATGCAGAAACCTTTCCACGAGCACCCAGGGATGTGCACCCAGCACCACGTGCACGCACACGCAGCTAGAGAAAAGCACCTACCTTTTCACACACTGATGCCTAAGCAAACGCGTGGCCACACACACGCACACATCCGCAAGCGCGCCTACTCCCATCTATTGAGGGAAAGACGGGCGAGCTCTTTGGTTGCTCTTCACAGGCTTGTCCCTGATCTATAGCTGAGGGCAAACACTTGTGTGCTTGTGGGAGAGCCTGTGTCTTTCCTGGAAGCGTTTGGGAGTTTTGCTCAGACGCGTGTTTCCTCAAGTTCAAGAATCAAGATCTAGGATACCTGCAGACAGGTGCCTGTTTGTGTGGAGACAGTCTGTTTGAAACTGTGTTCCTCAGCGCCCGCTCTTTCTCCCCGTCGCTCCACACGCCTGGGAGTCCCTTTCTTTCTCTCCACAAGCACGTGTGTTGACTTCGTCGCACATGTGCATCTGCACAAGCGTTGAGCTCAGCAGAGCGTGTCTCTTGACACTTGATGTGCGTTGGCTGTGTCTGCCTGCTCCAGTGAAGAGAGAAACGGGAAATCATCTTGGTAGAGGCAACAAAGCAAAAGCGAGGCAGGATTGACATCTGCTCAACAGAGACGGATTCCCTGCGCTGACACAGTTCACAGTTACACGAGAAGCAATCTGAGCGGTCCGTCGACCGGAGACGTGTTTCCCAAGAGGTCGTTTAGCGAGTGAACAGCAGTGTGCGCGACTTTCAGGAGTGTGCCTGGAAAGTGCCAGAATCACCAGGAGCATCTGTGCAAAAGCTGCTGCCTCTGTGACCGCATTGAGGCACGTTCGCGTGTCTGCGAGTATATAGACGGCTCTTTCGCGTTCACTCCGAGGGAAACGGTCCGCTATTGCTTCTGTGCGCACAGACGCGATTCCCTTGTCTCTTGCGAACACAGGGAACTCTGTGCATCCAAATCTACAGGCTAAGGACGCGTCTGCATATGTTTTGGTGAACAATCGAGTGTGCGTGTTCTGACAGCTGCCTCTATGCAGACGTCTCCACAGAGCCACTTCTGAATGCCCCGCAGCCCAGGACTGAATGGATACACTAACAAGTGCACCGGTGTGAGCAACCACATATGCAGAAGGACGTCTTTCATCTCACAGAAGCGCGAACGTCTTGGCGTTCAAGCACATGGCAGAAACAAGGTGTGAACAGATGAGCTGCTGCTATTTTCTCCGTTCGGCATGCTTCGTTGTAGCTCTCTTGCCGGTCGCCGGCTTAGCGGCTTGCTTTGCGCGACTAGCTCTGGGGAGAGAAGGAGATAGCGCCGGAAACCTCGCCTTTTGCCTTCTTCGGCGCTGGAACCTGGTTGCTGCGCCTTCTCTTTGTCCATGTGCACACACACGATTCCTCAGCGAAAACCATGCAGAAACCTTTCCACGAGCACCCAGGGATGTGCACCCAGCACCACGTGCACGCACACGCAGCTAGAGAAAAGCACCTACCTTTTCACACACTGATGCCTAAGCAAACGCGTGGCCACACACACGCACACATCCGCAAGCGCGCCTACTCCCATCTATTGAGGGAAAGACGGACGAGCTCTTTGGTTGCTCTTCACAGGCTTGTCCCTGATCTATAGCTGAGGGCAAACACTTGTGTGCTTGTGGGAGAGCCTGTGTCTTTCCTGGAAGCGTTTGGGAGTTTTGCTCAGACGCGTGTTTCCTCAAGTTCAAGAATCAAGATCTAGGATACCTGCAGACAGGTGCCTGTTTGTGTGGAGACAGTCTGTTTGAAACTGTGTTCCTCAGCGCCCGCTCTTTCTCCCCGTCGCTCCACACGCCTGGGAGTCCCTTTCTTTCTCTCCACAAGCACGTGTGTTGACTTCGTCGCACATGTGCATCTGCACAAGCGTTGAGCTCAGCAGAGCGTGTCTCTTGACACTTGATGTGCGTTGGCTGTGTCTGCCTGCTCCAGTGAAGAGAGAAACGGGAAATCATCTTGGTAGAGGCAACAAAGCAAAAGCGAGGCAGGATTGACATCTGCTCAACAGAGACGGATTCCCTGCGCTGACACAGTTCACAGTTACACGAGAAGCAATCTGAGCGGTCCGTCGACCGGAGACGTGTTTCCCAAGAGGTCGTTTAGCGAGTGAACAGCAGTGTGCGCGACTTTCAGGAGTGTGCCTGGAAAGTGCCAGAATCACCAGGAGCATCTGTGCAAAAGCTGCTGCCTCTGTGACCGCATTGAGGCACGTTCGCGTGTCTGCGAGTATATAGACGGCTCTTTCGCGTTCACTCCGAGGGAAACGGTCCGCTATTGCTTCTGTGCGCACAGACGCGATTCCCTTGTCTCTTGCGAACACAGGGAACTCTGTGCATCCAAATCTACAGGCTAAGGACGCGTCTGCATATGTTTTGGTGAACAATCGAGTGTGCGTGTTCTGACAGCTGCCTCTATGCAGACGTCTCCACAGAGCCACTTCTGAATGCCCCGCAGCCCAGGACTGAATGGATACACTAACAAGTGCACCGGTGTGAGCAACCACATATGCAGAAGGACGTCTTTCATCTCACAGAAGCGCGAACGTCTTGGCGTTCAAGCACATGGCAGAAAC
Source organism: Patagioenas fasciata (assembly GCF_037038585.1). Lineage (NCBI taxonomy): Eukaryota > Metazoa > Chordata > Aves > Columbiformes > Columbidae > Patagioenas > Patagioenas fasciata. Next base: position 257,314 of record NW_027288783.1, on the reverse strand, counting down.
AAGGTGTGAACAGATGAGCTGCTGCTATTTTCTCCGTTCGGCATGCTTCGTTGTAGCTCTCTTGCCGGTCGCCGGCTTAGCGGCTTGCTTTGCGCGACTAGCTCTGGGGAGAGAAGGAGATAGCGCCGGAAACCTCGCCTTTTGCCTTCTTCGGCGCTGGAACCTGGTTGCTGCGCCTTCTCTTTGTCCATGTGCACACACACGATTCCTCAGCGAAAACCATGCAGAAACCTTTCCACGAGCACCCAGGGATGTGCACCCAGCACCACGTGCACGCACACGCAGCTAGAGAAAAGCACCTACCTTTTCACACACTGATGCCTAAGCAAACGCGTGGCCACACACACGCACACATCCGCAAGCGCGCCTACTCCCATCTATTGAGGGAAAGACGGGCGAGCTCTTTGGTTGCTCTTCACAGGCTTGTCCCTGATCTATAGCTGAGGGCAAACACTTGTGTGCTTGTGGGAGAGCCTGTGTCTTTCCTGGAAGCGTTTGGGAGTTTTGCTCAGACGCGTGTTTCCTCAAGTTCAAGAATCAAGATCTAGGATACCTGCAGACAGGTGCCTGTTTGTGTGGAGACAGTCTGTTTGAAACTGTGTTCCTCAGCGCCCGCTCTTTCTCCCCGTCGCTCCACACGCCTGGGAGTCCCTTTCTTTCTCTCCACAAGCACGTGTGTTGACTTCGTCGCACATGTGCATCTGCACAAGCGTTGAGCTCAGCAGAGCGTGTCTCTTGACACTTGATGTGCGTTGGCTGTGTCTGCCTGCTCCAGTGAAGAGAGAAACGGGAAATCATCTTGGTAGAGGCAACAAAGCAAAAGCGAGGCAGGATTGACATCTGCTCAACAGAGACGGATTCCCTGCGCTGACACAGTTCACAGTTACACGAGAAGCAATCTGAGCGGTCCGTCGACCGGAGACGTGTTTCCCAAGAGGTCGTTTAGCGAGTGAACAGCAGTGTGCGCGACTTTCAGGAGTGTGCCTGGAAAGTGCCAGAATCACCAGGAGCATCTGTGCAAAAGCTGCTGCCTCTGTGACCGCATTGAGGCACGTTCGCGTGTCTGCGAGTATATAGACGGCTCTTTCGCGTTCACTCCGAGGGAAACGGTCCGCTATTGCTTCTGTGCGCACAGACGCGATTCCCTTGTCTCTTGCGAACACAGGGAACTCTGTGCATCCAAATCTACAGGCTAAGGACGCGTCTGCATATGTTTTGGTGAACAATCGAGTGTGCGTGTTCTGACAGCTGCCTCTATGCAGACGTCTCCACAGAGCCACTTCTGAATGCCCCGCAGCCCAGGACTGAATGGATACACTAACAAGTGCACCGGTGTGAGCAACCACATATGCAGAAGGACGTCTTTCATCTCACAGAAGCGCGAACGTCTTGGCGTTCAAGCACATGGCAGAAACAAGGTGTGAACAGATGAGCTGCTGCTATTTTCTCCGTTCGGCATGCTTCGTTGTAGCTCTCTTGCCGGTCGCCGGCTTAGCGGCTTGCTTTGCGCGACTAGCTCTGGGGAGAGAAGGAGATAGCGCCGGAAACCTCGCCTTTTGCCTTCTTCGGCGCTGGAACCTGGTTGCTGCGCCTTCTCTTTGTCCATGTGCACACACACGATTCCTCAGCGAAAACCATGCAGAAACCTTTCCACGAGCACCCAGGGATGTGCACCCAGCACCACGTGCACGCACACGCAGCTAGAGAAAAGCACCTACCTTTTCACACACTGATGCCTAAGCAAACGCGTGGCCACACACACGCACACATCCGCAAGCGCGCCTACTCCCATCTATTGAGGGAAAGACGGACGAGCTCTTTGGTTGCTCTTCACAGGCTTGTCCCTGATCTATAGCTGAGGGCAAACACTTGTGTGCTTGTGGGAGAGCCTGTGTCTTTCCTGGAAGCGTTTGGGAGTTTTGCTCAGACGCGTGTTTCCTCAAGTTCAAGAATCAAGATCTAGGATACCTGCAGACAGGTGCCTGTTTGTGTGGAGACAGTCTGTTTGAAACTGTGTTCCTCAGCGCCCGCTCTTTCTCCCCGTCGCTCCACACGCCTGGGAGTCCCTTTCTTTCTCTCCACAAGCACGTGTGTTGACTTCGTCGCACATGTGCATCTGCACAAGCGTTGAGCTCAGCAGAGCGTGTCTCTTGACACTTGATGTGCGTTGGCTGTGTCTGCCTGCTCCAGTGAAGAGAGAAACGGGAAATCATCTTGGTAGAGGCAACAAAGCAAAAGCGAGGCAGGATTGACATCTGCTCAACAGAGACGGATTCCCTGCGCTGACACAGTTCACAGTTACACGAGAAGCAATCTGAGCGGTCCGTCGACCGGAGACGTGTTTCCCAAGAGGTCGTTTAGCGAGTGAACAGCAGTGTGCGCGACTTTCAGGAGTGTGCCTGGAAAGTGCCAGAATCACCAGGAGCATCTGTGCAAAAGCTGCTGCCTCTGTGACCGCATTGAGGCACGTTCGCGTGTCTGCGAGTATATAGACGGCTCTTTCGCGTTCACTCCGAGGGAAACGGTCCGCTATTGCTTCTGTGCGCACAGACGCGATTCCCTTGTCTCTTGCGAACACAGGGAACTCTGTGCATCCAAATCTACAGGCTAAGGACGCGTCTGCATATGTTTTGGTGAACAATCGAGTGTGCGTGTTCTGACAGCTGCCTCTATGCAGACGTCTCCACAGAGCCACTTCTGAATGCCCCGCAGCCCAGGACTGAATGGATACACTAACAAGTGCACCGGTGTGAGCAACCACATATGCAGAAGGACGTCTTTCATCTCACAGAAGCGCGAACGTCTTGGCGTTCAAGCACATGGCAGAAACAAGGTGTGAACAGATGAGCTGCTGCTATTTTCTCCGTTCGGCATGCTTCGTTGTAGCTCTCTTGCCGGTCGCCGGCTTAGCGGCTTGCTTTGCGCGACTAGCTCTGGGGAGAGAAGGAGATAGCGCCGGAAACCTCGCCTTTTGCCTTCTTCGGCGCTGGAACCTGGTTGCTGCGCCTTCTCTTTGTCCATGTGCACACACACGATTCCTCAGCGAAAACCATGCAGAAACCTTTCCACGAGCACCCAGGGATGTGCACCCAGCACCACGTGCACGCACACGCAGCTAGAGAAAAGCACCTACCTTTTCACACACTGATGCCTAAGCAAACGCGTGGCCACACACACGCACACATCCGCAAGCGCGCCTACTCCCATCTATTGAGGGAAAGACGGACGAGCTCTTTGGTTGCTCTTCACAGGCTTGTCCCTGATCTATAGCTGAGGGCAAACACTTGTGTGCTTGTGGGAGAGCCTGTGTCTTTCCTGGAAGCGTTTGGGAGTTTTGCTCAGACGCGTGTTTCCTCAAGTTCAAGAATCAAGATCTAGGATACCTGCAGACAGGTGCCTGTTTGTGTGGAGACAGTCTGTTTGAAACTGTGTTCCTCAGCGCCCGCTCTTTCTCCCCGTCGCTCCACACGCCTGGGAGTCCCTTTCTTTCTCTCCACAAGCACGTGTGTTGACTTCGTCGCACATGTGCATCTGCACAAGCGTTGAGCTCAGCAGAGCGTGTCTCTTGACACTTGATGTGCGTTGGCTGTGTCTGCCTGCTCCAGTGAAGAGAGAAACGGGAAATCATCTTGGTAGAGGCAACAAAGCAAAAGCGAGGCAGGATTGACATCTGCTCAACAGAGACGGATTCCCTGCGCTGACACAGTTCACAGTTACACGAGAAGCAATCTGAGCGGTCCGTCGACCGGAGACGTGTTTCCCAAGAGGTCGTTTAGCGAGTGAACAGCAGTGTGCGCGACTTTCAGGAGTGTGCCTGGAAAGTGCCAGAATCACCAGGAGCATCTGTGCAAAAGCTGCTGCCTCTGTGACCGCATTGAGGCACGTTCGCGTGTCTGCGAGTATATAGACGGCTCTTTCGCGTTCACTCCGAGGGAAACGGTCCGCTATTGCTTCTGTGCGCACAGACGCGATTCCCTTGTCTCTTGCGAACACAGGGAACTCTGTGCATCCAAATCTACAGGCTAAGGACGCGTCTGCATATGTTTTGGTGAACAATCGAGTGTGCGTGTTCTGACAGCTGCCTCTATGCAGACGTCTCCACAGAGCCACTTCTGAATGCCCCGCAGCCCAGGACTGAATGGATACACTAACAAGTGCACCGGTGTGAGCAACCACATATGCAGAAGGACGTCTTTCATCTCACAGAAGCGCGAACGTCTTGGCGTTCAAGCACATGGCAGAAACAAGGTGTGAACAGATGAGCTGCTGCTATTTTCTCCGTTCGGCATGCTTCGTTGTAGCTCTCTTGCCGGTCGCCGGCTTAGCGGCTTGCTTTGCGCGACTAGCTCTGGGGAGAGAAGGAGATAGCGCCGGAAACCTCGCCTTTTGCCTTCTTCGGCGCTGGAACCTGGTTGCTGCGCCTTCTCTTTGTCCATGTGCACACACACGATTCCTCAGCGAAAACCATGCAGAAACCTTTCCACGAGCACCCAGGGATGTGCACCCAGCACCACGTGCACGCACACGCAGCTAGAGAAAAGCACCTACCTTTTCACACACTGATGCCTAAGCAAACGCGTGGCCACACACACGCACACATCCGCAAGCGCGCCTACTCCCATCTATTGAGGGAAAGACGGACGAGCTCTTTGGTTGCTCTTCACAGGCTTGTCCCTGATCTATAGCTGAGGGCAAACACTTGTGTGCTTGTGGGAGAGCCTGTGTCTTTCCTGGAAGCGTTTGGGAGTTTTGCTCAGACGCGTGTTTCCTCAAGTTCAAGAATCAAGATCTAGGATACCTGCAGACAGGTGCCTGTTTGTGTGGAGACAGTCTGTTTGAAACTGTGTTCCTCAGCGCCCGCTCTTTCTCCCCGTCGCTCCACACGCCTGGGAGTCCCTTTCTTTCTCTCCACAAGCACGTGTGTTGACTTCGTCGCACATGTGCATCTGCACAAGCGTTGAGCTCAGCAGAGCGTGTCTCTTGACACTTGATGTGCGTTGGCTGTGTCTGCCTGCTCCAGTGAAGAGAGAAACGGGAAATCATCTTGGTAGAGGCAACAAAGCAAAAGCGAGGCAGGATTGACATCTGCTCAACAGAGACGGATTCCCTGCGCTGACACAGTTCACAGTTACACGAGAAGCAATCTGAGCGGTCCGTCGACCGGAGACGTGTTTCCCAAGAGGTCGTTTAGCGAGTGAACAGCAGTGTGCGCGACTTTCAGGAGTGTGCCTGGAAAGTGCCAGAATCACCAGGAGCATCTGTGCAAAAGCTGCTGCCTCTGTGACCGCATTGAGGCACGTTCGCGTGTCTGCGAGTATATAGACGGCTCTTTCGCGTTCACTCCGAGGGAAACGGTCCGCTATTGCTTCTGTGCGCACAGACGCGATTCCCTTGTCTCTTGCGAACACAGGGAACTCTGTGCATCCAAATCTACAGGCTAAGGACGCGTCTGCATATGTTTTGGTGAACAATCGAGTGTGCGTGTTCTGACAGCTGCCTCTATGCAGACGTCTCCACAGAGCCACTTCTGAATGCCCCGCAGCCCAGGACTGAATGGATACACTAACAAGTGCACCGGTGTGAGCAACCACATATGCAGAAGGACGTCTTTCATCTCACAGAAGCGCGAACGTCTTGGCGTTCAAGCACATGGCAGAAACAAGGTGTGAACAGATGAGCTGCTGCTATTTTCTCCGTTCGGCATGCTTCGTTGTAGCTCTCTTGCCGGTCGCCGGCTTAGCGGCTTGCTTTGCGCGACTAGCTCTGGGGAGAGAAGGAGATAGCGCCGGAAACCTCGCCTTTTGCCTTCTTCGGCGCTGGAACCTGGTTGCTGCGCCTTCTCTTTGTCCATGTGCACACACACGATTCCTCAGCGAAAACCATGCAGAAACCTTTCCACGAGCACCCAGGGATGTGCACCCAGCACCACGTGCACGCACACGCAGCTAGAGAAAAGCACCTACCTTTTCACACACTGATGCCTAAGCAAACGCGTGGCCACACACACGCACACATCCGCAAGCGCGCCTACTCCCATCTATTGAGGGAAAGACGGGCGAGCTCTTTGGTTGCTCTTCACAGGCTTGTCCCTGATCTATAGCTGAGGGCAAACACTTGTGTGCTTGTGGGAGAGCCTGTGTCTTTCCTGGAAGCGTTTGGGAGTTTTGCTCAGACGCGTGTTTCCTCAAGTTCAAGAATCAAGATCTAGGATACCTGCAGACAGGTGCCTGTTTGTGTGGAGACAGTCTGTTTGAAACTGTGTTCCTCAGCGCCCGCTCTTTCTCCCCGTCGCTCCACACGCCTGGGAGTCCCTTTCTTTCTCTCCACAAGCACGTGTGTTGACTTCGTCGCACATGTGCATCTGCACAAGCGTTGAGCTCAGCAGAGCGTGTCTCTTGACACTTGATGTGCGTTGGCTGTGTCTGCCTGCTCCAGTGAAGAGAGAAACGGGAAATCATCTTGGTAGAGGCAACAAAGCAAAAGCGAGGCAGGATTGACATCTGCTCAACAGAGACGGATTCCCTGCGCTGACACAGTTCACAGTTACACGAGAAGCAATCTGAGCGGTCCGTCGACCGGAGACGTGTTTCCCAAGAGGTCGTTTAGCGAGTGAACAGCAGTGTGCGCGACTTTCAGGAGTGTGCCTGGAAAGTGCCAGAATCACCAGGAGCATCTGTGCAAAAGCTGCTGCCTCTGTGACCGCATTGAGGCACGTTCGCGTGTCTGCGAGTATATAGACGGCTCTTTCGCGTTCACTCCGAGGGAAACGGTCCGCTATTGCTTCTGTGCGCACAGACGCGATTCCCTTGTCTCTTGCGAACACAGGGAACTCTGTGCATCCAAATCTACAGGCTAAGGACGCGTCTGCATATGTTTTGGTGAACAATCGAGTGTGCGTGTTCTGACAGCTGCCTCTATGCAGACGTCTCCACAGAGCCACTTCTGAATGCCCCGCAGCCCAGGACTGAATGGATACACTAACAAGTGCACCGGTGTGAGCAACCACATATGCAGAAGGACGTCTTTCATCTCACAGAAGCGCGAACGTCTTGGCGTTCAAGCACATGGCAGAAACAAGGTGTGAACAGATGAGCTGCTGCTATTTTCTCCGTTCGGCATGCTTCGTTGTAGCTCTCTTGCCGGTCGCCGGCTTAGCGGCTTGCTTTGCGCGACTAGCTCTGGGGAGAGAAGGAGATAGCGCCGGAAACCTCGCCTTTTGCCTTCTTCGGCGCTGGAACCTGGTTGCTGCGCCTTCTCTTTGTCCATGTGCACACACACGATTCCTCAGCGAAAACCATGCAGAAACCTTTCCACGAGCACCCAGGGATGTGCACCCAGCACCACGTGCACGCACACGCAGCTAGAGAAAAGCACCTACCTTTTCACACACTGATGCCTAAGCAAACGCGTGGCCACACACACGCACACATCCGCAAGCGCGCCTACTCCCATCTATTGAGGGAAAGACGGACGAGCTCTTTGGTTGCTCTTCACAGGCTTGTCCCTGATCTATAGCTGAGGGCAAACACTTGTGTGCTTGTGGGAGAGCCTGTGTCTTTCCTGGAAGCGTTTGGGAGTTTTGCTCAGACGCGTGTTTCCTCAAGTTCAAGAATCAAGATCTAGGATACCTGCAGACAGGTGCCTGTTTGTGTGGAGACAGTCTGTTTGAAACTGTGTTCCTCAGCGCCCGCTCTTTCTCCCCGTCGCTCCACACGCCTGGGAGTCCCTTTCTTTCTCTCCACAAGCACGTGTGTTGACTTCGTCGCACATGTGCATCTGCACAAGCGTTGAGCTCAGCAGAGCGTGTCTCTTGACACTTGATGTGCGTTGGCTGTGTCTGCCTGCTCCAGTGAAGAGAGAAACGGGAAATCATCTTGGTAGAGGCAACAAAGCAAAAGCGAGGCAGGATTGACATCTGCTCAACAGAGACGGATTCCCTGCGCTGACACAGTTCACAGTTACACGAGAAGCAATCTGAGCGGTCCGTCGACCGGAGACGTGTTTCCCAAGAGGTCGTTTAGCGAGTGAACAGCAGTGTGCGCGACTTTCAGGAGTGTGCCTGGAAAGTGCCAGAATCACCAGGAGCATCTGTGCAAAAGCTGCTGCCTCTGTGACCGCATTGAGGCACGTTCGCGTGTCTGCGAGTATATAGACGGCTCTTTCGCGTTCACTCCGAGGGAAACGGTCCGCTATTGCTTCTGTGCGCACAGACGCGATTCCCTTGTCTCTTGCGAACACAGGGAACTCTGTGCATCCAAATCTACAGGCTAAGGACGCGTCTGCATATGTTTTGGTGAACAATCGAGTGTGCGTGTTCTGACAGCTGCCTCTATGCAGACGTCTCCACAGAGCCACTTCTGAATGCCCCGCAGCCCAGGACTGAATGGATACACTAACAAGTGCACCGGTGTGAGCAACCACATATGCAGAAGGACGTCTTTCATCTCACAGAAGCGCGAACGTCTTGGCGTTCAAGCACATGGCAGAAACAAGGTGTGAACAGATGAGCTGCTGCTATTTTCTCCGTTCGGCATGCTTCGTTGTAGCTCTCTTGCCGGTCGCCGGCTTAGCGGCTTGCTTTGCGCGACTAGCTCTGGGGAGAGAAGGAGATAGCGCCGGAAACCTCGCCTTTTGCCTTCTTCGGCGCTGGAACCTGGTTGCTGCGCCTTCTCTTTGTCCATGTGCACACACACGATTCCTCAGCGAAAACCATGCAGAAACCTTTCCACGAGCACCCAGGGATGTGCACCCAGCACCACGTGCACGCACACGCAGCTAGAGAAAAGCACCTACCTTTTCACACACTGATGCCTAAGCAAACGCGTGGCCACACACACGCACACATCCGCAAGCGCGCCTACTCCCATCTATTGAGGGAAAGACGGGCGAGCTCTTTGGTTGCTCTTCACAGGCTTGTCCCTGATCTATAGCTGAGGGCAAACACTTGTGTGCTTGTGGGAGAGCCTGTGTCTTTCCTGGAAGCGTTTGGGAGTTTTGCTCAGACGCGTGTTTCCTCAAGTTCAAGAATCAAGATCTAGGATACCTGCAGACAGGTGCCTGTTTGTGTGGAGACAGTCTGTTTGAAACTGTGTTCCTCAGCGCCCGCTCTTTCTCCCCGTCGCTCCACACGCCTGGGAGTCCCTTTCTTTCTCTCCACAAGCACGTGTGTTGACTTCGTCGCACATGTGCATCTGCACAAGCGTTGAGCTCAGCAGAGCGTGTCTCTTGACACTTGATGTGCGTTGGCTGTGTCTGCCTGCTCCAGTGAAGAGAGAAACGGGAAATCATCTTGGTAGAGGCAACAAAGCAAAAGCGAGGCAGGATTGACATCTGCTCAACAGAGACGGATTCCCTGCGCTGACACAGTTCACAGTTACACGAGAAGCAATCTGAGCGGTCCGTCGACCGGAGACGTGTTTCCCAAGAGGTCGTTTAGCGAGTGAACAGCAGTGTGCGCGACTTTCAGGAGTGTGCCTGGAAAGTGCCAGAATCACCAGGAGCATCTGTGCAAAAGCTGCTGCCTCTGTGACCGCATTGAGGCACGTTCGCGTGTCTGCGAGTATATAGACGGCTCTTTCGCGTTCACTCCGAGGGAAACGGTCCGCTATTGCTTCTGTGCGCACAGACGCGATTCCCTTGTCTCTTGCGAACACAGGGAACTCTGTGCATCCAAATCTACAGGCTAAGGACGCGTCTGCATATGTTTTGGTGAACAATCGAGTGTGCGTGTTCTGACAGCTGCCTCTATGCAGACGTCTCCACAGAGCCACTTCTGAATGCCCCGCAGCCCAGGACTGAATGGATACACTAACAAGTGCACCGGTGTGAGCAACCACATATGCAGAAGGACGTCTTTCATCTCACAGAAGCGCGAACGTCTTGGCGTTCAAGCACATGGCAGAAACAAGGTGTGAACAGATGAGCTGCTGCTATTTTCTCCGTTCGGCATGCTTCGTTGTAGCTCTCTTGCCGGTCGCCGGCTTAGCGGCTTGCTTTGCGCGACTAGCTCTGGGGAGAGAAGGAGATAGCGCCGGAAACCTCGCCTTTTGCCTTCTTCGGCGCTGGAACCTGGTTGCTGCGCCTTCTCTTTGTCCATGTGCACACACACGATTCCTCAGCGAAAACCATGCAGAAACCTTTCCACGAGCACCCAGGGATGTGCACCCAGCACCACGTGCACGCACACGCAGCTAGAGAAAAGCACCTACCTTTTCACACACTGATGCCTAAGCAAACGCGTGGCCACACACACGCACACATCCGCAAGCGCGCCTACTCCCATCTATTGAGGGAAAGACGGACGAGCTCTTTGGTTGCTCTTCACAGGCTTGTCCCTGATCTATAGCTGAGGGCAAACACTTGTGTGCTTGTGGGAGAGCCTGTGTCTTTCCTGGAAGCGTTTGGGAGTTTTGCTCAGACGCGTGTTTCCTCAAGTTCAAGAATCAAGATCTAGGATACCTGCAGACAGGTGCCTGTTTGTGTGGAGACAGTCTGTTTGAAACTGTGTTCCTCAGCGCCCGCTCTTTCTCCCCGTCGCTCCACACGCCTGGGAGTCCCTTTCTTTCTCTCCACAAGCACGTGTGTTGACTTCGTCGCACATGTGCATCTGCACAAGCGTTGAGCTCAGCAGAGCGTGTCTCTTGACACTTGATGTGCGTTGGCTGTGTCTGCCTGCTCCAGTGAAGAGAGAAACGGGAAATCATCTTGGTAGAGGCAACAAAGCAAAAGCGAGGCAGGATTGACATCTGCTCAACAGAGACGGATTCCCTGCGCTGACACAGTTCACAGTTACACGAGAAGCAATCTGAGCGGTCCGTCGACCGGAGACGTGTTTCCCAAGAGGTCGTTTAGCGAGTGAACAGCAGTGTGCGCGACTTTCAGGAGTGTGCCTGGAAAGTGCCAGAATCACCAGGAGCATCTGTGCAAAAGCTGCTGCCTCTGTGACCGCATTGAGGCACGTTCGCGTGTCTGCGAGTATATAGACGGCTCTTTCGCGTTCACTCCGAGGGAAACGGTCCGCTATTGCTTCTGTGCGCACAGACGCGATTCCCTTGTCTCTTGCGAACACAGGGAACTCTGTGCATCCAAATCTACAGGCTAAGGACGCGTCTGCATATGTTTTGGTGAACAATCGAGTGTGCGTGTTCTGACAGCTGCCTCTATGCAGACGTCTCCACAGAGCCACTTCTGAATGCCCCGCAGCCCAGGACTGAATGGATACACTAACAAGTGCACCGGTGTGAGCAACCACATATGCAGAAGGACGTCTTTCATCTCACAGAAGCGCGAACGTCTTGGCGTTCAAGCACATGGCAGAAACAAGGTGTGAACAGATGAGCTGCTGCTATTTTCTCCGTTCGGCATGCTTCGTTGTAGCTCTCTTGCCGGTCGCCGGCTTAGCGGCTTGCTTTGCGCGACTAGCTCTGGGGAGAGAAGGAGATAGCGCCGGAAACCTCGCCTTTTGCCTTCTTCGGCGCTGGAACCTGGTTGCTGCGCCTTCTCTTTGTCCATGTGCACACACACGATTCCTCAGCGAAAACCATGCAGAAACCTTTCCACGAGCACCCAGGGATGTGCACCCAGCACCACGTGCACGCACACGCAGCTAGAGAAAAGCACCTACCTTTTCACACACTGATGCCTAAGCAAACGCGTGGCCACACACACGCACACATCCGCAAGCGCGCCTACTCCCATCTATTGAGGGAAAGACGGACGAGCTCTTTGGTTGCTCTTCACAGGCTTGTCCCTGATCTATAGCTGAGGGCAAACACTTGTGTGCTTGTGGGAGAGCCTGTGTCTTTCCTGGAAGCGTTTGGGAGTTTTGCTCAGACGCGTGTTTCCTCAAGTTCAAGAATCAAGATCTAGGATACCTGCAGACAGGTGCCTGTTTGTGTGGAGACAGTCTGTTTGAAACTGTGTTCCTCAGCGCCCGCTCTTTCTCCCCGTCGCTCCACACGCCTGGGAGTCCCTTTCTTTCTCTCCACAAGCACGTGTGTTGACTTCGTCGCACATGTGCATCTGCACAAGCGTTGAGCTCAGCAGAGCGTGTCTCTTGACACTTGATGTGCGTTGGCTGTGTCTGCCTGCTCCAGTGAAGAGAGAAACGGGAAATCATCTTGGTAGAGGCAACAAAGCAAAAGCGAGGCAGGATTGACATCTGCTCAACAGAGACGGATTCCCTGCGCTGACACAGTTCACAGTTACACGAGAAGCAATCTGAGCGGTCCGTCGACCGGAGACGTGTTTCCCAAGAGGTCGTTTAGCGAGTGAACAGCAGTGTGCGCGACTTTCAGGAGTGTGCCTGGAAAGTGCCAGAATCACCAGGAGCATCTGTGCAAAAGCTGCTGCCTCTGTGACCGCATTGAGGCACGTTCGCGTGTCTGCGAGTATATAGACGGCTCTTTCGCGTTCACTCCGAGGGAAACGGTCCGCTATTGCTTCTGTGCGCACAGACGCGATTCCCTTGTCTCTTGCGAACACAGGGAACTCTGTGCATCCAAATCTACAGGCTAAGGACGCGTCTGCATATGTTTTGGTGAACAATCGAGTGTGCGTGTTCTGACAGCTGCCTCTATGCAGACGTCTCCACAGAGCCACTTCTGAATGCCCCGCAGCCCAGGACTGAATGGATACACTAACAAGTGCACCGGTGTGAGCAACCACATATGCAGAAGGACGTCTTTCATCTCACAGAAGCGCGAACGTCTTGGCGTTCAAGCACATGGCAGAAACAAGGTGTGAACAGATGAGCTGCTGCTATTTTCTCCGTTCGGCATGCTTCGTTGTAGCTCTCTTGCCGGTCGCCGGCTTAGCGGCTTGCTTTGCGCGACTAGCTCTGGGGAGAGAAGGAGATAGCGCCGGAAACCTCGCCTTTTGCCTTCTTCGGCGCTGGAACCTGGTTGCTGCGCCTTCTCTTTGTCCATGTGCACACACACGATTCCTCAGCGAAAACCATGCAGAAACCTTTCCACGAGCACCCAGGGATGTGCACCCAGCACCACGTGCACGCACACGCAGCTAGAGAAAAGCACCTACCTTTTCACACACTGATGCCTAAGCAAACGCGTGGCCACACACACGCACACATCCGCAAGCGCGCCTACTCCCATCTATTGAGGGAAAGACGGGCGAGCTCTTTGGTTGCTCTTCACAGGCTTGTCCCTGATCTATAGCTGAGGGCAAACACTTGTGTGCTTGTGGGAGAGCCTGTGTCTTTCCTGGAAGCGTTTGGGAGTTTTGCTCAGACGCGTGTTTCCTCACGTTCAAGAATCAAGATCTAGGATACCTGCAGACAGGTGCCTGTTTGTGTGGAGACAGTCTGTTTGAAACTGTGTTCCTCAGCGCCCGCTCTTTCTCCCCGTCGCTCCACACGCCTGGGAGTCCCTTTCTTTCTCTCCACAAGCACGTGTGTTGACTTCGTCGCACATGTGCATCTGCACAAGCGTTGAGCTCAGCAGAGCGTGTCTCTTGACACTTGATGTGCGTTGGCTGTGTCTGCCTGCTCCAGTGAAGAGAGAAACGGGAAATCATCTTGGTAGAGGCAACAAAGCAAAAGCGAGGCAGGATTGACATCTGCTCAACAGAGACGGATTCCCTGCGCTGACACAGTTCACAGTTACACGAGAAGCAATCTGAGCGGTCCGTCGACCGGAGACGTGTTTCCCAAGAGGTCGTTTAGCGAGTGAACAGCAGTGTGCGCGACTTTCAGGAGTGTGCCTGGAAAGTGCCAGAATCACCAGGAGCATCTGTGCAAAAGCTGCTGCCTCTGTGACCGCATTGAGGCACGTTCGCGTGTCTGCGAGTATATAGACGGCTCTTTCGCGTTCACTCCGAGGGAAACGGTCCGCTATTGCTTCTGTGCGCACAGACGCGATTCCCTTGTCTCTTGCGAACACAGGGAACTCTGTGCATCCAAATCTACAGGCTAAGGACGCGTCTGCATATGTTTTGGTGAACAATCGAGTGTGCGTGTTCTGACAGCTGCCTCTATGCAGACGTCTCCACAGAGCCACTTCTGAATGCCCCGCAGCCCAGGACTGAATGGATACACTAACAAGTGCACCGGTGTGAGCAACCACATATGCAGAAGGACGTCTTTCATCTCACAGAAGCGCGAACGTCTTGGCGTTCAAGCACATGGCAGAAACAAGGTGTGAACAGATGAGCTGCTGCTATTTTCTCCGTTCGGCATGCTTCGTTGTAGCTCTCTTGCCGGTCGCCGGCTTAGCGGCTTGCTTTGCGCGACTAGCTCTGGGGAGAGAAGGAGATAGCGCCGGAAACCTCGCCTTTTGCCTTCTTCGGCGCTGGAACCTGGTTGCTGCGCCTTCTCTTTGTCCATGTGCACACACACGATTCCTCAGCGAAAACCATGCAGAAACCTTTCCACGAGCACCCAGGGATGTGCACCCAGCACCACGTGCACGCACACGCAGCTAGAGAAAAGCACCTACCTTTTCACACACTGATGCCTAAGCAAACGCGTGGCCACACACACGCACACATCCGCAAGCGCGCCTACTCCCATCTATTGAGGGAAAGACGGACGAGCTCTTTGGTTGCTCTTCACAGGCTTGTCCCTGATCTATAGCTGAGGGCAAACACTTGTGTGCTTGTGGGAGAGCCTGTGTCTTTCCTGGAAGCGTTTGGGAGTTTTGCTCAGACGCGTGTTTCCTCACGTTCAAGAATCAAGATCTAGGATACCTGCAGACAGGTGCCTGTTTGTGTGGAGACAGTCTGTTTGAAACTGTGTTCCTCAGCGCCCGCTCTTTCTCCCCGTCGCTCCACACGCCTGGGAGTCCCTTTCTTTCTCTCCACAAGCACGTGTGTTGACTTCGTCGCACATGTGCATCTGCACAAGCGTTGAGCTCAGCAGAGCGTGTCTCTTGACACTTGATGTGCGTTGGCTGTGTCTGCCTGCTCCAGTGAAGAGAGAAACGGGAAATCATCTTGGTAGAGGCAACAAAGCAAAAGCGAGGCAGGATTGACATCTGCTCAACAGAGACGGATTCCCTGCGCTGACACAGTTCACAGTTACACGAGAAGCAATCTGAGCGGTCCGTCGACCGGAGACGTGTTTCCCAAGAGGTCGTTTAGCGAGTGAACAGCAGTGTGCGCGACTTTCAGGAGTGTGCCTGGAAAGTGCCAGAATCACCAGGAGCATCTGTGCAAAAGCTGCTGCCTCTGTGACCGCATTGAGGCACGTTCGCGTGTCTGCGAGTATATAGACGGCTCTTTCGCGTTCACTCCGAGGGAAACGGTCCGCTATTGCTTCTGTGCGCACAGACGCGATTCCCTTGTCTCTTGCGAACACAGGGAACTCTGTGCATCCAAATCTACAGGCTAAGGACGCGTCTGCATATGTTTTGGTGAACAATCGAGTGTGCGTGTTCTGACAGCTGCCTCTATGCAGACGTCTCCACAGAGCCACTTCTGAATGCCCCGCAGCCCAGGACTGAATGGATACACTAACAAGTGCACCGGTGTGAGCAACCACATATGCAGAAGGACGTCTTTCATCTCACAGAAGCGCGAACGTCTTGGCGTTCAAGCACATGGCAGAAACAAGGTGTGAACAGATGAGCTGCTGCTATTTTCTCCGTTCGGCATGCTTCGTTGTAGCTCTCTTGCCGGTCGCCGGCTTAGCGGCTTGCTTTGCGCGACTAGCTCTGGGGAGAGAAGGAGATAGCGCCGGAAACCTCGCCTTTTGCCTTCTTCGGCGCTGGAACCTGGTTGCTGCGCCTTCTCTTTGTCCATGTGCACACACACGATTCCTCAGCGAAAACCATGCAGAAACCTTTCCACGAGCACCCAGGGATGTGCACCCAGCACCACGTGCACGCACACGCAGCTAGAGAAAAGCACCTACCTTTTCACACACTGATGCCTAAGCAAACGCGTGGCCACACACACGCACACATCCGCAAGCGCGCCTACTCCCATCTATTGAGGGAAAGACGGACGAGCTCTTTGGTTGCTCTTCACAGGCTTGTCCCTGATCTATAGCTGAGGGCAAACACTTGTGTGCTTGTGGGAGAGCCTGTGTCTTTCCTGGAAGCGTTTGGGAGTTTTGCTCAGACGCGTGTTTCCTCAAGTTCAAGAATCAAGATCTAGGATACCTGCAGACAGGTGCCTGTTTGTGTGGAGACAGTCTGTTTGAAACTGTGTTCCTCAGCGCCCGCTCTTTCTCCCCGTCGCTCCACACGCCTGGGAGTCCCTTTCTTTCTCTCCACAAGCACGTGTGTTGACTTCGTCGCACATGTGCATCTGCACAAGCGTTGAGCTCAGCAGAGCGTGTCTCTTGACACTTGATGTGCGTTGGCTGTGTCTGCCTGCTCCAGTGAAGAGAGAAACGGGAAATCATCTTGGTAGAGGCAACAAAGCAAAAGCGAGGCAGGATTGACATCTGCTCAACAGAGACGGATTCCCTGCGCTGACACAGTTCACAGTTACACGAGAAGCAATCTGAGCGGTCCGTCGACCGGAGACGTGTTTCCCAAGAGGTCGTTTAGCGAGTGAACAGCAGTGTGCGCGACTTTCAGGAGTGTGCCTGGAAAGTGCCAGAATCACCAGGAGCATCTGTGCAAAAGCTGCTGCCTCTGTGACCGCATTGAGGCACGTTCGCGTGTCTGCGAGTATATAGACGGCTCTTTCGCGTTCACTCCGAGGGAAACGGTCCGCTATTGCTTCTGTGCGCACAGACGCGATTCCCTTGTCTCTTGCGAACACAGGGAACTCTGTGCATCCAAATCTACAGGCTAAGGACGCGTCTGCATATGTTTTGGTGAACAATCGAGTGTGCGTGTTCTGACAGCTGCCTCTATGCAGACGTCTCCACAGAGCCACTTCTGAATGCCCCGCAGCCCAGGACTGAATGGATACACTAACAAGTGCACCGGTGTGAGCAACCACATATGCAGAAGGACGTCTTTCATCTCACAGAAGCGCGAACGTCTTGGCGTTCAAGCACATGGCAGAAACAAGGTGTGAACAGATGAGCTGCTGCTATTTTCTCCGTTCGGCATGCTTCGTTGTAGCTCTCTTGCCGGTCGCCGGCTTAGCGGCTTGCTTTGCGCGACTAGCTCTGGGGAGAGAAGGAGATAGCGCCGGAAACCTCGCCTTTTGCCTTCTTCGGCGCTGGAACCTGGTTGCTGCGCCTTCTCTTTGTCCATGTGCACACACACGATTCCTCAGCGAAAACCATGCAGAAACCTTTCCACGAGCACCCAGGGATGTGCACCCAGCACCACGTGCACGCACACGCAGCTAGAGAAAAGCACCTACCTTTTCACACACTGATGCCTAAGCAAACGCGTGGCCACACACACGCACACATCCGCAAGCGCGCCTACTCCCATCTATTGAGGGAAAGACGGGCGAGCTCTTTGGTTGCTCTTCACAGGCTTGTCCCTGATCTATAGCTGAGGGCAAACACTTGTGTGCTTGTGGGAGAGCCTGTGTCTTTCCTGGAAGCGTTTGGGAGTTTTGCTCAGACGCGTGTTTCCTCAAGTTCAAGAATCAAGATCTAGGATACCTGCAGACAGGTGCCTGTTTGTGTGGAGACAGTCTGTTTGAAACTGTGTTCCTCAGCGCCCGCTCTTTCTCCCCGTCGCTCCACACGCCTGGGAGTCCCTTTCTTTCTCTCCACAAGCACGTGTGTTGACTTCGTCGCACATGTGCATCTGCACAAGCGTTGAGCTCAGCAGAGCGTGTCTCTTGACACTTGATGTGCGTTGGCTGTGTCTGCCTGCTCCAGTGAAGAGAGAAACGGGAAATCATCTTGGTAGAGGCAACAAAGCAAAAGCGAGGCAGGATTGACATCTGCTCAACAGAGACGGATTCCCTGCGCTGACACAGTTCACAGTTACACGAGAAGCAATCTGAGCGGTCCGTCGACCGGAGACGTGTTTCCCAAGAGGTCGTTTAGCGAGTGAACAGCAGTGTGCGCGACTTTCAGGAGTGTGCCTGGAAAGTGCCAGAATCACCAGGAGCATCTGTGCAAAAGCTGCTGCCTCTGTGACCGCATTGAGGCACGTTCGCGTGTCTGCGAGTATATAGACGGCTCTTTCGCGTTCACTCCGAGGGAAACGGTCCGCTATTGCTTCTGTGCGCACAGACGCGATTCCCTTGTCTCTTGCGAACACAGGGAACTCTGTGCATCCAAATCTACAGGCTAAGGACGCGTCTGCATATGTTTTGGTGAACAATCGAGTGTGCGTGTTCTGACAGCTGCCTCTATGCAGACGTCTCCACAGAGCCACTTCTGAATGCCCCGCAGCCCAGGACTGAATGGATACACTAACAAGTGCACCGGTGTGAGCAACCACATATGCAGAAGGACGTCTTTCATCTCACAGAAGCGCGAACGTCTTGGCGTTCAAGCACATGGCAGAAACAAGGTGTGAACAGATGAGCTGCTGCTATTTTCTCCGTTCGGCATGCTTCGTTGTAGCTCTCTTGCCGGTCGCCGGCTTAGCGGCTTGCTTTGCGCGACTAGCTCTGGGGAGAGAAGGAGATAGCGCCGGAAACCTCGCCTTTTGCCTTCTTCGGCGCTGGAACCTGGTTGCTGCGCCTTCTCTTTGTCCATGTGCACACACACGATTCCTCAGCGAAAACCATGCAGAAACCTTTCCACGAGCACCCAGGGATGTGCACCCAGCACCACGTGCACGCACACGCAGCTAGAGAAAAGCACCTACCTTTTCACACACTGATGCCTAAGCAAACGCGTGGCCACACACACGCACACATCCGCAAGCGCGCCTACTCCCATCTATTGAGGGAAAGACGGACGAGCTCTTTGGTTGCTCTTCACAGGCTTGTCCCTGATCTATAGCTGAGGGCAAACACTTGTGTGCTTGTGGGAGAGCCTGTGTCTTTCCTGGAAGCGTTTGGGAGTTTTGCTCAGACGCGTGTTTCCTCAAGTTCAAGAATCAAGATCTAGGATACCTGCAGACAGGTGCCTGTTTGTGTGGAGACAGTCTGTTTGAAACTGTGTTCCTCAGCGCCCGCTCTTTCTCCCCGTCGCTCCACACGCCTGGGAGTCCCTTTCTTTCTCTCCACAAGCACGTGTGTTGACTTCGTCGCACATGTGCATCTGCACAAGCGTTGAGCTCAGCAGAGCGTGTCTCTTGACACTTGATGTGCGTTGGCTGTGTCTGCCTGCTCCAGTGAAGAGAGAAACGGGAAATCATCTTGGTAGAGGCAACAAAGCAAAAGCGAGGCAGGATTGACATCTGCTCAACAGAGACGGATTCCCTGCGCTGACACAGTTCACAGTTACACGAGAAGCAATCTGAGCGGTCCGTCGACCGGAGACGTGTTTCCCAAGAGGTCGTTTAGCGAGTGAACAGCAGTGTGCGCGACTTTCAGGAGTGTGCCTGGAAAGTGCCAGAATCACCAGGAGCATCTGTGCAAAAGCTGCTGCCTCTGTGACCGCATTGAGGCACGTTCGCGTGTCTGCGAGTATATAGACGGCTCTTTCGCGTTCACTCCGAGGGAAACGGTCCGCTATTGCTTCTGTGCGCACAGACGCGATTCCCTTGTCTCTTGCGAACACAGGGAACTCTGTGCATCCAAATCTACAGGCTAAGGACGCGTCTGCATATGTTTTGGTGAACAATCGAGTGTGCGTGTTCTGACAGCTGCCTCTATGCAGACGTCTCCACAGAGCCACTTCTGAATGCCCCGCAGCCCAGGACTGAATGGATACACTAACAAGTGCACCGGTGTGAGCAACCACATATGCAGAAGGACGTCTTTCATCTCACAGAAGCGCGAACGTCTTGGCGTTCAAGCACATGGCAGAAACAAGGTGTGAACAGATGAGCTGCTGCTATTTTCTCCGTTCGGCATGCTTCGTTGTAGCTCTCTTGCCGGTCGCCGGCTTAGCGGCTTGCTTTGCGCGACTAGCTCTGGGGAGAGAAGGAGATAGCGCCGGAAACCTCGCCTTTTGCCTTCTTCGGCGCTGGAACCTGGTTGCTGCGCCTTCTCTTTGTCCATGTGCACACACACGATTCCTCAGCGAAAACCATGCAGAAACCTTTCCACGAGCACCCAGGGATGTGCACCCAGCACCACGTGCACGCACACGCAGCTAGAGAAAAGCACCTACCTTTTCACACACTGATGCCTAAGCAAACGCGTGGCCACACACACGCACACATCCGCAAGCGCGCCTACTCCCATCTATTGAGGGAAAGACGGACGAGCTCTTTGGTTGCTCTTCACAGGCTTGTCCCTGATCTATAGCTGAGGGCAAACACTTGTGTGCTTGTGGGAGAGCCTGTGTCTTTCCTGGAAGCGTTTGGGAGTTTTGCTCAGACGCGTGTTTCCTCACGTTCAAGAATCAAGATCTAGGATACCTGCAGACAGGTGCCTGTTTGTGTGGAGACAGTCTGTTTGAAACTGTGTTCCTCAGCGCCCGCTCTTTCTCCCCGTCGCTCCACACGCCTGGGAGTCCCTTTCTTTCTCTCCACAAGCACGTGTGTTGACTTCGTCGCACATGTGCATCTGCACAAGCGTTGAGCTCAGCAGAGCGTGTCTCTTGACACTTGATGTGCGTTGGCTGTGTCTGCCTGCTCCAGTGAAGAGAGAAACGGGAAATCATCTTGGTAGAGGCAACAAAGCAAAAGCGAGGCAGGATTGACATCTGCTCAACAGAGACGGATTCCCTGCGCTGACACAGTTCACAGTTACACGAGAAGCAATCTGAGCGGTCCGTCGACCGGAGACGTGTTTCCCAAGAGGTCGTTTAGCGAGTGAACAGCAGTGTGCGCGACTTTCAGGAGTGTGCCTGGAAAGTGCCAGAATCACCAGGAGCATCTGTGCAAAAGCTGCTGCCTCTGTGACCGCATTGAGGCACGTTCGCGTGTCTGCGAGTATATAGACGGCTCTTTCGCGTTCACTCCGAGGGAAACGGTCCGCTATTGCTTCTGTGCGCACAGACGCGATTCCCTTGTCTCTTGCGAACACAGGGAACTCTGTGCATCCAAATCTACAGGCTAAGGACGCGTCTGCATATGTTTTGGTGAACAATCGAGTGTGCGTGTTCTGACAGCTGCCTCTATGCAGACGTCTCCACAGAGCCACTTCTGAATGCCCCGCAGCCCAGGACTGAATGGATACACTAACAAGTGCACCGGTGTGAGCAACCACATATGCAGAAGGACGTCTTTCATCTCACAGAAGCGCGAACGTCTTGGCGTTCAAGCACATGGCAGAAACAAGGTGTGAACAGATGAGCTGCTGCTATTTTCTCCGTTCGGCATGCTTCGTTGTAGCTCTCTTGCCGGTCGCCGGCTTAGCGGCTTGCTTTGCGCGACTAGCTCTGGGGAGAGAAGGAGATAGCGCCGGAAACCTCGCCTTTTGCCTTCTTCGGCGCTGGAACCTGGTTGCTGCGCCTTCTCTTTGTCCATGTGCACACACACGATTCCTCAGCGAAAACCATGCAGAAACCTTTCCACGAGCACCCAGGGATGTGCACCCAGCACCACGTGCACGCACACGCAGCTAGAGAAAAGCACCTACCTTTTCACACACTGATGCCTAAGCAAACGCGTGGCCACACACACGCACACATCCGCAAGCGCGCCTACTCCCATCTATTGAGGGAAAGACGGACGAGCTCTTTGGTTGCTCTTCACAGGCTTGTCCCTGATCTATAGCTGAGGGCAAACACTTGTGTGCTTGTGGGAGAGCCTGTGTCTTTCCTGGAAGCGTTTGGGAGTTTTGCTCAGACGCGTGTTTCCTCAAGTTCAAGAATCAAGATCTAGGATACCTGCAGACAGGTGCCTGTTTGTGTGGAGACAGTCTGTTTGAAACTGTGTTCCTCAGCGCCCGCTCTTTCTCCCCGTCGCTCCACACGCCTGGGAGTCCCTTTCTTTCTCTCCACAAGCACGTGTGTTGACTTCGTCGCACATGTGCATCTGCACAAGCGTTGAGCTCAGCAGAGCGTGTCTCTTGACACTTGATGTGCGTTGGCTGTGTCTGCCTGCTCCAGTGAAGAGAGAAACGGGAAATCATCTTGGTAGAGGCAACAAAGCAAAAGCGAGGCAGGATTGACATCTGCTCAACAGAGACGGATTCCCTGCGCTGACACAGTTCACAGTTACACGAGAAGCAATCTGAGCGGTCCGTCGACCGGAGACGTGTTTCCCAAGAGGTCGTTTAGCGAGTGAACAGCAGTGTGCGCGACTTTCAGGAGTGTGCCTGGAAAGTGCCAGAATCACCAGGAGCATCTGTGCAAAAGCTGCTGCCTCTGTGACCGCATTGAGGCACGTTCGCGTGTCTGCGAGTATATAGACGGCTCTTTCGCGTTCACTCCGAGGGAAACGGTCCGCTATTGCTTCTGTGCGCACAGACGCGATTCCCTTGTCTCTTGCGAACACAGGGAACTCTGTGCATCCAAATCTACAGGCTAAGGACGCGTCTGCATATGTTTTGGTGAACAATCGAGTGTGCGTGTTCTGACAGCTGCCTCTATGCAGACGTCTCCACAGAGCCACTTCTGAATGCCCCGCAGCCCAGGACTGAATGGATACACTAACAAGTGCACCGGTGTGAGCAACCACATATGCAGAAGGACGTCTTTCATCTCACAGAAGCGCGAACGTCTTGGCGTTCAAGCACATGGCAGAAACAAGGTGTGAACAGATGAGCTGCTGCTATTTTCTCCGTTCGGCATGCTTCGTTGTAGCTCTCTTGCCGGTCGCCGGCTTAGCGGCTTGCTTTGCGCGACTAGCTCTGGGGAGAGAAGGAGATAGCGCCGGAAACCTCGCCTTTTGCCTTCTTCGGCGCTGGAACCTGGTTGCTGCGCCTTCTCTTTGTCCATGTGCACACACACGATTCCTCAGCGAAAACCATGCAGAAACCTTTCCACGAGCACCCAGGGATGTGCACCCAGCACCACGTGCACGCACACGCAGCTAGAGAAAAGCACCTACCTTTTCACACACTGATGCCTAAGCAAACGCGTGGCCACACACACGCACACATCCGCAAGCGCGCCTACTCCCATCTATTGAGGGAAAGACGGACGAGCTCTTTGGTTGCTCTTCACAGGCTTGTCCCTGATCTATAGCTGAGGGCAAACACTTGTGTGCTTGTGGGAGAGCCTGTGTCTTTCCTGGAAGCGTTTGGGAGTTTTGCTCAGACGCGTGTTTCCTCAAGTTCAAGAATCAAGATCTAGGATACCTGCAGACAGGTGCCTGTTTGTGTGGAGACAGTCTGTTTGAAACTGTGTTCCTCAGCGCCCGCTCTTTCTCCCCGTCGCTCCACACGCCTGGGAGTCCCTTTCTTTCTCTCCACAAGCACGTGTGTTGACTTCGTCGCACATGTGCATCTGCACAAGCGTTGAGCTCAGCAGAGCGTGTCTCTTGACACTTGATGTGCGTTGGCTGTGTCTGCCTGCTCCAGTGAAGAGAGAAACGGGAAATCATCTTGGTAGAGGCAACAAAGCAAAAGCGAGGCAGGATTGACATCTGCTCAACAGAGACGGATTCCCTGCGCTGACACAGTTCACAGTTACACGAGAAGCAATCTGAGCGGTCCGTCGACCGGAGACGTGTTTCCCAAGAGGTCGTTTAGCGAGTGAACAGCAGTGTGCGCGACTTTCAGGAGTGTGCCTGGAAAGTGCCAGAATCACCAGGAGCATCTGTGCAAAAGCTGCTGCCTCTGTGACCGCATTGAGGCACGTTCGCGTGTCTGCGAGTATATAGACGGCTCTTTCGCGTTCACTCCGAGGGAAACGGTCCGCTATTGCTTCTGTGCGCACAGACGCGATTCCCTTGTCTCTTGCGAACACAGGGAACTCTGTGCATCCAAATCTACAGGCTAAGGACGCGTCTGCATATGTTTTGGTGAACAATCGAGTGTGCGTGTTCTGACAGCTGCCTCTATGCAGACGTCTCCACAGAGCCACTTCTGAATGCCCCGCAGCCCAGGACTGAATGGATACACTAACAAGTGCACCGGTGTGAGCAACCACATATGCAGAAGGACGTCTTTCATCTCACAGAAGCGCGAACGTCTTGGCGTTCAAGCACATGGCAGAAACAAGGTGTGAACAGATGAGCTGCTGCTATTTTCTCCGTTCGGCATGCTTCGTTGTAGCTCTCTTGCCGGTCGCCGGCTTAGCGGCTTGCTTTGCGCGACTAGCTCTGGGGAGAGAAGGAGATAGCGCCGGAAACCTCGCCTTTTGCCTTCTTCGGCGCTGGAACCTGGTTGCTGCGCCTTCTCTTTGTCCATGTGCACACACACGATTCCTCAGCGAAAACCATGCAGAAACCTTTCCACGAGCACCCAGGGATGTGCACCCAGCACCACGTGCACGCACACGCAGCTAGAGAAAAGCACCTACCTTTTCACACACTGATGCCTAAGCAAACGCGTGGCCACACACACGCACACATCCGCAAGCGCGCCTACTCCCATCTATTGAGGGAAAGACGGACGAGCTCTTTGGTTGCTCTTCACAGGCTTGTCCCTGATCTATAGCTGAGGGCAAACACTTGTGTGCTTGTGGGAGAGCCTGTGTCTTTCCTGGAAGCGTTTGGGAGTTTTGCTCAGACGCGTGTTTCCTCAAGTTCAAGAATCAAGATCTAGGATACCTGCAGACAGGTGCCTGTTTGTGTGGAGACAGTCTGTTTGAAACTGTGTTCCTCAGCGCCCGCTCTTTCTCCCCGTCGCTCCACACGCCTGGGAGTCCCTTTCTTTCTCTCCACAAGCACGTGTGTTGACTTCGTCGCACATGTGCATCTGCACAAGCGTTGAGCTCAGCAGAGCGTGTCTCTTGACACTTGATGTGCGTTGGCTGTGTCTGCCTGCTCCAGTGAAGAGAGAAACGGGAAATCATCTTGGTAGAGGCAACAAAGCAAAAGCGAGGCAGGATTGACATCTGCTCAACAGAGACGGATTCCCTGCGCTGACACAGTTCACAGTTACACGAGAAGCAATCTGAGCGGTCCGTCGACCGGAGACGTGTTTCCCAAGAGGTCGTTTAGCGAGTGAACAGCAGTGTGCGCGACTTTCAGGAGTGTGCCTGGAAAGTGCCAGAATCACCAGGAGCATCTGTGCAAAAGCTGCTGCCTCTGTGACCGCATTGAGGCACGTTCGCGTGTCTGCGAGTATATAGACGGCTCTTTCGCGTTCACTCCGAGGGAAACGGTCCGCTATTGCTTCTGTGCGCACAGACGCGATTCCCTTGTCTCTTGCGAACACAGGGAACTCTGTGCATCCAAATCTACAGGCTAAGGACGCGTCTGCATATGTTTTGGTGAACAATCGAGTGTGCGTGTTCTGACAGCTGCCTCTATGCAGACGTCTCCACAGAGCCACTTCTGAATGCCCCGCAGCCCAGGACTGAATGGATACACTAACAAGTGCACCGGTGTGAGCAACCACATATGCAGAAGGACGTCTTTCATCTCACAGAAGCGCGAACGTCTTGGCGTTCAAGCACATGGCAGAAACAAGGTGTGAACAGATGAGCTGCTGCTATTTTCTCCGTTCGGCATGCTTCGTTGTAGCTCTCTTGCCGGTCGCCGGCTTAGCGGCTTGCTTTGCGCGACTAGCTCTGGGGAGAGAAGGAGATAGCGCCGGAAACCTCGCCTTTTGCCTTCTTCGGCGCTGGAACCTGGTTGCTGCGCCTTCTCTTTGTCCATGTGCACACACACGATTCCTCAGCGAAAACCATGCAGAAACCTTTCCACGAGCACCCAGGGATGTGCACCCAGCACCACGTGCACGCACACGCAGCTAGAGAAAAGCACCTACCTTTTCACACACTGATGCCTAAGCAAACGCGTGGCCACACACACGCACACATCCGCAAGCGCGCCTACTCCCATCTATTGAGGGAAAGACGGACGAGCTCTTTGGTTGCTCTTCACAGGCTTGTCCCTGATCTATAGCTGAGGGCAAACACTTGTGTGCTTGTGGGAGAGCCTGTGTCTTTCCTGGAAGCGTTTGGGAGTTTTGCTCAGACGCGTGTTTCCTCAAGTTCAAGAATCAAGATCTAGGATACCTGCAGACAGGTGCCTGTTTGTGTGGAGACAGTCTGTTTGAAACTGTGTTCCTCAGCGCCCGCTCTTTCTCCCCGTCGCTCCACACGCCTGGGAGTCCCTTTCTTTCTCTCCACAAGCACGTGTGTTGACTTCGTCGCACATGTGCATCTGCACAAGCGTTGAGCTCAGCAGAGCGTGTCTCTTGACACTTGATGTGCGTTGGCTGTGTCTGCCTGCTCCAGTGAAGAGAGAAACGGGAAATCATCTTGGTAGAGGCAACAAAGCAAAAGCGAGGCAGGATTGACATCTGCTCAACAGAGACGGATTCCCTGCGCTGACACAGTTCACAGTTACACGAGAAGCAATCTGAGCGGTCCGTCGACCGGAGACGTGTTTCCCAAGAGGTCGTTTAGCGAGTGAACAGCAGTGTGCGCGACTTTCAGGAGTGTGCCTGGAAAGTGCCAGAATCACCAGGAGCATCTGTGCAAAAGCTGCTGCCTCTGTGACCGCATTGAGGCACGTTCGCGTGTCTGCGAGTATATAGACGGCTCTTTCGCGTTCACTCCGAGGGAAACGGTCCGCTATTGCTTCTGTGCGCACAGACGCGATTCCCTTGTCTCTTGCGAACACAGGGAACTCTGTGCATCCAAATCTACAGGCTAAGGACGCGTCTGCATATGTTTTGGTGAACAATCGAGTGTGCGTGTTCTGACAGCTGCCTCTATGCAGACGTCTCCACAGAGCCACTTCTGAATGCCCCGCAGCCCAGGACTGAATGGATACACTAACAAGTGCACCGGTGTGAGCAACCACATATGCAGAAGGACGTCTTTCATCTCACAGAAGCGCGAACGTCTTGGCGTTCAAGCACATGGCAGAAACAAGGTGTGAACAGATGAGCTGCTGCTATTTTCTCCGTTCGGCATGCTTCGTTGTAGCTCTCTTGCCGGTCGCCGGCTTAGCGGCTTGCTTTGCGCGACTAGCTCTGGGGAGAGAAGGAGATAGCGCCGGAAACCTCGCCTTTTGCCTTCTTCGGCGCTGGAACCTGGTTGCTGCGCCTTCTCTTTGTCCATGTGCACACACACGATTCCTCAGCGAAAACCATGCAGAAACCTTTCCACGAGCACCCAGGGATGTGCACCCAGCACCACGTGCACGCACACGCAGCTAGAGAAAAGCACCTACCTTTTCACACACTGATGCCTAAGCAAACGCGTGGCCACACACACGCACACATCCGCAAGCGCGCCTACTCCCATCTATTGAGGGAAAGACGGACGAGCTCTTTGGTTGCTCTTCACAGGCTTGTCCCTGATCTATAGCTGAGGGCAAACACTTGTGTGCTTGTGGGAGAGCCTGTGTCTTTCCTGGAAGCGTTTGGGAGTTTTGCTCAGACGCGTGTTTCCTCAAGTTCAAGAATCAAGATCTAGGATACCTGCAGACAGGTGCCTGTTTGTGTGGAGACAGTCTGTTTGAAACTGTGTTCCTCAGCGCCCGCTCTTTCTCCCCGTCGCTCCACACGCCTGGGAGTCCCTTTCTTTCTCTCCACAAGCACGTGTGTTGACTTCGTCGCACATGTGCATCTGCACAAGCGTTGAGCTCAGCAGAGCGTGTCTCTTGACACTTGATGTGCGTTGGCTGTGTCTGCCTGCTCCAGTGAAGAGAGAAACGGGAAATCATCTTGGTAGAGGCAACAAAGCAAAAGCGAGGCAGGATTGACATCTGCTCAACAGAGACGGATTCCCTGCGCTGACACAGTTCACAGTTACACGAGAAGCAATCTGAGCGGTCCGTCGACCGGAGACGTGTTTCCCAAGAGGTCGTTTAGCGAGTGAACAGCAGTGTGCGCGACTTTCAGGAGTGTGCCTGGAAAGTGCCAGAATCACCAGGAGCATCTGTGCAAAAGCTGCTGCCTCTGTGACCGCATTGAGGCACGTTCGCGTGTCTGCGAGTATATAGACGGCTCTTTCGCGTTCACTCCGAGGGAAACGGTCCGCTATTGCTTCTGTGCGCACAGACGCGATTCCCTTGTCTCTTGCGAACACAGGGAACTCTGTGCATCCAAATCTACAGGCTAAGGACGCGTCTGCATATGTTTTGGTGAACAATCGAGTGTGCGTGTTCTGACAGCTGCCTCTATGCAGACGTCTCCACAGAGCCACTTCTGAATGCCCCGCAGCCCAGGACTGAATGGATACACTAACAAGTGCACCGGTGTGAGCAACCACATATGCAGAAGGACGTCTTTCATCTCACAGAAGCGCGAACGTCTTGGCGTTCAAGCACATGGCAGAAACAAGGTGTGAACAGATGAGCTGCTGCTATTTTCTCCGTTCGGCATGCTTCGTTGTAGCTCTCTTGCCGGTCGCCGGCTTAGCGGCTTGCTTTGCGCGACTAGCTCTGGGGAGAGAAGGAGATAGCGCCGGAAACCTCGCCTTTTGCCTTCTTCGGCGCTGGAACCTGGTTGCTGCGCCTTCTCTTTGTCCATGTGCACACACACGATTCCTCAGCGAAAACCATGCAGAAACCTTTCCACGAGCACCCAGGGATGTGCACCCAGCACCACGTGCACGCACACGCAGCTAGAGAAAAGCACCTACCTTTTCACACACTGATGCCTAAGCAAACGCGTGGCCACACACACGCACACATCCGCAAGCGCGCCTACTCCCATCTATTGAGGGAAAGACGGACGAGCTCTTTGGTTGCTCTTCACAGGCTTGTCCCTGATCTATAGCTGAGGGCAAACACTTGTGTGCTTGTGGGAGAGCCTGTGTCTTTCCTGGAAGCGTTTGGGAGTTTTGCTCAGACGCGTGTTTCCTCAAGTTCAAGAATCAAGATCTAGGATACCTGCAGACAGGTGCCTGTTTGTGTGGAGACAGTCTGTTTGAAACTGTGTTCCTCAGCGCCCGCTCTTTCTCCCCGTCGCTCCACACGCCTGGGAGTCCCTTTCTTTCTCTCCACAAGCACGTGTGTTGACTTCGTCGCACATGTGCATCTGCACAAGCGTTGAGCTCAGCAGAGCGTGTCTCTTGACACTTGATGTGCGTTGGCTGTGTCTGCCTGCTCCAGTGAAGAGAGAAACGGGAAATCATCTTGGTAGAGGCAACAAAGCAAAAGCGAGGCAGGATTGACATCTGCTCAACAGAGACGGATTCCCTGCGCTGACACAGTTCACAGTTACACGAGAAGCAATCTGAGCGGTCCGTCGACCGGAGACGTGTTTCCCAAGAGGTCGTTTAGCGAGTGAACAGCAGTGTGCGCGACTTTCAGGAGTGTGCCTGGAAAGTGCCAGAATCACCAGGAGCATCTGTGCAAAAGCTGCTGCCTCTGTGACCGCATTGAGGCACGTTCGCGTGTCTGCGAGTATATAGACGGCTCTTTCGCGTTCACTCCGAGGGAAACGGTCCGCTATTGCTTCTGTGCGCACAGACGCGATTCCCTTGTCTCTTGCGAACACAGGGAACTCTGTGCATCCAAATCTACAGGCTAAGGACGCGTCTGCATATGTTTTGGTGAACAATCGAGTGTGCGTGTTCTGACAGCTGCCTCTATGCAGACGTCTCCACAGAGCCACTTCTGAATGCCCCGCAGCCCAGGACTGAATGGATACACTAACAAGTGCACCGGTGTGAGCAACCACATATGCAGAAGGACGTCTTTCATCTCACAGAAGCGCGAACGTCTTGGCGTTCAAGCACATGGCAGAAACAAGGTGTGAACAGATGAGCTGCTGCTATTTTCTCCGTTCGGCATGCTTCGTTGTAGCTCTCTTGCCGGTCGCCGGCTTAGCGGCTTGCTTTGCGCGACTAGCTCTGGGGAGAGAAGGAGATAGCGCCGGAAACCTCGCCTTTTGCCTTCTTCGGCGCTGGAACCTGGTTGCTGCGCCTTCTCTTTGTCCATGTGCACACACACGATTCCTCAGCGAAAACCATGCAGAAACCTTTCCACGAGCACCCAGGGATGTGCACCCAGCACCACGTGCACGCACACGCAGCTAGAGAAAAGCACCTACCTTTTCACACACTGATGCCTAAGCAAACGCGTGGCCACACACACGCACACATCCGCAAGCGCGCCTACTCCCATCTATTGAGGGAAAGACGGACGAGCTCTTTGGTTGCTCTTCACAGGCTTGTCCCTGATCTATAGCTGAGGGCAAACACTTGTGTGCTTGTGGGAGAGCCTGTGTCTTTCCTGGAAGCGTTTGGGAGTTTTGCTCAGACGCGTGTTTCCTCAAGTTCAAGAATCAAGAGCTAGGATACCTGCAGACAGGTGCCTGTTTGTGTGGAGACAGTCTGTTTGAAACTGTGTTCCTCAGCGCCCGCTCTTTCTCCCCGTCGCTCCACACGCCTGGGAGTCCCTTTCTTTCTCTCCACAAGCACGTGTGTTGACTTCGTCGCACATGTGCATCTGCACAAGCGTTGAGCTCAGCAGAGCGTGTCTCTTGACACTTGATGTGCGTTGGCTGTGTCTGCCTGCTCCAGTGAAGAGAGAAACGGGAAATCATCTTGGTAGAGGCAACAAAGCAAAAGCGAGGCAGGATTGACATCTGCTCAACAGAGACGGATTCCCTGCGCTGACACAGTTCACAGTTACACGAGAAGCAATCTGAGCGGTCCGTCGACCGGAGACGTGTTTCCCAAGAGGTCGTTTAGCGAGTGAACAGCAGTGTGCGCGACTTTCAGGAGTGTGCCTGGAAAGTGCCAGAATCACCAGGAGCATCTGTGCAAAAGCTGCTGCCTCTGTGACCGCATTGAGGCACGTTCGCGTGTCTGCGAGTATATAGACGGCTCTTTCGCGTTCACTCCGAGGGAAACGGTCCGCTATTGCTTCTGTGCGCACAGACGCGATTCCCTTGTCTCTTGCGAACACAGGGAACTCTGTGCATCCAAATCTACAGGCTAAGGACGCGTCTGCATATGTTTTGGTGAACAATCGAGTGTGCGTGTTCTGACAGCTGCCTCTATGCAGACGTCTCCACAGAGCCACTTCTGAATGCCCCGCAGCCCAGGACTGAATGGATACACTAACAAGTGCACCGGTGTGAGCAACCACATATGCAGAAGGACGTCTTTCATCTCACAGAAGCGCGAACGTCTTGGCGTTCAAGCACATGGCAGAAACAAGGTGTGAACAGATGAGCTGCTGCTATTTTCTCCGTTCGGCATGCTTCGTTGTAGCTCTCTTGCCGGTCGCCGGCTTAGCGGCTTGCTTTGCGCGACTAGCTCTGGGGAGAGAAGGAGATAGCGCCGGAAACCTCGCCTTTTGCCTTCTTCGGCGCTGGAACCTGGTTGCTGCGCCTTCTCTTTGTCCATGTGCACACACACGATTCCTCAGCGAAAACCATGCAGAAACCTTTCCACGAGCACCCAGGGATGTGCACCCAGCACCACGTGCACGCACACGCAGCTAGAGAAAAGCACCTACCTTTTCACACACTGATGCCTAAGCAAACGCGTGGCCACACACACGCACACATCCGCAAGCGCGCCTACTCCCATCTATTGAGGGAAAGACGGACGAGCTCTTTGGTTGCTCTTCACAGGCTTGTCCCTGATCTATAGCTGAGGGCAAACACTTGTGTGCTTGTGGGAGAGCCTGTGTCTTTCCTGGAAGCGTTTGGGAGTTTTGCTCAGACGCGTGTTTCCTCAAGTTCAAGAATCAAGAGCTAGGATACCTGCAGACAGGTGCCTGTTTGTGTGGAGACAGTCTGTTTGAAACTGTGTTCCTCAGCGCCCGCTCTTTCTCCCCGTCGCTCCACACGCCTGGGAGTCCCTTTCTTTCTCTCCACAAGCACGTGTGTTGACTTCGTCGCACATGTGCATCTGCACAAGCGTTGAGCTCAGCAGAGCGTGTCTCTTGACACTTGATGTGCGTTGGCTGTGTCTGCCTGCTCCAGTGAAGAGAGAAACGGGAAATCATCTTGGTAGAGGCAACAAAGCAAAAGCGAGGCAGGATTGACATCTGCTCAACAGAGACGGATTCCCTGCGCTGACACAGTTCACAGTTACACGAGAAGCAATCTGAGCGGTCCGTCGACCGGAGACGTGTTTCCCAAGAGGTCGTTTAGCGAGTGAACAGCAGTGTGCGCGACTTTCAGGAGTGTGCCTGGAAAGTGCCAGAATCACCAGGAGCATCTGTGCAAAAGCTGCTGCCTCTGTGACCGCATTGAGGCACGTTCGCGTGTCTGCGAGTATATAGACGGCTCTTTCGCGTTCACTCCGAGGGAAACGGTCCGCTATTGCTTCTGTGCGCACAGACGCGATTCCCTTGTCTCTTGCGAACACAGGGAACTCTGTGCATCCAAATCTACAGGCTAAGGACGCGTCTGCATATGTTTTGGTGAACAATCGAGTGTGCGTGTTCTGACAGCTGCCTCTATGCAGACGTCTCCACAGAGCCACTTCTGAATGCCCCGCAGCCCAGGACTGAATGGATACACTAACAAGTGCACCGGTGTGAGCAACCACATATGCAGAAGGACGTCTTTCATCTCACAGAAGCGCGAACGTCTTGGCGTTCAAGCACATGGCAGAAACAAGGTGTGAACAGATGAGCTGCTGCTATTTTCTCCGTTCGGCATGCTTCGTTGTAGCTCTCTTGCCGGTCGCCGGCTTAGCGGCTTGCTTTGCGCGACTAGCTCTGGGGAGAGAAGGAGATAGCGCCGGAAACCTCGCCTTTTGCCTTCTTCGGCGCTGGAACCTGGTTGCTGCGCCTTCTCTTTGTCCATGTGCACACACACGATTCCTCAGCGAAAACCATGCAGAAACCTTTCCACGAGCACCCAGGGATGTGCACCCAGCACCACGTGCACGCACACGCAGCTAGAGAAAAGCACCTACCTTTTCACACACTGATGCCTAAGCAAACGCGTGGCCACACACACGCACACATCCGCAAGCGCGCCTACTCCCATCTATTGAGGGAAAGACGGACGAGCTCTTTGGTTGCTCTTCACAGGCTTGTCCCTGATCTATAGCTGAGGGCAAACACTTGTGTGCTTGTGGGAGAGCCTGTGTCTTTCCTGGAAGCGTTTGGGAGTTTTGCTCAGACGCGTGTTTCCTCAAGTTCAAGAATCAAGATCTAGGATACCTGCAGACAGGTGCCTGTTTGTGTGGAGACAGTCTGTTTGAAACTGTGTTCCTCAGCGCCCGCTCTTTCTCCCCGTCGCTCCACACGCCTGGGAGTCCCTTTCTTTCTCTCCACAAGCACGTGTGTTGACTTCGTCGCACATGTGCATCTGCACAAGCGTTGAGCTCAGCAGAGCGTGTCTCTTGACACTTGATGTGCGTTGGCTGTGTCTGCCTGCTCCAGTGAAGAGAGAAACGGGAAATCATCTTGGTAGAGGCAACAAAGCAAAAGCGAGGCAGGATTGACATCTGCTCAACAGAGACGGATTCCCTGCGCTGACACAGTTCACAGTTACACGAGAAGCAATCTGAGCGGTCCGTCGACCGGAGACGTGTTTCCCAAGAGGTCGTTTAGCGAGTGAACAGCAGTGTGCGCGACTTTCAGGAGTGTGCCTGGAAAGTGCCAGAATCACCAGGAGCATCTGTGCAAAAGCTGCTGCCTCTGTGACCGCATTGAGGCACGTTCGCGTGTCTGCGAGTATATAGACGGCTCTTTCGCGTTCACTCCGAGGGAAACGGTCCGCTATTGCTTCTGTGCGCACAGACGCGATTCCCTTGTCTCTTGCGAACACAGGGAACTCTGTGCATCCAAATCTACAGGCTAAGGACGCGTCTGCATATGTTTTGGTGAACAATCGAGTGTGCGTGTTCTGACAGCTGCCTCTATGCAGACGTCTCCACAGAGCCACTTCTGAATGCCCCGCAGCCCAGGACTGAATGGATACACTAACAAGTGCACCGGTGTGAGCAACCACATATGCAGAAGGACGTCTTTCATCTCACAGAAGCGCGAACGTCTTGGCGTTCAAGCACATGGCAGAAACAAGGTGTGAACAGATGAGCTGCTGCTATTTTCTCCGTTCGGCATGCTTCGTTGTAGCTCTCTTGCCGGTCGCCGGCTTAGCGGCTTGCTTTGCGCGACTAGCTCTGGGGAGAGAAGGAGATAGCGCCGGAAACCTCGCCTTTTGCCTTCTTCGGCGCTGGAACCTGGTTGCTGCGCCTTCTCTTTGTCCATGTGCACACACACGATTCCTCAGCGAAAACCATGCAGAAACCTTTCCACGAGCACCCAGGGATGTGCACCCAGCACCACGTGCACGCACACGCAGCTAGAGAAAAGCACCTACCTTTTCACACACTGATGCCTAAGCAAACGCGTGGCCACACACACGCACACATCCGCAAGCGCGCCTACTCCCATCTATTGAGGGAAAGACGGACGAGCTCTTTGGTTGCTCTTCACAGGCTTGTCCCTGATCTATAGCTGAGGGCAAACACTTGTGTGCTTGTGGGAGAGCCTGTGTCTTTCCTGGAAGCGTTTGGGAGTTTTGCTCAGACGCGTGTTTCCTCAAGTTCAAGAATCAAGATCTAGGATACCTGCAGACAGGTGCCTGTTTGTGTGGAGACAGTCTGTTTGAAACTGTGTTCCTCAGCGCCCGCTCTTTCTCCCCGTCGCTCCACACGCCTGGGAGTCCCTTTCTTTCTCTCCACAAGCACGTGTGTTGACTTCGTCGCACATGTGCATCTGCACAAGCGTTGAGCTCAGCAGAGCGTGTCTCTTGACACTTGATGTGCGTTGGCTGTGTCTGCCTGCTCCAGTGAAGAGAGAAACGGGAAATCATCTTGGTAGAGGCAACAAAGCAAAAGCGAGGCAGGATTGACATCTGCTCAACAGAGACGGATTCCCTGCGCTGACACAGTTCACAGTTACACGAGAAGCAATCTGAGCGGTCCGTCGACCGGAGACGTGTTTCCCAAGAGGTCGTTTAGCGAGTGAACAGCAGTGTGCGCGACTTTCAGGAGTGTGCCTGGAAAGTGCCAGAATCACCAGGAGCATCTGTGCAAAAGCTGCTGCCTCTGTGACCGCATTGAGGCACGTTCGCGTGTCTGCGAGTATATAGACGGCTCTTTCGCGTTCACTCCGAGGGAAACGGTCCGCTATTGCTTCTGTGCGCACAGACGCGATTCCCTTGTCTCTTGCGAACACAGGGAACTCTGTGCATCCAAATCTACAGGCTAAGGACGCGTCTGCATATGTTTTGGTGAACAATCGAGTGTGCGTGTTCTGACAGCTGCCTCTATGCAGACGTCTCCACAGAGCCACTTCTGAATGCCCCGCAGCCCAGGACTGAATGGATACACTAACAAGTGCACCGGTGTGAGCAACCACATATGCAGAAGGACGTCTTTCATCTCACAGAAGCGCGAACGTCTTGGCGTTCAAGCACATGGCAGAAACAAGGTGTGAACAGATGAGCTGCTGCTATTTTCTCCGTTCGGCATGCTTCGTTGTAGCTCTCTTGCCGGTCGCCGGCTTAGCGGCTTGCTTTGCGCGACTAGCTCTGGGGAGAGAAGGAGATAGCGCCGGAAACCTCGCCTTTTGCCTTCTTCGGCGCTGGAACCTGGTTGCTGCGCCTTCTCTTTGTCCATGTGCACACACACGATTCCTCAGCGAAAACCATGCAGAAACCTTTCCACGAGCACCCAGGGATGTGCACCCAGCACCACGTGCACGCACACGCAGCTAGAGAAAAGCACCTACCTTTTCACACACTGATGCCTAAGCAAACGCGTGGCCACACACACGCACACATCCGCAAGCGCGCCTACTCCCATCTATTGAGGGAAAGACGGACGAGCTCTTTGGTTGCTCTTCACAGGCTTGTCCCTGATCTATAGCTGAGGGCAAACACTTGTGTGCTTGTGGGAGAGCCTGTGTCTTTCCTGGAAGCGTTTGGGAGTTTTGCTCAGACGCGTGTTTCCTCAAGTTCAAGAATCAAGATCTAGGATACCTGCAGACAGGTGCCTGTTTGTGTGGAGACAGTCTGTTTGAAACTGTGTTCCTCAGCGCCCGCTCTTTCTCCCCGTCGCTCCACACGCCTGGGAGTCCCTTTCTTTCTCTCCACAAGCACGTGTGTTGACTTCGTCGCACATGTGCATCTGCACAAGCGTTGAGCTCAGCAGAGCGTGTCTCTTGACACTTGATGTGCGTTGGCTGTGTCTGCCTGCTCCAGTGAAGAGAGAAACGGGAAATCATCTTGGTAGAGGCAACAAAGCAAAAGCGAGGCAGGATTGACATCTGCTCAACAGAGACGGATTCCCTGCGCTGACACAGTTCACAGTTACACGAGAAGCAATCTGAGCGGTCCGTCGACCGGAGACGTGTTTCCCAAGAGGTCGTTTAGCGAGTGAACAGCAGTGTGCGCGACTTTCAGGAGTGTGCCTGGAAAGTGCCAGAATCACCAGGAGCATCTGTGCAAAAGCTGCTGCCTCTGTGACCGCATTGAGGCACGTTCGCGTGTCTGCGAGTATATAGACGGCTCTTTCGCGTTCACTCCGAGGGAAACGGTCCGCTATTGCTTCTGTGCGCACAGACGCGATTCCCTTGTCTCTTGCGAACACAGGGAACTCTGTGCATCCAAATCTACAGGCTAAGGACGCGTCTGCATATGTTTTGGTGAACAATCGAGTGTGCGTGTTCTGACAGCTGCCTCTATGCAGACGTCTCCACAGAGCCACTTCTGAATGCCCCGCAGCCCAGGACTGAATGGATACACTAACAAGTGCACCGGTGTGAGCAACCACATATGCAGAAGGACGTCTTTCATCTCACAGAAGCGCGAACGTCTTGGCGTTCAAGCACATGGCAGAAACAAGGTGTGAACAGATGAGCTGCTGCTATTTTCTCCGTTCGGCATGCTTCGTTGTAGCTCTCTTGCCGGTCGCCGGCTTAGCGGCTTGCTTTGCGCGACTAGCTCTGGGGAGAGAAGGAGATAGCGCCGGAAACCTCGCCTTTTGCCTTCTTCGGCGCTGGAACCTGGTTGCTGCGCCTTCTCTTTGTCCATGTGCACACACACGATTCCTCAGCGAAAACCATGCAGAAACCTTTCCACGAGCACCCAGGGATGTGCACCCAGCACCACGTGCACGCACACGCAGCTAGAGAAAAGCACCTACCTTTTCACACACTGATGCCTAAGCAAACGCGTGGCCACACACACGCACACATCCGCAAGCGCGCCTACTCCCATCTATTGAGGGAAAGACGGACGAGCTCTTTGGTTGCTCTTCACAGGCTTGTCCCTGATCTATAGCTGAGGGCAAACACTTGTGTGCTTGTGGGAGAGCCTGTGTCTTTCCTGGAAGCGTTTGGGAGTTTTGCTCAGACGCGTGTTTCCTCAAGTTCAAGAATCAAGATCTAGGATACCTGCAGACAGGTGCCTGTTTGTGTGGAGACAGTCTGTTTGAAACTGTGTTCCTCAGCGCCCGCTCTTTCTCCCCGTCGCTCCACACGCCTGGGAGTCCCTTTCTTTCTCTCCACAAGCACGTGTGTTGACTTCGTCGCACATGTGCATCTGCACAAGCGTTGAGCTCAGCAGAGCGTGTCTCTTGACACTTGATGTGCGTTGGCTGTGTCTGCCTGCTCCAGTGAAGAGAGAAACGGGAAATCATCTTGGTAGAGGCAACAAAGCAAAAGCGAGGCAGGATTGACATCTGCTCAACAGAGACGGATTCCCTGCGCTGACACAGTTCACAGTTACACGAGAAGCAATCTGAGCGGTCCGTCGACCGGAGACGTGTTTCCCAAGAGGTCGTTTAGCGAGTGAACAGCAGTGTGCGCGACTTTCAGGAGTGTGCCTGGAAAGTGCCAGAATCACCAGGAGCATCTGTGCAAAAGCTGCTGCCTCTGTGACCGCATTGAGGCACGTTCGCGTGTCTGCGAGTATATAGACGGCTCTTTCGCGTTCACTCCGAGGGAAACGGTCCGCTATTGCTTCTGTGCGCACAGACGCGATTCCCTTGTCTCTTGCGAACACAGGGAACTCTGTGCATCCAAATCTACAGGCTAAGGACGCGTCTGCATATGTTTTGGTGAACAATCGAGTGTGCGTGTTCTGACAGCTGCCTCTATGCAGACGTCTCCACAGAGCCACTTCTGAATGCCCCGCAGCCCAGGACTGAATGGATACACTAACAAGTGCACCGGTGTGAGCAACCACATATGCAGAAGGACGTCTTTCATCTCACAGAAGCGCGAACGTCTTGGCGTTCAAGCACATGGCAGAAACAAGGTGTGAACAGATGAGCTGCTGCTATTTTCTCCGTTCGGCATGCTTCGTTGTAGCTCTCTTGCCGGTCGCCGGCTTAGCGGCTTGCTTTGCGCGACTAGCTCTGGGGAGAGAAGGAGATAGCGCCGGAAACCTCGCCTTTTGCCTTCTTCGGCGCTGGAACACTGGTTGCTGCGCCTTCTCTTTGTCCATGTGCACACACACGATTCCTCAGCGAAAACCATGCAGAAACCTTTCCACGAGCACCCAGGGATGTGCACCCAGCACCACGTGCACGCACACGCAGCTAGAGAAAAGCACCTACCTTTTCACACACTGATGCCTAAGCAAACGCGTGGCCACACACACGCACACATCCGCAAGCGCGCCTACTCCCATCTATTGAGGGAAAGACGGACGAGCTCTTTGGTTGCTCTTCACAGGCTTGTCCCTGATCTATAGCTGAGGGCAAACACTTGTGTGCTTGTGGGAGAGCCTGTGTCTTTCCTGGAAGCGTTTGGGAGTTTTGCTCAGACGCGTGTTTCCTCAAGTTCAAGAATCAAGATCTAGGATACCTGCAGACAGGTGCCTGTTTGTGTGGAGACAGTCTGTTTGAAACTGTGTTCCTCAGCGCCCGCTCTTTCTCCCCGTCGCTCCACACGCCTGGGAGTCCCTTTCTTTCTCTCCACAAGCACGTGTGTTGACTTCGTCGCACATGTGCATCTGCACAAGCGTTGAGCTCAGCAGAGCGTGTCTCTTGACACTTGATGTGCGTTGGCTGTGTCTGCCTGCTCCAGTGAAGAGAGAAACGGGAAATCATCTTGGTAGAGGCAACAAAGCAAAAGCGAGGCAGGATTGACATCTGCTCAACAGAGACGGATTCCCTGCGCTGACACAGTTCACAGTTACACGAGAAGCAATCTGAGCGGTCCGTCGACCGGAGACGTGTTTCCCAAGAGGTCGTTTAGCGAGTGAACAGCAGTGTGCGCGACTTTCAGGAGTGTGCCTGGAAAGTGCCAGAATCACCAGGAGCATCTGTGCAAAAGCTGCTGCCTCTGTGACCGCATTGAGGCACGTTCGCGTGTCTGCGAGTATATAGACGGCTCTTTCGCGTTCACTCCGAGGGAAACGGTCCGCTATTGCTTCTGTGCGCACAGACGCGATTCCCTTGTCTCTTGCGAACACAGGGAACTCTGTGCATCCAAATCTACAGGCTAAGGACGCGTCTGCATATGTTTTGGTGAACAATCGAGTGTGCGTGTTCTGACAGCTGCCTCTATGCAGACGTCTCCACAGAGCCACTTCTGAATGCCCCGCAGCCCAGGACTGAATGGATACACTAACAAGTGCACCGGTGTGAGCAACCACATATGCAGAAGGACGTCTTTCATCTCACAGAAGCGCGAACGTCTTGGCGTTCAAGCACATGGCAGAAACAAGGTGTGAACAGATGAGCTGCTGCTATTTTCTCCGTTCGGCATGCTTCGTTGTAGCTCT
This sequence comes from Patagioenas fasciata, assembly GCF_037038585.1. NCBI lineage: Eukaryota > Metazoa > Chordata > Aves > Columbiformes > Columbidae > Patagioenas > Patagioenas fasciata. The sequence goes on along the minus strand of NW_027288783.1, from coordinate 217,633 downwards.
CTTGCCGGTCGCCGGCTTAGCGGCTTGCTTTGCGCGACTAGCTCTGGGGAGAGAAGGAGATAGCGCCGGAAACCTCGCCTTTTGCCTTCTTCGGCGCTGGAACCTGGTTGCTGCGCCTTCTCTTTGTCCATGTGCACACACACGATTCCTCAGCGAAAACCATGCAGAAACCTTTCCACGAGCACCCAGGGATGTGCACCCAGCACCACGTGCACGCACACGCAGCTAGAGAAAAGCACCTACCTTTTCACACACTGATGCCTAAGCAAACGCGTGGCCACACACACGCACACATCCGCAAGCGCGCCTACTCCCATCTATTGAGGGAAAGACGGACGAGCTCTTTGGTTGCTCTTCACAGGCTTGTCCCTGATCTATAGCTGAGGGCAAACACTTGTGTGCTTGTGGGAGAGCCTGTGTCTTTCCTGGAAGCGTTTGGGAGTTTTGCTCAGACGCGTGTTTCCTCAAGTTCAAGAATCAAGATCTAGGATACCTGCAGACAGGTGCCTGTTTGTGTGGAGACAGTCTGTTTGAAACTGTGTTCCTCAGCGCCCGCTCTTTCTCCCCGTCGCTCCACACGCCTGGGAGTCCCTTTCTTTCTCTCCACAAGCACGTGTGTTGACTTCGTCGCACATGTGCATCTGCACAAGCGTTGAGCTCAGCAGAGCGTGTCTCTTGACACTTGATGTGCGTTGGCTGTGTCTGCCTGCTCCAGTGAAGAGAGAAACGGGAAATCATCTTGGTAGAGGCAACAAAGCAAAAGCGAGGCAGGATTGACATCTGCTCAACAGAGACGGATTCCCTGCGCTGACACAGTTCACAGTTACACGAGAAGCAATCTGAGCGGTCCGTCGACCGGAGACGTGTTTCCAAGAGGTCGTTAGCGAGTGAACAGCAGTGTGCGCGACTTTCAGGAGTGTGCCTGGAAAGTGCCAGAATCACCAGGAGCATCTGTGCAAAAGCTGCTGCCTCTGTGACCGCATTGAGGCACGTTCGCGTGTCCTGCGAGTATATAGACGGCTCTTTCGCGTTCACTCCGAGGGAAACGGGTCCGCTATTGCTTCTGTGCGCACAGACGCGATTCCCTTGTCTCTTGCGAACACAGGGAACTCTGTGCATCCAAATCTACAGGCTAAGGACGCGTCTGCATATGTTTTGGTGAACAATCGAGTGTGCGTGTTCTGACAGCTGCCTCTATGCAGACGTCTCCACAGAGCCACTTCTGAATGCCCCGCAGCCCAGGACTGAATGGATACACTAACAAGTGCACCGCTGTGAGCAACCACATATGCAGAAGGACGTCTTTCATCTCACAGAAGCGCGAACGTCTTGGCGTTCAAGCACATGGCAGAAACAAGGTGTGAACAGATGAGCTGCTGCTATTTTCTCCGTTCGGCATGCTTCGTTGTAGCTCTCTTGCCGGTCGCCGCTTAGCGGCTTGCTTTGCGCGACTAGCTCTGGGGAGAGAAGGAGATAGCGCCGGAAACCCTCGCCTTTGCCTTCTTCGGCGCTGGAACCTGGTTGCTGCGCCTTCTCTTTGTCCATGTGCACACACACGATTCCTCAGCGAAAACCATGCAGAAACCTTTCCACGAGCACCCAGGGATGTGCACCCAGCACCACGTGCACGCACACGCAGCTAGAGAAAAGCACCACCTTTTCACACACTGATGCCTAAGCAAAACGCGTGGCCACACACACGCACACATCCGCAAGCGCGCCTACCTCCCATCTATTGAGGGAAAGACGGACGAGCTCTTTGGTTGCTCTTCACAGGCTTGTCCCTGATCTATAGCTGAGGGCAAACACTTGTGTGCTTGTGGGAGAGCCTGTGTCTTTCCTGGAAGCGTTTGGGAGTTTTGCTCAGACGCGTGTTTCCTCAAGTTCAAGAATCAAGATCTAGGATACCTGCAGACAGGTGCCTGTTTGTGTGGAGACAGTCTGTTTGAAACTGTGTTCCTCAGCGCCCGCTCTTTCTCCCCGTCGCTCCACACGCCTGGGAGTCCCCTTTCTTTCTCTCCACAAGCACGTGTGTTGACTTCGTCGCACATGTGCATCTGCACAAGCGTTGAGCTCAGCAGAGCGTGTCTCTTGACACTTGATGTGCGTTGGCTGTGTCTGCCTGCTCCAGTGAAGAGAGAAACGGGAAATCATCTTGGTAGAGGCAACAAAGCAAAAGCGAGGCAGGATTGACATCTGCTCAACAGAGACGGATTCCTGCGCTGACACAGTTCACAGTTACACGAGAAGCAATCTGAGCGGTCCCGTCGACCGGAGACGTGTTTCCCAAGAGGTCGTTTAGCGAGTGAACAGCAGTGTGCGCGACTTTCAGGAGTGTGCCTGGAAAGTGCCAGAATCACCAGGAGCATCTGTGCAAAAGCTGCTGCCTCTGTGACCGCATTGAGGCACGTTCGCGTGTCTGCGAGTATATAGACGGCTCTTTCGCGTTCACTCCGAGGGAAACGGTCCGCTATTGCTTCTGTGCGCACAGACGCGATTCCCTTGTCTCTTGCGAACACAGGGAACTCTGTGCATCCAAATCTACAGGCTAAGGACGCGTCTGCATATGTTTTGGTGAACAATCGAGTGTGCGTGTTCTGACAGCTGCCTCTATGCAGACGTCTCCACAGAGCCACTTCTGAATGCCCCGCAGCCCAGGACTGAATGGATACACTAACAAGTGCACCGGTGTGAGCAACCACATATGCAGAGGACGTCTTTCATCTCACAGAAGCGCGAACGTCTTGGCGTTCAAGCACATGGCAGAAACAAGGTGTGAACAGATGAGCTGCTGCTATTTTCTCCGTTCGGCATGCTTCGTTGTAGCTCTCTTGCCGGTCGCCGGCTTAGCGGCTTGCTTTGCGCGACTAGCTCTGGGGAGAGAAGGAGATAGCGCCGGAAACCTCGCCTTTTGCCTTCTTCGGCGCTGGAACCTGGTTGCTGCGCCTTCTCTTTGTCCATGTGCACACACACGATTCCTCAGCGAAAACCATGCAGAAACCTTTCCACGAGCACCCAGGGATGTGCACCCAGCACCACGTGCACGCACACGCAGCTAGAGAAAAGCACCTACCTTTTCACACACTGATGCTAAGCAAACGCGTGGCCACACACACGCACACATCCGCAAGCGCGCCTACTCCCATCTATTGAGGGAAAGACGACGAGCTCTTTGGTTGCTCTTCACAGGCTTGTCCCTGATCTATAGCTGAGGGCAAACACTTGTGTGCTTGTGGGAGAGCCTGTGTCTTTCCTGGAAGCGTTTGGGAGTTTTGCTCAGACGCGTGTTTCCTCAAGTTCAAGAATCAAGATCTGGATACCTGCAGACAGGTGCCTGTTTGTGTGGAGACAGTCTGTTTGAAACTGTGTTCCTCAGCGCCCGCTCTTTCTCCCCGTCGCTCCACACGCCTGGGAGTCCCTTTCTTTCTCTCCACAAGCACGTGTGTTGACTTCGTCGCACATGTGCATCTGCACAAGCGTTGAGCTCAGCAGAGCGTGTCTCTTGACACTTGATGTGCGTTGGCTGTGTCTGCCTGCTCCAGTGAAGAGAGAAACGGGAAATCATCTTGGTAGAGGCAACAAAGCAAAAGCGAGGCAGGATTGACATCTGCTCAACAGAGACGGATTCCCTGCGCTGACACAGTTCACAGTTACACGAGAAGCAATCTGAGCGGTCCGTCGACCGGAGACGTGTTTCCCAAGAGGTCGTTTAGCGAGTGAACAGCAGTGTGCGCGACTTTCAGGAGTGTGCCTGGAAAGTGCCAGAATCACCAGGAGCATCTGTGCAAAAGCTGCTGCCTCTGTGACCGCATTGAGGCACGTTCGCGTGTCTGCGAGTATATAGACGGCTCTTTCGCGTTCACTCCGAGGGAAACGGTCCCGCTATTGCTTCTGTGCGCACAGACGCGATTCCCTTGTCTCTTGCGAACACAGGGAACTCTGTGCATCCAAATCTACAGGCTAAGGACGCGTCTGCATATGTTTTGGTGAACAATCGAGTGTGCGTGTTCTGACAGCTGCCTCTATGCAGACGTCTCCACAGAGCCACTTCTGAATGCCCCGCAGCCCAGGACTGAATGGATACACTAACAAGTGCACCGGTGTGAGCAACCACATATGCAGAAGGACGTCTTTCATCTCACAGAAGCGCGAACGTCTTGGCGTTCAAGCACATGGCAGAAACAAGGTGTGAACAGATGAGCTGCTGCTATTTTCTCCGTTCGGCATGCTTCGTTGTAGCTCTCTTGCCGGTCGCCGGCTTAGCGGCTTGCTTTGCGCGACTAGCTCTGGGGAGAGAAGGAGATAGCGCCGGAAACCTCGCCTTTTGCCTTCTTCGGCGCTGGAACCTGGTTGCTGCGCCTTCTCTTTGTCCATGTGCACACACACGATTCCTCAGCGAAAACCATGCAGAAACCTTTCCACGAGCACCAGGGATGTGCACCCAGCACCACGTGCACGCACACGCAGCTAGAGAAAAGCACCTACCTTTTCACACACTGATGCCTAAGCAAACGCGTGGCCACACACACGCACACATCCGCAAGCGCGCCTACTCCCATCTATTGAGGGAAAGACGGACGAGCTCTTTGGTTGCTCTTCACAGGCTTGTCCCTGATCTATAGCTGAGGGCAAACACTTGTGTGCTTGTGGGAGAGCCTGTGTCTTTCCTGGAAGCGTTTGGGAGTTTTGCTCAGACGCGTGTTTCCTCAAGTTCAAGAATCAAGATCTAGGATACCTGCAGACAGGTGCCTGTTTGTGTGGAGACAGTCTGTTTGAAACTGTGTTCCTCAGCGCCCGCTCTTTCTCCCCGTCGCTCCACACGCCTGGGAGTCCCTTTCTTTCTCTCCCACAAGCACGTGTGTTGACTTCGTCGCACATGTGCATCTGCACAAGCGTTGAGCTCAGCAGAGCGTGTCTCTTGACACTTGATGTGCGTTGGCTGTGTCTGCCTGCTCCAGTGAAGAGAGAAACGGGAAATCATCTTGGTAGAGGCAACAAAGCAAAAGCGAGGCAGGATTGACATCTGCTCAACAGAGACGGATTCCCTGCGCTGACACAGTTCACAGTTACACGAGAAGCAATCTGAGCGGTCCGTCGACCGGAGACGTGTTTCCCAAGAGGTCGTTTAGCGAGTGAACAGCAGTGTGCGCGACTTTCAGGAGTGTGCCTGGAAAGTGCCAGAATCACCAGGAGCATCTGTGCAAAAGCTGCTGCCTCTGTGACCGCATTGAGGCACGTTCGCGTGTCTGCGAGTATATAGACGGCTCTTTCGCGTTCACTCCGAGGGAAACGGTCCGCTATTGCTTCTGTGCGCACAGACGCGATTCCCTTGTCTCTTGCGAACACAGGGAACTCTGTGCATCCAATCTACAGGCTAAGGACGCGTCTGCATATGTTTTGGTGAACAATCGAGTGTGCGTGTTCTGACAGCTGCCTCTATGCAGACGTCCTCCACAGAGCCACTTCTGAATGCCCCGCAGCCCAGGACTGAATGGATACACTAACAAGTGCACCGGTGTGAGCAACCACATATGCAGAAGGACGTCTTTCATCTCACAGAAGCGCGAACGTCTTGGCGTTCAAGCACATGGCAGAAACAAGGTGTGAACAGATGAGCTGCTGCTATTTTCTCCGTTCGGCATGCTTCGTTGTAGCTCTCTTGCCGGTCGCCGGCTTAGCGGCTTGCTTTTGCGCGACTAGCTCTGGGGAGAGAAGGAGATAGCGCCGGAAACCTCGCCTTTTGCCTTCTTCGGCGCTGGAACCTGGTTGCTGCGCCTTCTCTTTGTCCATGTGCACACACACGATTCCTCAGCGAAAACCATGCAGAAACCTTTCCACGAGCACCCAGGGATGTGCACCCAGCACCACGTGCACGCACACGCAGCTAGAGAAAAGCACCTACCTTTTCACACACTGATGCCTAAGCAAACGGCGTGCCACACACACGCACACATCCGCAAGCGCGCCTACTCCCATCTATTGAGGGAAAGACGGACGAGCTCTTTGGTTGCTCTTCACAGGCTTGTCCCTGATCTATAGCTGAGGGCAAACACTTGTGTGCTTGTGGGAGCAGCCTGTGTCTTTCCTGGAAGCGTTTGGGAGTTTTGCTCAGACGCGTGTTTTCCTCAAGTTCAAGAATCAAGATCTAGGATACCTGCAGACAGGTGCCTGTTTGTGTGGAGACAGTCTGTTTGAAACTGTGTTCCTCAGCGCCCGCTCTTTCTCCCCGTCGCTCCACACGCCTGGGAGTCCCTTTCTTTCTCTCCACAAGCACGTGTGTTGACTTCGTCGCACATGTGCATCTGCACAAGCGTTGAGCTCAGCAGAGCGTGTCTCTTGACACTTGATGTGCGTTGGCTGTGTCTGCCTGCTCCAGTGAAGAGAGAAACGGGAAATCATCTTGGTAGAGGCAACAAAGCAAAAGCGAGGCAGGATTGACATCTGCTCAACAGAGACGGATTCCCTGCGCTGACACAGTTCACAGTTACACGAGAAGCAATCCTGAGCGGTCCGTCGACCGGAGACGTGTTTCCCAAGAGGTCGTTTAGCGAGTGAACAGCAGTGTGCGCGACTTTCAGGAGTGTGCCTGGAAAGTGCCAGAATCACCAGGAGCATCTGTGCAAAAGCTGCTGCCTCTGTGACCGCATTGAGGCACGTTCGCGTGTCTGCGAGTATATAGACGGCTCTTTCGCGTTCACTGCCGAGGGAAACGGTCCGCTATTGCTTCTGTGCGCACAGACGCGATTCCCTTGTCTCTTGCGAACACAGGAACTCTGTGCATCCAAATCTACAGGCTAAGGACGCGTCTGCATATGTTTTGGTGAACAATCGAGTGTGCGTGTTCTGACAGCTGCCTCTATGCAGACGTCTCCACAGAGCCACTTCTGAATGCCCCGCAGCCCAGGACTGAATGGATACACTAACAAGTGCACCGGTGTGAGCAACCACATATGCAGAAGGACGTCTTTCATCTCACAGAAGCGCGAACGTCTTGGCGTTCAAGCACATGGCAGAAACAAGGTGTGAACAGATGAGCTGCTGCTATTTTCTCCGTTCGGCATGCTTCGTTGTAGCTCTCTTGCCGGTCGCCGGCTTAGCGGCTTGCTTTGCGCGACTAGCTCTGGGGAGAGAAGGAGATAGCGCCGGAAACCTCGCCTTTTGCCTTCTTCGGCGCTGGAACCTGGTTGCTGCGCCTTCTCTTTGTCCATGTGCACACACACGATTCCTCAGCGAAAACCATGCAGAAACCTTTCCACGAGCACCCAGGGATGTGCACCCAGCACCACGTGCACGCACACGCAGCTAGAGAAAAGCACCTACCTTTTCACACACTGATGCCTAAGCAAACGCGTGGCCACACACACGCACACATCCGCAAGCGCGCCTACTCCCATCTATTGAGGGAAAGACGGACGAGCTCTTTGGTTGCTCTTCACAGGCTTGTCCCTGATCTATAGCTGAGGGCAAACACTTGTGTGCTTGTGGGAGAGCCTGTGTCTTTCCTGGAAGCGTTTGGGAGTTTTGCTCAGACGCGTGTTTCCTCAAGTTCAAGAATCAAGATCTAGGATACCTGCAGACAGGTGCCTGTTTGTGTGGAGACAGTCTGTTTGAAACTGTGTTCCTCAGCGCCCGCTCTTTCTCCCCGTCGCTCCACACGCCTGGGAGTCCCTTTCTTTCTCTCCACAAGCACGTGTGTTGACTTCGTCGCACATGTGCATCTGCACAAGCGTTGAGCTCAGCAGAGCGTGTCTCTTGACACTTGATGTGCGTTGGCTGTGTCTGCCTGCTCCAGTGAAGAGAGAAACGGGAAATCATCTTGGTAGAGGCAACAAAGCAAAAGCGAGGCAGGATTGACATCTGCTCAACAGAGACGGATTCCCTGCGCTGACACAGTTCACAGTTACACGAGAAGCAATCTGAGCGGTCCGTCGACCGGAGACGTGTTTCCCAAGAGGTCGTTTAGCGAGTGAACAGCAGTGTGCGCGACTTTCAGGAGTGTGCCTGGAAAGTGCCAGAATCACCAGGAGCATCTGTGCAAAAGCTGCTGCCTCTGTGACCGCATTGAGGCACGTTCGCGTGTCTGCGAGTATATAGACGGCTCTTTCGCGTTCACTCCGAGGGAAACGGTCCGCTATTGCTTCTGTGCGCACAGACGCGATTCCCTTGTCTCTTGCGAACACAGGGAACTCTGTGCATCCAAATCTACAGGCTAAGGACGCGTCTGCATATGTTTTGGTGAACAATCGAGTGTGCGTGTTCTGACAGCTGCCTCTATGCAGACGTCTCCACAGAGCCACTTCTGAATGCCCCGCAGCCCAGGACTGAATGGATACACTAACAAGTGCACCGGTGTGAGCAACCACATATGCAGAAGGACGTCTTTCATCTCACAGAAGCGCGAACGTCTTGGCGTTCAAGCACATGGCAGAAACAAGGTGTGAACAGATGAGCTGCTGCTATTTTCTCCGTTCGGCATGCTTCGTTGTAGCTCTCTTGCCGGTCGCCGGCTTAGCGGCTTGCTTTGCGCGACTAGCTCTGGGGAGAGAAGGAGATAGCGCCGGAAACCTCGCCTTTTGCCTTCTTCGGCGCTGGAACCTGGTTGCTGCGCCTTCTCTTTGTCCATGTGCACACACACGATTCCTCAGCGAAAACCATGCAGAAACCTTTCCACGAGCACCCAGGGATGTGCACCCAGCACCACGTGCACGCACACGCAGCTAGAGAAAAGCACCTACCTTTTCACACACTGATGCCTAAGCAAACGCGTGGCCACACACACGCACACATCCGCAAGCGCGCCTACTCCCATCTATTGAGGGAAAGACGGACGAGCTCTTTGGTTGCTCTTCACAGGCTTGTCCCTGATCTATAGCTGAGGGCAAACACTTGTGTGCTTGTGGGAGAGCCTGTGTCTTTCCTGGAAGCGTTTGGGAGTTTTGCTCAGACGCGTGTTTCCTCAAGTTCAAGAATCAAGATCTAGGATACCTGCAGACAGGTGCCTGTTTGTGTGGAGACAGTCTGTTTGAAACTGTGTTCCTCAGCGCCCGCTCTTTCTCCCCGTCGCTCCACACGCCTGGGAGTCCCTTTCTTTCTCTCCACAAGCACGTGTGTTGACTTCGTCGCACATGTGCATCTGCACAAGCGTTGAGCTCAGCAGAGCGTGTCTCTTGACACTTGATGTGCGTTGGCTGTGTCTGCCTGCTCCAGTGAAGAGAGAAACGGGAAATCATCTTGGTAGAGGCAACAAAGCAAAAGCGAGGCAGGATTGACATCTGCTCAACAGAGACGGATTCCCTGCGCTGACACAGTTCACAGTTACACGAGAAGCAATCTGAGCGGTCCGTCGACCGGAGACGTGTTTCCCAAGAGGTCGTTTAGCGAGTGAACAGCAGTGTGCGCGACTTTCAGGAGTGTGCCTGGAAAGTGCCAGAATCACCAGGAGCATCTGTGCAAAAGCTGCTGCCTCTGTGACCGCATTGAGGCACGTTCGCGTGTCTGCGAGTATATAGACGGCTCTTTCGCGTTCACTCCGAGGGAAACGGTCCGCTATTGCTTCTGTGCGCACAGACGCGATTCCCTTGTCTCTTGCGAACACAGGGAACTCTGTGCATCCAAATCTACAGGCTAAGGACGCGTCTGCATATGTTTTGGTGAACAATCGAGTGTGCGTGTTCTGACAGCTGCCTCTATGCAGACGTCTCCACAGAGCCACTTCTGAATGCCCCGCAGCCCAGGACTGAATGGATACACTAACAAGTGCACCGGTGTGAGCAACCACATATGCAGAAGGACGTCTTTCATCTCACAGAAGCGCGAACGTCTTGGCGTTCAAGCACATGGCAGAAACAAGGTGTGAACAGATGAGCTGCTGCTATTTTCTCCGTTCGGCATGCTTCGTTGTAGCTCTCTTGCCGGTCGCCGGCTTAGCGGCTTGCTTTGCGCGACTAGCTCTGGGGAGAGAAGGAGATAGCGCCGGAAACCTCGCCTTTTGCCTTCTTCGGCGCTGGAACCTGGTTGCTGCGCCTTCTCTTTGTCCATGTGCACACACACGATTCCTCAGCGAAAACCATGCAGAAACCTTTCCACGAGCACCCAGGGATGTGCACCCAGCACCACGTGCACGCACACGCAGCTAGAGAAAAGCACCTACCTTTTCACACACTGATGCCTAAGCAAACGCGTGGCCACACACACGCACACATCCGCAAGCGCGCCTACTCCCATCTATTGAGGGAAAGACGGACGAGCTCTTTGGTTGCTCTTCACAGGCTTGTCCCTGATCTATAGCTGAGGGCAAACACTTGTGTGCTTGTGGGAGAGCCTGTGTCTTTCCTGGAAGCGTTTGGGAGTTTTGCTCAGACGCGTGTTTCCTCAAGTTCAAGAATCAAGATCTAGGATACCTGCAGACAGGTGCCTGTTTGTGTGGAGACAGTCTGTTTGAAACTGTGTTCCTCAGCGCCCGCTCTTTCTCCCCGTCGCTCCACACGCCTGGGAGTCCCTTTCTTTCTCTCCACAAGCACGTGTGTTGACTTCGTCGCACATGTGCATCTGCACAAGCGTTGAGCTCAGCAGAGCGTGTCTCTTGACACTTGATGTGCGTTGGCTGTGTCTGCCTGCTCCAGTGAAGAGAGAAACGGGAAATCATCTTGGTAGAGGCAACAAAGCAAAAGCGAGGCAGGATTGACATCTGCTCAACAGAGACGGATTCCCTGCGCTGACACAGTTCACAGTTACACGAGAAGCAATCTGAGCGGTCCGTCGACCGGAGACGTGTTTCCCAAGAGGTCGTTTAGCGAGTGAACAGCAGTGTGCGCGACTTTCAGGAGTGTGCCTGGAAAGTGCCAGAATCACCAGGAGCATCTGTGCAAAAGCTGCTGCCTCTGTGACCGCATTGAGGCACGTTCGCGTGTCTGCGAGTATATAGACGGCTCTTTCGCGTTCACTCCGAGGGAAACGGTCCGCTATTGCTTCTGTGCGCACAGACGCGATTCCCTTGTCTCTTGCGAACACAGGGAACTCTGTGCATCCAAATCTACAGGCTAAGGACGCGTCTGCATATGTTTTGGTGAACAATCGAGTGTGCGTGTTCTGACAGCTGCCTCTATGCAGACGTCTCCACAGAGCCACTTCTGAATGCCCCGCAGCCCAGGACTGAATGGATACACTAACAAGTGCACCGGTGTGAGCAACCACATATGCAGAAGGACGTCTTTCATCTCACAGAAGCGCGAACGTCTTGGCGTTCAAGCACATGGCAGAAACAAGGTGTGAACAGATGAGCTGCTGCTATTTTCTCCGTTCGGCATGCTTCGTTGTAGCTCTCTTGCCGGTCGCCGGCTTAGCGGCTTGCTTTGCGCGACTAGCTCTGGGGAGAGAAGGAGATAGCGCCGGAAACCTCGCCTTTTGCCTTCTTCGGCGCTGGAACCTGGTTGCTGCGCCTTCTCTTTGTCCATGTGCACACACACGATTCCTCAGCGAAAACCATGCAGAAACCTTTCCACGAGCACCCAGGGATGTGCACCCAGCACCACGTGCACGCACACGCAGCTAGAGAAAAGCACCTACCTTTTCACACACTGATGCCTAAGCAAATGCGTGGCCACACACACGCACACATCCGCAAGCGCGCCTACTCCCATCTATTGAGAGAAAGACGGACGAGCTCTTTGGTTGCTCTTCACAGGCTTGTCCCTGATCTATAGCTGAGGGCAAACACTTGTGTGCTTGTGGGAGAGCCTGTGTCTTTCCTGGAAGCGTTTGGGAGTTTTGCTCAGACGCGTGTTTCCTCAAGTTCAAGAATCAAGATCTAGGATACCTGCAGACAGGTGCCTGTTTGTGTGGAGACAGTCTGTTTGAAACTGTGTTCCTCAGCGCCCGCTCTTTCTCCCCGTCGCTCCACACGCCTGGGAGTCCCTTTCTTTCTCTCCACAAGCACGTGTGTTGACTTCGTCGCACATGTGCATCTGCACAAGCGTTGAGCTCAGCAGAGCGTGTCTCTTGACACTTGATGTGCGTTGGCTGTGTCTGCCTGCTCCAGTGAAGAGAGAAACGGGAAATCATCTTGGTAGAGGCAACAAAGCAAAAGCGAGGCAGGATTGACATCTGCTCAACAGAGACGGATTCCCTGCGCTGACACAGTTCACAGTTACACGAGAAGCAATCTGAGCGGTCCGTCGACCGGAGACGTGTTTCCCAAGAGGTCGTTTAGCGAGTGAACAGCAGTGTGCGCGACTTTCAGGAGTGTGCCTGGAAAGTGCCAGAATCACCAGGAGCATCTGTGCAAAAGCTGCTGCCTCTGTGACCGCATTGAGGCACGTTCGCGTGTCTGCGAGTATATAGACGGCTCTTTCGCGTTCACTCCGAGGGAAACGGTCCGCTATTGCTTCTGTGCGCACAGACGCGATTCCCTTGTCTCTTGCGAACACAGGGAACTCTGTGCATCCAAATCTACAGGCTAAGGACGCGTCTGCATATGTTTTGGTGAACAATCGAGTGTGCGTGTTCTGACAGCTGCCTCTATGCAGACGTCTCCACAGAGCCACTTCTGAATGCCCCGCAGCCCAGGACTGAATGGATACACTAACAAGTGCACCGGTGTGAGCAACCACATATGCAGAAGGACGTCTTTCATCTCACAGAAGCGCGAACGTCTTGGCGTTCAAGCACATGGCAGAAACAAGGTGTGAACAGATGAGCTGCTGCTATTTTCTCCGTTCGGCATGCTTCGTTGTAGCTCTCTTGCCGGTCGCCGGCTTAGCGGCTTGCTTTGCGCGACTAGCTCTGGGGAGAGAAGGAGATAGCGCCGGAAACCTCGCCTTTTGCCTTCTTCGGCGCTGGAACCTGGTTGCTGCGCCTTCTCTTTGTCCATGTGCACACACACGATTCCTCAGCGAAAACCATGCAGAAACCTTTCCACGAGCACCCAGGGATGTGCACCCAGCACCACGTGCACGCACACGCAGCTAGAGAAAAGCACCTACCTTTTCACACACTGATGCCTAAGCAAACGCGTGGCCACACACACGCACACATCCGCAAGCGCGCCTACTCCCATCTATTGAGGGAAAGACGAACGAGCTCTTTGGTTGCTCTTCACAGGCTTGTCCCTGATCTATAGCTGAGGGCAAACACTTGTGTGCTTGTGGGAGAGCCTGTGTCTTTCCTGGAAGCGTTTGGGAGTTTTGCTCAGACGCGTGTTTCCTCAAGTTCAAGAATCAAGATCTAGGATACCTGCAGACAGGTGCCTGTTTGTGTGGAGACAGTCTGTTTGAAACTGTGTTCCTCAGCGCCCGCTCTTTCTCCCCGTCGCTCCACACGCCTGGGAGTCCCTTCTTTCTCTCCACAAGCACGTGTGTTGACTTCGTCGCACATGTGCATCTGCACAAGCGTTGAGCTCAGCAGAGCGTGTCTCTTGACACTTGATGTGCGTTGGCTGTGTCTGCCTGCTCCAGTGAAGAGAGAAACGGGAAATCATCTTGGTAGAGGCAACAAAGCAAAAGCGAGGCAGGATTGACATCTGCTCAACAGAGACGATTCCCTGCGCTGACACAGTTCACAGTTACACGAGAAGCAATCTGAGCGGTCCGTCGACCGGAGACGTGTTTCCCAAGAGGTCGTTTAGCGAGTGAACAGCAGTGTGCGCGACTTTCAGGAGTGTGCCTGGAAGTGCCAGAATCACCAGGAGCATCTGTGCAAAAGCTGCTGCCTCTGTGACCGCATTGAGGCACGTTCGCGTGTCTGCGAGTATATAGACGGCTCTTTCGCGTTCACTCCGAGGGAAACGGTCCGCTATTGCTTCTGTGCGCACAGACGCGATTCCCTTGTCTCTTGCGAACACAGGGAACTCTGTGCATCCAAATCTACAGGCTAAGGACGCGTCTGCATATGTTTTGGTGAACAATCGAGTGTGCGTGTTCTGACAGCTGCCTCTATGCAGACGTCTCCACAGAGCCACTTCTGAATGCCCCGCAGCCCAGGACTGAATGGATACACTAACAAGTGCACCGGTGTGAGCAACCACATATGCAGAAGGACGTCTTTCATCTCACAGAAGCGCGAACGTCTTGGCGTTCAAGCACATGGCAGAAACAGGTGTGAACAGATGAGCTGCTGCTATTTTCTCCGTTCGGCATGCTTCGTTGTAGCTCTCTTGCCGGTCGCCGGCTTAGCGGCTTGCTTTGCGCGACTAGCTCTGGGGAGAGAAGGAGATAGCGCCGGAAACCTCGCCTTTTGCCTTCTTCGGCGCTGGAACCTGGTTGCTGCGCCTTCTCTTTGTCCATGTGCACACACACGATTCCTCAGCGAAAACCATGCAGAAACCTTTCACGAGCACCCAGGATGTGCACCCAGCACCACGTGCACGCACACGCAGCTAGAGAAAAGCACCTACCTTTTCACACACTGATGCCTAAGCAAACGCGTGGCACACACACGCACACATCCGCAAGCGCGCCTACTCCCATCTATTGAGGAAAGACGGACGAGCTCTTTGGTTGCTCTTCACAGGCTTGTCCCTGATCTATAGCTGAGGGCAAACACTTGTGTGCTTGTGGGAGAGCCTGTGTCTTTCCTGGAAGCGTTTGGGAGTTTTGCTCAGACGCGTGTTTCCTCAAGTTCAAGAATCAAGATCTAGGATACCTGCAGACAGGTGCCTGTTTGTGTGGAGACAGTCTGTTTGAAACTGTGTTCCTCAGCGCCCGCTCTTTCTCCCCGTCGCTCCACACGCCTGGGAGTCCCTTTCTTTCTCTCCACAAGCACGTGTGTTGACTTCGTCGCACATGTGCATCTGCACAAGCGTTGAGCTCAGCAGAGCGTGTCTCTTGACACTTGATGTGCGTTGGCTGTGTCTGCCTGCTCCAGTGAAGAGAGAAACGGGAAATCATCTTGGTAGAGGCAACAAAGCAAAAGCGAGGCAGGATTGACATCTGCTCAACAGAGACGGATTCCCTGCGCTGACACAGTTCACAGTTACACGAGAAGCAATCTGAGCGGTCCCGTCGACCGGAGACGTGTTTCCCAAGAGGTCGTTTAGCGAGTGAACAGCAGTGTGCGCGACTTTCAGGAGTGTGCCTGAAAGTGCCAGAATCACCAGGAGCATCTGTGCAAAAGCTGCTGCCTCTGTGACCGCATTGAGGCACGTTCGCGTGTCTGCGAGTATATAGACGGCTCTTTCGCGTTCACTCCGAGGGAAACGGTCCGCTATTGCTTCTGTGCGCACAGGACGCGATTCCCTTGTCTCTTGCGAACACAGGGAACTCTGTGCATCCAAATCTACAGGCTAAGGACGCGTCTGCATATGTTTTGGTGAACAATCGAGTGTGCGTGTTCTGACAGCTGCCTCTATGCAGACGTCTCCACAGAGCCACTTCTGAATGCCCCGCAGGCCCAGGACTGAATGGATACACTAACAAGTGCACCGGTGTGAGCAACCACATATGCAGAAGGACGTCTTTCATCTCACAGAAGCGCGAACGTCTGGCGTTCAAGCACATGGCAGAAACAAGGTGTGAACAGATGAGCTGCTGCTATTTCTCCGTTCGGCATGCTTCGTTGTAGCTCTCTTGCCGGTCGCCGGCTTAGCGGCTTGCTTTGCGCGACTAGCTCTGGGGAGAGAGGAGATAGCGCCGGAAACCTCGCCTTTTGCCTTCTTCGGCGCTGGAACCTGGTTGCTGCGCTTCTCTTTGTCCATGTGCACACCACACGATTCCTCAGCGAAAACCATGCAGAAACCTTTCCACGAGCACCCAGGGATGTGCACCCAGCACCACGTGCACGCACACGCAGCTAGAGAAAAGCACCTACCTTTTCCACACACTGATGCCTAAGCAAACGCGTGGCCACACACTACGCACACATCCGCAAGCGCGCCTACTCCCATCTATTGAGGGAAAGACGAACGAGCTCTTTGGTTGCTCTTCACAGGCTTGTCCCTGATCTATAGCTGAGGGCAAACACTTGTGTGCTTGTGGGAGAGCCTGTGTCTTTCCTGGAAGCGTTTGGGAGTTTTGCTCAGACGCGTGTTTCCTCAAGTTCAAGAATCCAAGATCTAGGATACCTGCAGACAGGTGCCTGTTTGTGTGGAGACAGTCTGTTTGAAACTGTGTTCCTCAGCGCCCGCTCTTTCTCCCCGTCGCTCCACACGCCTGGGAGTCCCTTTCTTTCTCTCCACAAGCACGTGTGTTGACTTCGTCGCACATGTGCATCTGCACAAGCGTTGAGCTCAGCAGAGCGTGTCTCTTGACACTTGATGTGCGTTGGCTGTGTCTGCCTGCTCCAGTGAGAGAGAAAACGGGAAATCATCTTGGTAGAGGCAACAAAGCAAAAGCGAGGCAGGATTGACATCTGCTCAACAGAGACGGATTCCCTGCGCTGACACAGTTCACAGTTACACGAGAAGCAATCTGAGCGGTCCGTCGACCGGAGACGTGTTTCCCAAGAGGTCGTTTAGCGAGTTGAACAGCAGTGTGCGCGACTTTCAGGAGTGTGCCTGGAAAGTGCCAGAATCACCAGGGAGCATCTGTGCAAAAGCTGCTGCCTCCTGTGACCGCATTGAGGCACGTTCGCTGTGTCTGCGAGTATATAGACGGCTCTTTCTCGTTCACTCCGAGGGAAACGGTCCGCTATTGCTTCTGTGCGCACAGACGCGATTCCCTTGTCTCTTGCGAACACAGGGAACTCTGTGCATCCAAATCTACAGGCTAAGGACGCGTCTGCATATGTTTTGGTGAACAATCGAGTGTGCGTGTTCTGACAGCTGCCTCTATGCAGACGTCTCCACAGAGCCACTTCTGAATGCCCCGCAGCCCAGGACTGAATGGATACACTAACAAGTGCACCGGTGTGAGCACCACATATGCAGAAGGACGTCTTTCATCTCACAGGAAGCGCGAACGTCTTGGCGTTCAAGCACATGGCAGAAACAAGGTGTGAACAGATGAGCTCTTGCTATTTTCTCCGTTCGGCATGCTTCGTTGTAGCTCTCTTGCCGGTCGCCGGCTTAGCGGCTTGCTTTGCGCGACTAGCTCTGGGGAGAGAAGGAGATAGCGCCGGAAACCTCGCCTTTTGCTCTTCGGCGCTGGAACCTGGTTGCTGCGCCTTCTCTTTGTCCATGTGCACACACCACGATTCCTCAGCGAAAACCATGCAGAAACCTTTCCACGAGCACCCAGGGATGTGCACCCAGCACCACGTGCACGCACACGCAGCTAGAGAAAAGCAACCTACCTTTTCACACACTGATGCCTAAGCAAACGCGTGGCCACACACACGCACACATCCGCAAGCGCGCCTACTCCCATCTATTGAGGGAAAGACGGACGAGCTCTTTGGTTGCTCTTCACAGGCTTGTCCCTGATCTATAGCTGAGGGCAAACACTTGTGTGCTTGTGGGAGAGCCTGTGTCTTTCCTGGAAGCGTTTGGGAGTTTTGCTCAGACGCGTGTTTCCTCAAGTTCAAGAATCAAGATCTAGGATACCTGCAGACAGGTGCCTGTTTGTGTGGAGACAGTCTGTTTGAAACTGTGTTCCTCAGCGCCCGCTCTTTCTCCCCGTCGCTCCACACGCCTGGGAGTCCCTTTCTTTCTCTCCACAAGCACGTGTGTTGACTTCGTCGCACATGTGCATCTGCACAAGCGTTGAGCTCAGCAGAGCGTGTCTCTTGACACTTGATGTGCGTTGGCTGTGTCTGCCTGCTCCAGTGAAGAGAGAAACGGGAAATCATCTTGGTAGAGGCAACAAAGCAAAAGCGAGGCAGGATTGACATCTGCTCAACAGAGACGGATTCCCTGCGCTGACACAGTTCACAGTTACACGAGAAGCAATCTGAGCGGTCCGTCGACCGGAGACGTGTTTCCCAAGAGGTCGTTTAGCGAGTGAACAGCAGTGTGCGCGACTTTCAGGAGTGTGCCTGGAAAGTGCCAGAATCACCAGGAGCATCTGTGCAAAAGCTGCTGCCTCTGTGACCGCATTGAGGCACGTTCGCGTGTCTGCGAGTATATAGACGGCTCTTTCGCGTTCACTCCGAGGGAAACGGTCCGCTATTGCTTCTGTGCGCACAGACGCGATTCCCTTGTCTCTTGCGAACACAGGGAACTCTGTGCATCCAAATCTACAGGCTAAGGACGCGTCTGCATATGTTTTGGTGAACCATCGAGTGTGCGTGTTCTGACAGCTGCCTCTATGCAGACGTCTCCACAGAGCCACTTCTGAATGCCCCGCAGCCCAGGACTGAATGGATACACTAACAAGTGCACCGGTGTGAGCAACCACATATGCAGAAGGACGTCTTTCATCTCACAGAAGCGCGAACGTCTTGGCGTTCAAGCACATGGCAGAAACAAGGTGTGAACAGATGAGCTGCTGCTATTTCTCCGTTCGGCATGCTTCGTTGTAGCTCTCTTGCCGGTCGCCGGCTTAGCGGCTTTGCTTTGCGCGACTAGCTCTGGGGAGAGAAGGAGATAGCGCCGGAAACCTCGCCTTTTGCCTTCTTCGGCGCTGGAACCTGGTTGCTGCGCCTTCTCTTTGTCCATGTGCACACACACGATTCCTCAGCGAAAACCATGCAGAAACCTTTCACGAGCACCCAGGGATGTGCACCCAGCACCACGTGCACGCACACGCAGCTAGAGAAAAGCACCTACCTTTCACACACTGATGCCTAAGCAAACGCGTGGCCACACACACGCACACATCCGCAAGCGCGCCTACTCCCATCTATTGAGGGAAAGACGGACGAGCTCTTTGGTTGCTCTTCACAGGCTTGTCCCTGATCTATAGCTGAGGGCAAACACTTGTGTGCTTGTGGGAGAGCCTGTGTCTTTCCTGGAAGCGTTTGGGAGTTTTGCTCAGACGCGTGTTTCCTCAAGTTCAAGAATCAAGATCTAGGATACCTGCAGACAGGTGCCTGTTTGTGTGGAGACAGTCTGTTTGAAACTGTGTTCCTCAGCGCCCGCTCTTTCTCCCCGTCGCCTCCACACGCCTGGGAGTCCCTTTCTTTCTCTCCACAAGCACGTGTGTTGACTTCGTCGCACATGTGCATCTGCACAAGCGTTGAGCTCAGCAGAGCGTGTCTCTTGACACTTGATGTGCGTTGGCTGTGTCTGCCTGCTCCAGTGAAGAGAGAAACGGGAAATCATCTTGGTAGAGGCAACAAAGCAAAAGCGAGGCAGGATTGACATCTGCTCAACAGAGACGGATTCCCTGCGCTGACACAGTTCACAGTTACACGAGAAGCAATCTGAGCGGTCCGTCGACCGGAGACGTGTTTCCCAAGAGGTCGTTTAGCGAGTGAACAGCAGTGTGCGCGACTTTCAGGAGTGTGCCTGGAAAGTGCCAGAATCACCAGGAGCATCTGTGCAAAAGCTGCTGCCTCTGTGACCGCATTGAGCACGTTCGCGTGTCTGCGAGTATATAGACGGCTCTTTCGCGTCACTTCCGAGGGAAACGGTCCGCTATTGCTTCTGTGCGCACAGACGGCGATTCCCCTTGTCTCTTGCGAACACAGGGAACTCTGTGCATCCAAATCTACAGGCTAAGGACGCGTCTGCATATGTTTTGGTGAACAATCGAGTGTGCGTGTTCTGACAGCTGCCTCTATGCAGACGTCTCCACAGAGCCACTTCTGAATGCCCGCAGCCCAGGACTGAATGGATAACACTAACAAGTGCACCGGTGTGAGCAACCACATATGCAGAAGGACGTCTTTCATCTCACAGAAGCGCGAACGTCTTGGCGTTCAAGCACATGGCAGGAAACAAGGTGTGAACAGATGAGCTGCTGCTATTTTCTCCGTTCGGCATGCTTCGTTGTAGCTCTCTTGCCGGTCGCCGGCTTAGCGGCTTGCTTTGCGCGACTAGCTCTGGGGAGAGAAGGAGATAGCGCCGGAAACCTCGCCTTTGCCTTCTTCGGCGCTGGAACCTGGTTGCTGCGCCTTCTCTTTGTCCATGTGCACACACACGATTCCTCAGCGAAAACCATGCAGAAACCTTTCCACGAGCACCCAGGGATGTGCACCCAGCACCACGTGCACGCACACCAGCAGCTAGAGAAAAGCACCTACCTTTTCACACACTGATGCCTAAGCAAACGCGTGGCCACACACACGCACACATCCGCAAGCGCGCCTACTCCCATCTATTGAGGGAAAGACGGACGAGCTCTTTGGTTGCTCTTCACAGGCTTGTCCCTGATCTATAGCTGAGGGCAAACACTTGTGTGCTTGTGGGAGAGCCTGTGTCTTTCCTGGAAGCGTTTGGGAGTTTTGCTCAGACGCGTGTTTCCTCAAGTTCAAGAATCAAGAGCTAGGATACCTGCAGACAGGTGCCTGTTTGTGTGGAGACAGTCTGTTGAAACTGTGTTCCTCAGCGCCCCTCTTTCTCCCCGTCGCTCCACACGCCTGGGAGTCCCTTTCTTTCTCTCCACAAGCACGTGTGTTGACTTCGTCGCACATGTGCATCTGCACAAGCGTTGAGCTCAGCAGAGCGTGTCTCTTTGACACTTGATGTGCGTTGGCTGTGTCTGCCTGCTCCAGTGAAGAGAGAAACGGAAATCATCTTGGTAGAGGCAACAAAGCAAAAGCGAGGCAGGATTGACATCTGCTCAACAGAGACGGATTCCCTGCGCTGACACAGTTCACAGTTACACGAGAAGCAATCTGAGCGGTCCGTCGACCGGAGACGTGTTTCCCAAGAGGTCGTTTAGCGGAGTGAACAGCAGTGTGCGCGACTTTCAGGAGTGTGCCTGGAAAGTGCCAGAATCACCAGGAGCATCTGTGCAAAAGCTGCTGCCTCTGTGACCGCATTGAGGCACGTTCGCGTGTCTGCGAGTATATAGACGGCTCTTTCGCGGTTCACATCCGAGGGAAACGGTCCGCTATTGCTTCTGTGCGCACAGACGCGATTCCCTTGTCTCTTGCGAACACAGGGAACTCTGTGCATCCAAATCTACAGGCTAAGGACGCGTCTGCATATGTTTTGGTGAACAATCGAGTGTGCGTGTTCTGACAGCTGCCTCTATGCAGACGTCTCCACAGAGCCACTTCTGAATGCCCCGCAGCCCAGGACTGAATGGATACACTAACAAGTGCACCGGTGTGAGCAACCACATATGCAGAAGGACGTCTTTCATCTCACAGAAGCGCGAACGTCTTGGCGTTCAAGCACATGGCAGAAACAAGGTGTGAACAGATGAGCTGCTGCTATTTTCTCCGTTCGGCATGCTTCGTTGTAGCTCTCTTGCCGGTCGCCGGCTTAGCGGCTTGCTTGCGCGACTAGCTCTGGGGAGAGAAGGAGATAGCGCCGGAAACCTCGCCTTTTGCCTTCTTCGCGCTGGAACCTGGTTGCTGCGCCTTCTCTTTGTCCATGTGCACACACACGATTCTCAGCGAAAACCATGCAGAAACCTTTCCACGAGCACCCAGGGATGTGCACCCAGCACCACGTGCACGCACACGCAGCTAGAGAAAAGCACCTACCTTTTCACACACTGATGCCTAAGCAAACGCGTGGCCACACACACGCACACATCCGCAAGCGCGCCTACTCCCATCTATTGAGGGAAAGACGGACGAGCTCTTTGGTTGCTCTTCACAGGCTTGTCCCTGATCTATAGCTGAGGGCAAACACTTGTGTGCTTGTGGGAGAGCCTGTGTCTTTCCTGGAAGCGTTTGGGAGTTTTGCTCAGACGCGTGTTTCCTCAAGTTCAAGAATCAAGATCTAGGATACCTGCAGACAGGTGCCTGTTTGTGTGGAGACAGTCAGTTTGAAACTGTGTTCCTCAGCGCCCGCTCTTTCTCCCCGTCGCTCCACACGCCTGGGAGTCCCTTTCTTTCTCTCCACAAGCACGTGTGTTGACTTCGTCGCACATGTGCATCTGCACAAGCGTTGAGCTCAGCAGAGCGTGTCTCTTGACACTTGATGTGCGTTGGCTGTGTCTGCCTGCTCCAGTGAAGAGAGAAACGGGAAATCATCTTGGTAGAGGCAACAAAGCAAAAGCGAGGCAGGATTGACATCTGCTCAACAGAGACGGATTCCCTGCGCTGACACAGTTCACAGTTACACGAGAAGCAATCTGAGCGGTCCGTCGACCGGAGACGTGTTTCCCAAGAGGTCGTTTAGCGAGTGAACAGCAGTGTGCGCGACTTTCAGGAGTGTGCCTGGAAAGTGCCAGAATCACCAGGAGCATCTGTGCAAAAGCTGCTGCCTCTGTGACCGCATTGAGGCACGTTCGCGTGTCTGCGAGTATATAGACGGCTCTTTCGCGTTCACTTCCGAGGGAAACGGTCCGCTATTGCTTCTGTGCGCACAGACGCGATTCCCTTGTCTCTTGCGAACACAGGGAACTCTGTGCATCCAAATCTACAGGCTAAGGACGCGTCTGCATATGTTTTGGTGAACAATCGAGTGTGCGTGTTCTGACAGCTGCCTCTATGCAGACGTCTCCACAGAGCCACTTCTGAATGCCCCGCAGCCCAGGACTGAATGGATACACTAACAAGTGCACCGGTGTGAGCAACCACATATGCAGAAGGACGTCTTTCATCTCACAGAAGCGCGAACGTCTTGGCGTTCAAGCACATGGCAGAAACAAGGTGTGAACAGATGAGCTGCTGCTATTTTCTCCGTTCGGCATGCTTCGTTGTAGCTCTCTTGCCGGTCGCCGGCTTAGCGGCTTGCTTTGCGCGACTAGCTCTGGGGAGAGAAGGAGATAGCGCCGGAAACCTCGCCTTTTGCCTTCTTCGGCGCTGGAACCTGGTTGCTGCGCCTTCTCTTTGTCCATGTGCACACACACGATTCCTCAGCGAAAACCATGCAGAAACCTTTCCACGAGCACCCAGGGATGTGCACCCAGCACCACGTGCACGCACACGCAGCTAGAGAAAAGCACCTACCTTTTCACACACTGATGCCTAAGCAAACGCGTGGCCACACACACGCACACATCCGCAAGCGGCGCCTACTCCCATCTATTGAGGGAAAGACGGACGAGCTCTTTGGTTGCTCTTCACAGGCTTGTCCCTGATCTATAGCTGAGGGCAAACACTTGTGTGCTTGTGGGAGAGCCTGTGTCTTTCCTGGAAGCGTTTGGGAGTTTTGCTCAGACGCGTGTTTCCTCAAGTTCAAGAATCAAGATCTAGGATACCTGCAGACAGGTGCCTGTTTGTGTGGAGACAGTCTGTTTGAAACTGTGTTCCTCAGCGCCCGCTCTTTCTCCCCGTCGCTCCACACGCCTGGGAGTCCCTTTCTTTCTCTCCACAAGCACGTGTGTTGACTTCGTCGCACATGTGCATCTGCACAAGCGTTGAGCTCAGCAGAGCGTGTCTCTTGACACTTGATGTGCGTTGGCTGTGTCTGCCTGCTCCAGTGAAGAGAGAAACGGGAAATCATCTTGGTAGAGGCAACAAAGCAAAAGCGAGGCAGGATTGACATCTGCTCAACAGAGACGGATTCCCTGCGCTGACACAGTTCACAGTTACACGAGAAGCAATCTGAGCGGTCCGTCGACCGGAGACGTGTTTCCCAAGAGGTCGTTTAGCGAGTGAACAGCAGTGTGCGCGACTTTCAGGAGTGTGCCTGGAAAGTGCCAGAATCACCAGGAGCATCTGTGCAAAAGCTGCTGCCTCTGTGACCGCATTGAGGCACGTTCGCGTGTCTGCGAGTATATAGACGGCTCTTTCGCGTTCACTCCGAGGGAAACGGTCCGCTATTGCTTCTGTGCGCACAGACGCGATTCCCTTGTCTCTTGCGAACACAGGGAACTCTGTGCATCCAAATCTACAGGCTAAGGACGCGTCTGCATATGTTTTGGTGAACAATCGAGTGTGCGTGTTCTGACAGCTGCCTCTATGCAGACGTCTCCACAGAGCCACTTCTGAATGCCCCGCAGCCCAGGACTGAATGGATACACTAACAAGTGCACCGGTGTGAGCAACCACATATGCAGAAGGACGTCTTTCATCTCACAGAAGCGCGAACGTCTTGGCGTTCAAGCACATGGCAGAAACAAGGTGTGAACAGATGAGCTGCTGCTATTTTCTCCGTTCGGCATGCTTCGTTGTAGCTCTCTTGCCGGTCGCCGGCTTAGCGGCTTGCTTTGCGCGACTAGCTCTGGGGAGAGAAGGAGATAGCGCCGGAAACCTCGCCTTTTGCCTTCTTCGGCGCTGGAACCTGGTTGCTGCGCCTTCTCTTTGTCCATGTGCACACACACGATTCCTCAGCGAAAACCATGCAGAAACCTTTCCACGAGCACCCAGGGATGTGCACCCAGCACCACGTGCACGCACACGCAGCTAGAGAAAAGCACCTACCTTTTCACACAC
This sequence comes from Patagioenas fasciata, assembly GCF_037038585.1. Lineage (NCBI taxonomy): Eukaryota > Metazoa > Chordata > Aves > Columbiformes > Columbidae > Patagioenas > Patagioenas fasciata. The sequence continues at coordinate 193,321 of NW_027288783.1, read as the reverse complement.
TGATGCCTAAGCAAACGCGTGGCCACACATACGCACACATCCGCAAGCGCGCCTACTCCCATCTATTGAGGGAAAGACGGACGAGCTCTTTGGTTGCTCTTCACAGGCTTGTCCCTGATCTATAGCTGAGGGCAAACACTTGTGTGCTTGTGGGAGAGCCTGTGTCTTTCCTGGAAGCGTTTGGGAGTTTTGCTCAGACGCGTGTTTCCTCAAGTTCAAGAATCAAGATCTAGGATACCTGCAGACAGGTGCCTGTTTGTGTGGAGACAGTCTGTTTGAAACTGTGTTCCTCAGCGCCCGCTCTTTCTCCCCGTCGCTCCACACGCCTGGGAGTCCCTTTCTTTCTCTCCACAAGCACGTGTGTTGACTTCGTCGCACATGTGCATCTGCACAAGCGTTGAGCTCAGCAGAGCGTGTCTCTTGACACTTGATGTGCGTTGGCTGTGTCTGCCTGCTCCAGTGAAGAGAGAAACGGGAAATCATCTTGGTAGAGGCAACAAAGCAAAAGCGAGGCAGGATCGACATCTGCTCAACAGAGACGGATTCCCTGCGCTGACACAGTTCACAGTTACACGAGAAGCAATCTGAGCGGTCCGTCGACCGGAGACGTGTTTCCCAAGAGGTCGTTTAGCGAGTGAACAGCAGTGTGCGCGACTTTCAGGAGTGTGCCTGGAAAGTGCCAGAATCACCAGGAGCATCTGTGCAAAAGCTGCTGCCTCTGTGACCGCATTGAGGCACGTTCGCGTGTCTGCGAGTATATAGACGGCTCTTTCGCGTTCACTCCGAGGGAAACGGTCCGCTATTGCTTCTGTGCGCACAGACGCGATTCCCTTGTCTCTTGCGAACACAGGGAACTCTGTGCATCCAAATCTACAGGCTAAGGACGCGTCTGCATATGTTTTGGTGAACAATCGAGTGTGCGTGTTCTGACAGCTGCCTCTATGCAGACGTCTCCACAGAGCCACTTCTGAATGCCCCGCAGCCCAGGACTGAATGGATACACTAACAAGTGCACCGGTGTGAGCAACCACATATGCAGAAGGACGTCTTTCATCTCACAGAAGCGCGAACGTCTTGGCGTTCAAGCACATGGCAGAAACAAGGTGTGAACAGATGAGCTGCTGCTATTTTCTCCGTTCGGCATGCTTCGTTGTAGCTCTCTTGCCGGTCGCCGGCTTAGCGGCTTGCTTTGCGCGACTAGCTCTGGGGAGAGAAGGAGATAGCGCCGGAAACCTCGCCTTTTGCCTTCTTCGGCGCTGGAACCTGGTTGCTGCGCCTTCTCTTTGTCCATGTGCACACACACGATTCCTCAGCGAAAACCATGCAGAAACCTTTCCACGAGCACCCAGGGATGTGCACCCAGCACCACGTGCACGCACACGCAGCTAGAGAAAAGCACCTACCTTTTCACACACTGATGCCTAAGCAAACGCGTGGCCACACACACGCACACATCCGCAAGCGCGCCTACTCCCATCTATTGAGGGAAAGACGGACGAGCTCTTTGGTTGCTCTTCACAGGCTTGTCCCTGATCTATAGCTGAGGGCAAACACTTGTGTGCTTGTGGGAGAGCCTGTGTCTTTCCTGGAAGCGTTTGGGAGTTTTGCTCAGACGCGTGTTTCCTCAAGTTCAAGAATCAAGATCTAGGATACCTGCAGACAGGTGCCTGTTTGTGTGGAGACAGTCTGTTTGAAACTGTGTTCCTCAGCGCCCGCTCTTTCTCCCCGTCGCTCCACACGCCTGGGAGTCCCTTTCTTTCTCTCCACAAGCACGTGTGTTGACTTCGTCGCACATGTGCATCTGCACAAGCGTTGAGCTCAGCAGAGCGTGTCTCTTGACACTTGATGTGCGTTGGCTGTGTCTGCCTGCTCCAGTGAAGAGAGAAACGGGAAATCATCTTGGTAGAGGCAACAAAGCAAAAGCGAGGCAGGATTGACATCTGCTCAACAGAGACGGATTCCCTGCGCTGACACAGTTCACAGTTACACGAGAAGCAATCTGAGCGGTCCGTCGACCGGAGACGTGTTTCCCAAGAGGTCGTTTAGCGAGTGAACAGCAGTGTGCGCGACTTTCAGGAGTGTGCCTGGAAAGTGCCAGAATCACCAGGAGCATCTGTGCAAAAGCTGCTGCCTCTGTGACCGCATTGAGGCACGTTCGCGTGTCTGCGAGTATATAGACGGCTCTTTCGCGTTCACTCCGAGGGAAACGGTCCGCTATTGCTTCTGTGCGCACAGACGCGATTCCCTTGTCTCTTGCGAACACAGGGAACTCTGTGCATCCAAATCTACAGGCTAAGGACGCGTCTGCATATGTTTTGGTGAACAATCGAGTGTGCGTGTTCTGACAGCTGCCTCTATGCAGACGTCTCCACAGAGCCACTTCTGAATGCCCCGCAGCCCAGGACTGAATGGATACACTAACAAGTGCACCGGTGTGAGCAACCACATATGCAGAAGGACGTCTTTCATCTCACAGAAGCGCGAACGTCTTGGCGTTCAAGCACATGGCAGAAACAAGGTGTGAACAGATGAGCTGCTGCTATTTTCTCCGTTCGGCATGCTTCGTTGTAGCTCTCTTGCCGGTCGCCGGCTTAGCGGCTTGCTTTGCGCGACTAGCTCTGGGGAGAGAAGGAGATAGCGCCGGAAACCTCGCCTTTTGCCTTCTTCGCGCTGGAACCTGGTTGCTGCGCCTTCTCTTTGTCCATGTGCACACACACGATTCCTCAGCGAAAACCATGCAGAAACCTTTCCACGAGCACCCAGGGATGTGCACCCAGCACCACGTGCACGCACACGCAGCTAGAGAAAAGCACCTACCTTTTCACACACTGATGCCTAAGCAAACGCGTGGCCACACACACGCACACATCCGCAAGCGCGCCTACTCCCATCTATTGAGGGAAAGACGGACGAGCTCTTTGGTTGCTCTTCACAGGCTTGTCCCTGATCTATAGCTGAGGGCAAACACTTGTGTGCTTGTGGGAGAGCCTGTGTCTTTCCTGGAAGCGTTTGGGAGTTTTGCTCAGACGCGTGTTTCCTCAAGTTCAAGAATCAAGATCTAGGATACCTGCAGACAGGTGCCTGTTTGTGTGGAGACAGTCTGTTTGAAACTGTGTTCCTCAGCGCCCGCTCTTTCTCCCCGTCGCTCCACACGCCTGGGAGTCCCTTTCTTTCTCTCCACAAGCACGTGTGTTGACTTCGTCGCACATGTGCATCTGCACAAGCGTTGAGCTCAGCAGAGCGTGTCTCTTGACACTTGATGTGCGTTGGCTGTGTCTGCCTGCTCCAGTGAAGAGAGAAACGGGAAATCATCTTGGTAGAGGCAACAAAGCAAAAGCGAGGCAGGATTGACATCTGCTCAACAGAGACGGATTCCCTGCGCTGACACAGTTCACAGTTACACGAGAAGCAATCTGAGCGGTCCGTCGACCGGAGACGTGTTTCCCAAGAGGTCGTTTAGCGAGTGAACAGCAGTGTGCGCGACTTTCAGGAGTGTGCCTGGAAAGTGCCAGAATCACCAGGAGCATCTGTGCAAAAGCTGCTGCCTCTGTGACCGCATTGAGGCACGTTCGCGTGTCTGCGAGTATATAGACGGCTCTTTCGCGTTCACTCCGAGGGAAACGGTCCGCTATTGCTTCTGTGCGCACAGACGCGATTCCCTTGTCTCTTGCGAACACAGGGAACTCTGTGCATCCAAATCTACAGGCTAAGGACGCGTCTGCATATGTTTTGGTGAACAATCGAGTGTGCGTGTTCTGACAGCTGCCTCTATGCAGACGTCTCCACAGAGCCACTTCTGAATGCCCCGCAGCCCAGGACTGAATGGATACACTAACAAGTGCACCGGTGTGAGCAACCACATATGCAGAAGGACGTCTTTCATCTCACAGAAGCGCGAACGTCTTGGCGTTCAAGCACATGGCAGAAACAAGGTGTGAACAGATGAGCTGCTGCTATTTTCTCCGTTCGGCATGCTTCGTTGTAGCTCTCTTGCTGGTCGCCGGCTTAGCGGCTTGCTTTGCGCGACTAGCTCTGGGGAGAGAAGGAGATAGCGCCGGAAACCTCGCCTTTTGCCTTCTTCGGCGCTGGAACCTGGTTGCTGCGCCTTCTCTTTGTCCATGTGCACACACACGATTCCTCAGCGAAAACCATGCAGAAACCTTTCCACGAGCACCCAGGGATGTGCACCCAGCACCACGTGCACGCACACGCAGCTAGAGAAAAGCACCTACCTTTTCACACACTGATGCCTAAGCAAACGCGTGGCCACACACACGCACACATCCGCAAGCGCGCCTACTCCCATCTATTGAGGGAAAGACGGACGAGCTCTTTGGTTGCTCTTCACAGGCTTGTCCCTGATCTATAGCTGAGGGCAAACACTTGTGTGCTTGTGGGAGAGCCTGTGTCTTTCCTGGAAGCGTTTGGGAGTTTTGCTCAGACGCGTGTTTCCTCAAGTTCAAGAATCAAGATCTAGGATACCTGCAGACAGGTGCCTGTTTGTGTGGAGACAGTCTGTTTGAAACTGTGTTCCTCAGCGCCCGCTCTTTCTCCCCGTCGCTCCACACGCCTGGGAGTCCCTTTCTTTCTCTCCACAAGCACGTGTGTTGACTTCGTCGCACATGTGCATCTGCACAAGCGTTGAGCTCAGCAGAGCGTGTCTCTTGACACTTGATGTGCGTTGGCTGTGTCTGCCTGCTCCAGTGAAGAGAGAAACGGGAAATCATCTTGGTAGAGGCAACAAAGCAAAAGCGAGGCAGGATTGACATCTGCTCAACAGAGACGGATTCCCTGCGCTGACACAGTTCACAGTTACACGAGAAGCAATCTGAGCGGTCTGTCGACCGGAGACGTGTTTCCCAAGAGGTCGTTTAGCGAGTGAACAGCAGTGTGCGCGACTTTCAGGAGTGTGCCTGGAAAGTGCCAGAATCACCAGGAGCATCTGTGCAAAAGCTGCTGCCTCTGTGACCGCATTGAGGCACGTTCGCGTGTCTGCGAGTATATAGACGGCTCTTTCGCGTTCACTCCGAGGGAAACGGTCCGCTATTGCTTCTGTGCGCACAGACGCGATTCCCTTGTCTCTTGCGAACACAGGGAACTCTGTGCATCCAAATCTACAGGCTAAGGACGCGTCTGCATATGTTTTGGTGAACAATCGAGTGTGCGTGTTCTGACAGCTGCCTCTATGCAGACGTCTCCACAGAGCCACTTCTGAATGCCCCGCAGCCCAGGACTGAATGGATACACTAACAAGTGCACCGGTGTGAGCAACCACATATGCAGAAGGACGTCTTTCATCTCACAGAAGCGCGAACGTCTTGGCGTTCAAGCACATGGCAGAAACAAGGTGTGAACAGATGAGCTGCTGCTATTTTCTCCGTTCGGCATGCTTCGTTGTAGCTCTCTTGCCGGTCGCCGGCTTAGCGGCTTGCTTTGCGCGACTAGCTCTGGGGAGAGAAGGAGATAGCGCCGGAAACCTCGCCTTTTGCCTTCTTCGGCGCTGGAACCTGGTTGCTGCGCCTTCTCTTTGTCCATGTGCACACACACGATTCCTCAGCGAAAACCATGCAGAAACCTTTCCACGAGCACCCAGGGATGTGCACCCAGCACCACGTGCACGCACACGCAGCTAGAGAAAAGCACCTACCTTTTCACACACTGATGCCTAAGCAAACGCGTGGCCACACACACGCACACATCCGCAAGCGCGCCTACTCCCATCTATTGAGAGAAAGACGGACGAGCTCTTTGGTTGCTCTTCACAGGCTTGTCCCTGATCTATAGCTGAGGGCAAACACTTGTGTGCTTGTGGGAGAGCCTGTGTCTTTCCTGGAAGCGTTTGGGAGTTTTGCTCAGACGCGTGTTTCCTCAAGTTCAAGAATCAAGATCTAGGATACCTGCAGACAGGTGCCTGTTTGTGTGGAGACAGTCTGTTTGAAACTGTGTACCTCAGCGCCCGCTCTTTCTCCCCGTCGCTCCACACGCCTGGGAGTCCCTTTCTTTCTCTCCACAAGCACGTGTGTTGACTTCGTCGCACATGTGCATCTGCACAAGCGTTGAGCTCAGCAGAGCGTGTCTCTTGACACTTGATGTGCGTTGGCTGTGTCTGCCTGCTCCAGTGAAGAGAGAAACGGGAAATCATCTTGGTAGAGGCAACAAAGCAAAAGCGAGGCAGGATTGACATCTGCTCAACAGAGACGGATTCCCTGCGCTGACACAGTTCACAGTTACACGAGAAGCAATCTGAGCGGTCCGTCGACCGGAGACGTGTTTCCCAAGAGGTCGTTTAGCGAGTGAACAGCAGTGTGCGCGACTTTCAGGAGTGTGCCTGGAAAGTGCCAGAATCACCAGGAGCATCTGTGCAAAAGCTGCTGCCTCTGTGACCGCATTGAGGCACGTTCGCGTGTCTGCGAGTATATAGACGGCTCTTTCGCGTTCACTCCGAGGGAAACGGTCCGCTATTGCTTCTGTGCGCACAGACGCGATTCCCTTGTCTCTTGCGAACACAGGGAACTCTGTGCATCCAAATCTACAGGCTAAGGACGCGTCTGCATATGTTTTGGTGAACAATCGAGTGTGCGTGTTCTGACAGCTGCCTCTATGCAGACGTCTCCACAGAGCCACTTCTGAATGCCCCGCAGCCCAGGACTGAATGGATACACTAACAAGTGCACCGGTGTGAGCAACCACATATGCAGAAGGACGTCTTTCATCTCACAGAAGCGCGAACGTCTTGGCGTTCAAGCACATGGCAGAAACAAGGTGTGAACAGATGAGCTGCTGCTATTTTCTCCGTTCGGCATGCTTCGTTGTAGCTCTCTTGCCGGTCGCCGGCTTAGCGGCTTGCTTTGCGCGACTAGCTCTGGGGAGAGAAGGAGATAGCGCCGGAAACCTCGCCTTTTGCCTTCTTCGGCGCTGGAACCTGGTTGCTGCGCCTTCTCTTTGTCCATGTGCACACACACGATTCCTCAGCGAAAACCATGCAGAAACCTTTCCACGAGCACCCAGGGATGTGCACCCAGCACCACGTGCACGCACACGCAGCTAGAGAAAAGCACCTACCTTTTCACACACTGATGCCTAAGCAAACGCGTGGCCACACACACGCACACATCCGCAAGCGCGCCTACTCCCATCTATTGAGGGAAAGACGGACGAGCTCTTTGGTTGCTCTTCACAGGCTTGTCCCTGATCTATAGCTGAGGGCAAACACTTGTGTGCTTGTGGGAGAGCCTGTGTCTTTCCTGGAAGCGTTTGGGAGTTTTGCTCAGACGCGTGTTTCCTCAAGTTCAAGAATCAAGATCTAGGATACCTGCAGACAGGTGCCTGTTTGTGTGGAGACAGTCTGTTTGAAACTGTGTTCCTCAGCGCCCGCTCTTTCTCCCCGTCGCTCCACACGCCTGGGAGTCCCTTTCTTTCTCTCCACAAGCACGTGTGTTGACTTCGTCGCACATGTGCATCTGCACAAGCGTTGAGCTCAGCAGAGCGTGTCTCTTGACACTTGATGTGCGTTGGCTGTGTCTGCCTGCTCCAGTGAAGAGAGAAACGGGAAATCATCTTGGTAGAGGCAACAAAGCAAAAGCGAGGCAGGATTGACATCTGCTCAACAGAGACGGATTCCCTGCGCTGACACAGTTCACAGTTACACGAGAAGCAATCTGAGCGGTCCGTCGACCGGAGACGTGTTTCCCAAGAGGTCGTTTAGCGAGTGAACAGCAGTGTGCGCGACTTTCAGGAGTGTGCCTGGAAAGTGCCAGAATCACCAGGAGCATCTGTGCAAAAGCTGCTGCCTCTGTGACCGCATTGAGGCACGTTCGCGTGTCTGCGAGTATATAGACGGCTCTTTCGCGTTCACTCCGAGGGAAACGGTCCGCTATTGCTTCTGTGCGCACAGACGCGATTCCCTTGTCTCTTGCGAACACAGGGAACTCTGTGCATCCAAATCTACAGGCTAAGGACGCGTCTGCATATGTTTTGGTGAACAATCGAGTGTGCGTGTTCTGACAGCTGCCTCTATGCAGACGTCTCCACAGAGCCACTTCTGAATGCCCCGCAGCCCAGGACTGAATGGATACACTAACAAGTGCACCGGTGTGAGCAACCACATATGCAGAAGGACGTCTTTCATCTCACAGAAGCGCGAACGTCTTGGCGTTCAAGCACATGGCAGAAACAAGGTGTGAACAGATGAGCTGCTGCTATTTTCTCCGTTCGGCATGCTTCGTTGTAGCTCTCTTGCCGGTCGCCGGCTTAGCGGCTTGCTTTGCGCGACTAGCTCTGGGGAGAGAAGGAGATAGCGCCGGAAACCTCGCCTTTTGCCTTCTTCGGCGCTGGAACCTGGTTGCTGCGCCTTCTCTTTGTCCATGTGCACACACACGATTCCTCAGCGAAAACCATGCAGAAACCTTTCCACGAGCACCCAGGGATGTGCACCCAGCACCACGTGCACGCACACGCAGCTAGAGAAAAGCACCTACCTTTTCACACACTGATGCCTAAGCAAACGCGTGGCCACACACACGCACACATCCGCAAGCGCGCCTACTCCCATCTATTGAGAGAAAGACGGACGAGCTCTTTGGTTGCTCTTCACAGGCTTGTCCCTGATCTATAGCTGAGGGCAAACACTTGTGTGCTTGTGGGAGAGCCTGTGTCTTTCCTGGAAGCGTTTGGGAGTTTTGCTCAGACGCGTGTTTCCTCAAGTTCAAGAATCAAGATCTAGGATACCTGCAGACAGGTGCCTGTTTGTGTGGAGACAGTCTGTTTGAAACTGTGTTCCTCAGCGCCCGCTCTTTCTCCCCGTCGCTCCACACGCCTGGGAGTCCCTTTCTTTCTCTCCACAAGCACGTGTGTTGACTTCGTCGCACATGTGCATCTGCACAAGCGTTGAGCTCAGCAGAGCGTGTCTCTTGACACTTGATGTGCGTTGGCTGTGTCTGCCTGCTCCAGTGAAGAGAGAAACGGGAAATCATCTTGGTAGAGGCAACAAAGCAAAAGCGAGGCAGGATTGACATCTGCTCAACAGAGACGGATTCCCTGCGCTGACACAGTTCACAGTTACACGAGAAGCAATCTGAGCGGTCCGTCGACCGGAGACGTGTTTCCCAAGAGGTCGTTTAGCGAGTGAACAGCAGTGTGCGCGACTTTCAGGAGTGTGCCTGGAAAGTGCCAGAATCACCAGGAGCATCTGTGCAAAAGCTGCTGCCTCTGTGACCGCATTGAGGCACGTTCGCGTGTCTGCGAGTATATAGACGGCTCTTTCGCGTTCACTCCGAGGGAAACGGTCCGCTATTGCTTCTGTGCGCACAGACGCGATTCCCTTGTCTCTTGCGAACACAGGGAACTCTGTGCATCCAAATCTACAGGCTAAGGACGCGTCTGCATATGTTTTGGTGAACAATCGAGTGTGCGTGTTCTGACAGCTGCCTCTATGCAGACGTCTCCACAGAGCCACTTCTGAATGCCCCGCAGCCCAGGACTGAATGGATACACTAACAAGTGCACCGGTGTGAGCAACCACATATGCAGAAGGACGTCTTTCATCTCACAGAAGCGCGAACGTCTTGGCGTTCAAGCACATGGCAGAAACAAGGTGTGAACAGATGAGCTGCTGCTATTTTCTCCGTTCGGCATGCTTCGTTGTAGCTCTCTTGCCGGTCGCCGGCTTAGCGGCTTGCTTTGCGCGACTAGCTCTGGGGAGAGAAGGAGATAGCGCCGGAAACCTCGCCTTTTGCCTTCTTCGGCGCTGGAACCTGGTTGCTGCGCCTTCTCTTTGTCCATGTGCACACACACGATTCCTCAGCGAAAACCATGCAGAAACCTTTCCACGAGCACCCAGGGATGTGCACCCAGCACCACGTGCACGCACACGCAGCTAGAGAAAAGCACCTACCTTTTCACACACTGATGCCTAAGCAAACGCGTGGCCACACACACGCACACATCCGCAAGCGCGCCTACTCCCATCTATTGAGGGAAAGACGGACGAGCTCTTTGGTTGCTCTTCACAGGCTTGTCCCTGATCTATAGCTGAGGGCAAACACTTGTGTGCTTGTGGGAGAGCCTGTGTCTTTCCTGGAAGCGTTTGGGAGTTTTGCTCAGACGCGTGTTTCCTCAAGTTCAAGAATCAAGATCTAGGATACCTGCAGACAGGTGCCTGTTTGTGTGGAGACAGTCTGTTTGAAACTGTGTTCCTCAGCGCCCGCTCTTTCTCCCCGTCGCTCCACACGCCTGGGAGTCCCTTTCTTTCTCTCCACAAGCACGTGTGTTGACTTCGTCGCACATGTGCATCTGCACAAGCGTTGAGCTCAGCAGAGCGTGTCTCTTGACACTTGATGTGCGTTGGCTGTGTCTGCCTGCTCCAGTGAAGAGAGAAACGGGAAATCATCTTGGTAGAGGCAACAAAGCAAAAGCGAGGCAGGATTGACATCTGCTCAACAGAGACGGATTCCCTGCGCTGACACAGTTCACAGTTACACGAGAAGCAATCTGAGCGGTCCGTCGACCGGAGACGTGTTTCCCAAGAGGTCGTTTAGCGAGTGAACAGCAGTGTGCGCGACTTTCAGGAGTGTGCCTGGAAAGTGCCAGAATCACCAGGAGCATCTGTGCAAAAGCTGCTGCCTCTGTGACCGCATTGAGGCACGTTCGCGTGTCTGCGAGTATATAGACGGCTCTTTCGCGTTCACTCCGAGGGAAACGGTCCGCTATTGCTTCTGTGCGCACAGACGCGATTCCCTTGTCTCTTGCGAACACAGGGAACTCTGTGCATCCAAATCTACAGGCTAAGGACGCGTCTGCATATGTTTTGGTGAACAATCGAGTGTGCGTGTTCTGACAGCTGCCTCTATGCAGACGTCTCCACAGAGCCACTTCTGAATGCCCCGCAGCCCAGGACTGAATGGATACACTAACAAGTGCACCGGTGTGAGCAACCACATATGCAGAAGGACGTCTTTCATCTCACAGAAGCGCGAACGTCTTGGCGTTCAAGCACATGGCAGAAACAAGGTGTGAACAGATGAGCTGCTGCTATTTTCTCCGTTCGGCATGCTTCGTTGTAGCTCTCTTGCCGGTCGCCGGCTTAGCGGCTTGCTTTGCGCGACTAGCTCTGGGGAGAGAAGGAGATAGCGCCGGAAACCTCGCCTTTTGCCTTCTTCGGCGCTGGAACCTGGTTGCTGCGCCTTCTCTTTGTCCATGTGCACACACACGATTCCTCAGCGAAAACCATGCAGAAACCTTTCCACGAGCACCCAGGGATGTGCACCCAGCACCACGTGCACGCACACGCAGCTAGAGAAAAGCACCTACCTTTTCACACACTGATGCCTAAGCAAACGCGTGGCCACACACACGCACACATCCGCAAGCGCGCCTACTCCCATCTATTGAGGGAAAGACGGACGAGCTCTTTGGTTGCTCTTCACAGGCTTGTCCCTGATCTATAGCTGAGGGCAAACACTTGTGTGCTTGTGGGAGAGCCTGTGTCTTTCCTGGAAGCGTTTGGGAGTTTTGCTCAGACGCGTGTTTCCTCAAGTTCAAGAATCAAGATCTAGGATACCTGCAGACAGGTGCCTGTTTGTGTGGAGACAGTCTGTTTGAAACTGTGTTCCTCAGCGCCCGCTCTTTCTCCCCGTCGCTCCACACGCCTGGGAGTCCCTTTCTTTCTCTCCACAAGCACGTGTGTTGACTTCGTCGCACATGTGCATCTGCACAAGCGTTGAGCTCAGCAGAGCGTGTCTCTTGACACTTGATGTGCGTTGGCTGTGTCTGCCTGCTCCAGTGAAGAGAGAAACGGGAAATCATCTTGGTAGAGGCAACAAAGCAAAAGCGAGGCAGGATTGACATCTGCTCAACAGAGACGGATTCCCTGCGCTGACACAGTTCACAGTTACACGAGAAGCAATCTGAGCGGTCCGTCGACCGGAGACGTGTTTCCCAAGAGGTCGTTTAGCGAGTGAACAGCAGTGTGCGCGACTTTCAGGAGTGTGCCTGGAAAGTGCCAGAATCACCAGGAGCATCTGTGCAAAAGCTGCTGCCTCTGTGACCGCATTGAGGCACGTTCGCGTGTCTGCGAGTATATAGACGGCTCTTTCGCGTTCACTCCGAGGGAAACGGTCCGCTATTGCTTCTGTGCGCACAGACGCGATTCCCTTGTCTCTTGCGAACACAGGGAACTCTGTGCATCCAAATCTACAGGCTAAGGACGCGTCTGCATATGTTTTGGTGAACAATCGAGTGTGCGTGTTCTGACAGCTGCCTCTATGCAGACGTCTCCACAGAGCCACTTCTGAATGCCCCGCAGCCCAGGACTGAATGGATACACTAACAAGTGCACCGGTGTGAGCAACCACATATGCAGAAGGACGTCTTTCATCTCACAGAAGCGCGAACGTCTTGGCGTTCAAGCACATGGCAGAAACAAGGTGTGAACAGATGAGCTGCTGCTATTTTCTCCGTTCGGCATGCTTCGTTGTAGCTCTCTTGCCGGTCGCCGGCTTAGCGGCTTGCTTTGCGCGACTAGCTCTGGGGAGAGAAGGAGATAGCGCCGGAAACCTCGCCTTTTGCCTTCTTCGGCGCTGGAACCTGGTTGCTGCGCCTTCTCTTTGTCCATGTGCACACACACGATTCCTCAGCGAAAACCATGCAGAAACCTTTCCACGAGCACCCAGGGATGTGCACCCAGCACCACGTGCACGCACACGCAGCTAGAGAAAAGCACCTACCTTTTCACACACTGATGCCTAAGCAAACGCGTGGCCACACACACGCACACATCCGCAAGCGCGCCTACTCCCATCTATTGAGGGAAAGACGGACGAGCTCTTTGGTTGCTCTTCACAGGCTTGTCCCTGATCTATAGCTGAGGGCAAACACTTGTGTGCTTGTGGGAGAGCCTGTGTCTTTCCTGGAAGCGTTTGGGAGTTTTGCTCAGACGCGTGTTTCCTCAAGTTCAAGAATCAAGATCTAGGATACCTGCAGACAGGTGCCTGTTTGTGTGGAGACAGTCTGTTTGAAACTGTGTTCCTCAGCGCCCGCTCTTTCTCCCCGTCGCTCCACACGCCTGGGAGTCCCTTTCTTTCTCTCCACAAGCACGTGTGTTGACTTCGTCGCACATGTGCATCTGCACAAGCGTTGAGCTCAGCAGAGCGTGTCTCTTGACACTTGATGTGCGTTGGCTGTGTCTGCCTGCTCCAGTGAAGAGAGAAACGGGAAATCATCTTGGTAGAGGCAACAAAGCAAAAGCGAGGCAGGATTGACATCTGCTCAACAGAGACGGATTCCCTGCGCTGACACAGTTCACAGTTACACGAGAAGCAATCTGAGCGGTCCGTCGACCGGAGACGTGTTTCCCAAGAGGTCGTTTAGCGAGTGAACAGCAGTGTGCGCGACTTTCAGGAGTGTGCCTGGAAAGTGCCAGAATCACCAGGAGCATCTGTGCAAAAGCTGCTGCCTCTGTGACCGCATTGAGGCACGTTCGCGTGTCTGCGAGTATATAGACGGCTCTTTCGCGTTCACTCCGAGGGAAACGGTCCGCTATTGCTTCTGTGCGCACAGACGCGATTCCCTTGTCTCTTGCGAACACAGGGAACTCTGTGCATCCAAATCTACAGGCTAAGGACGCGTCTGCATATGTTTTGGTGAACAATCGAGTGTGCGTGTTCTGACAGCTGCCTCTATGCAGACGTCTCCACAGAGCCACTTCTGAATGCCCCGCAGCCCAGGACTGAATGGATACACTAACAAGTGCACCGGTGTGAGCAACCACATATGCAGAAGGACGTCTTTCATCTCACAGAAGCGCGAACGTCTTGGCGTTCAAGCACATGGCAGAAACAAGGTGTGAACAGATGAGCTGCTGCTATTTTCTCCGTTCGGCATGCTTCGTTGTAGCTCTCTTGCCGGTCGCCGGCTTAGCGGCTTGCTTTGCGCGACTAGCTCTGGGGAGAGAAGGAGATAGCGCCGGAAACCTCGCCTTTTGCCTTCTTCGGCGCTGGAACCTGGTTGCTGCGCCTTCTCTTTGTCCATGTGCACACACACGATTCCTCAGCGAAAACCATGCAGAAACCTTTCCACGAGCACCCAGGGATGTGCACCCAGCACCACGTGCACGCACACGCAGCTAGAGAAAAGCACCTACCTTTTCACACACTGATGCCTAAGCAAACGCGTGGCCACACACACGCACACATCCGCAAGCGCGCCTACTCCCATCTATTGAGGGAAAGACGGACGAGCTCTTTGGTTGCTCTTCACAGGCTTGTCCCTGATCTATAGCTGAGGGCAAACACTTGTGTGCTTGTGGGAGAGCCTGTGTCTTTCCTGGAAGCGTTTGGGAGTTTTGCTCAGACGCGTGTTTCCTCAAGTTCAAGAATCAAGATCTAGGATACCTGCAGACAGGTGCCTGTTTGTGTGGAGACAGTCTGTTTGAAACTGTGTTCCTCAGCGCCCGCTCTTTCTCCCCGTCGCTCCACACGCCTGGGAGTCCCTTTCTTTCTCTCCACAAGCACGTGTGTTGACTTCGTCGCACATGTGCATCTGCACAAGCGTTGAGCTCAGCAGAGCGTGTCTCTTCACACTTGATGTGCGTTGGCTGTGTCTGCCTGCTCCAGTGAAGAGAGAAACGGGAAATCATCTTGGTAGAGGCAACAAAGCAAAAGCGAGGCAGGATTGACATCTGCTCAACAGAGACGGATTCCCTGCGCTGACACAGTTCACAGTTACACGAGAAGCAATCTGAGCGGTCCGTCGACCGGAGACGTGTTTCCCAAGAGGTCGTTTAGCGAGTGAACAGCAGTGTGCGCGACTTTCAGGAGTGTGCCTGGAAAGTGCCAGAATCACCAGGAGCATCTGTGCAAAAGCTGCTGCCTCTGTGACCGCATTGAGGCACGTTCGCGTGTCTGCGAGTATATAGACGGCTCTTTCGCGTTCACTCCGAGGGAAACGGTCCGCTATTGCTTCTGTGCGCACAGACGCGATTCCCTTGTCTCTTGCGAACACAGGGAACTCTGTGCATCCAAATCTACAGGCTAAGGACGCGTCTGCATATGTTTTGGTGAACAATCGAGTGTGCGTGTTCTGACAGCTGCCTCTATGCAGACGTCTCCACAGAGCCACTTCTGAATGCCCCGCAGCCCAGGACTGAATGGATACACTAACAAGTGCACCGGTGTGAGCAACCACATATGCAGAAGGACGTCTTTCATCTCACAGAAGCGCGAACGTCTTGGCGTTCAAGCACATGGCAGAAACAAGGTGTGAACAGATGAGCTGCTGCTATTTTCTCCGTTCGGCATGCTTCGTTGTAGCTCTCTTGCCGGTCGCCGGCTTAGCGGCTTGCTTTGCGCGACTAGCTCTGGGGAGAGAAGGAGATAGCGCCGGAAACCTCGCCTTTTGCCTTCTTCGGCGCTGGAACCTGGTTGCTGCGCCTTCTCTTTGTCCATGTGCACACACACGATTCCTCAGCGAAAACCATGCAGAAACCTTTCCACGAGCACCCAGGGATGTGCACCCAGCACCACGTGCACGCACACGCAGCTAGAGAAAAGCACCTACCTTTTCACACACTGATGCCTAAGCAAACGCGTGGCCACACACACGCACACATCCGCAAGCGCGCCTACTCCCATCTATTGAGGGAAAGACGGACGAGCTCTTTGGTTGCTCTTCACAGGCTTGTCCCTGATCTATAGCTGAGGGCAAACACTTGTGTGCTTGTGGGAGAGCCTGTGTCTTTCCTGGAAGCGTTTGGGAGTTTTGCTCAGACGCGTGTTTCCTCAAGTTCAAGAATCAAGATCTAGGATACCTGCAGACAGGTGCCTGTTTGTGTGGAGACAGTCTGTTTGAAACTGTGTTCCTCAGCGCCCGCTCTTTCTCCCCGTCGCTCCACACGCCTGGGAGTCCCTTTCTTTCTCTCCACAAGCACGTGTGTTGACTTCGTCGCACATGTGCATCTGCACAAGCGTTGAGCTCAGCAGAGCGTGTCTCTTGACACTTGATGTGCGTTGGCTGTGTCTGCCTGCTCCAGTGAAGAGAGAAACGGGAAATCATCTTGGTAGAGGCAACAAAGCAAAAGCGAGGCAGGATTGACATCTGCTCAACAGAGACGGATTCCCTGCGCTGACACAGTTCACAGTTACACGAGAAGCAATCTGAGCGGTCCGTCGACCGGAGACGTGTTTCCCAAGAGGTCGTTTAGCGAGTGAACAGCAGTGTGCGCGACTTTCAGGAGTGTGCCTGGAAAGTGCCAGAATCACCAGGAGCATCTGTGCAAAAGCTGCTGCCTCTGTGACCGCATTGAGGCACGTTCGCGTGTCTGCGAGTATATAGACGGCTCTTTCGCGTTCACTCCGAGGGAAACGGTCCGCTATTGCTTCTGTGCGCACAGACGCGATTCCCTTGTCTCTTGCGAACACAGGGAACTCTGTGCATCCAAATCTACAGGCTAAGGACGCGTCTGCATATGTTTTGGTGAACAATCGAGTGTGCGTGTTCTGACAGCTGCCTCTATGCAGACGTCTCCACAGAGCCACTTCTGAATGCCCCGCAGCCCAGGACTGAATGGATACACTAACAAGTGCACCGGTGTGAGCAACCACATATGCAGAAGGACGTCTTTCATCTCACAGAAGCGCGAACGTCTTGGCGTTCAAGCACATGGCAGAAACAAGGTGTGAACAGATGAGCTGCTGCTATTTTCTCCGTTCGGCATGCTTCGTTGTAGCTCTCTTGCCGGTCGCCGGCTTAGCGGCTTGCTTTGCGCGACTAGCTCTGGGGAGAGAAGGAGATAGCGCCGGAAACCTCGCCTTTTGCCTTCTTCGGCGCTGGAACCTGGTTGCTGCGCCTTCTCTTTGTCCATGTGCACACACACGATTCCTCAGCGAAAACCATGCAGAAACCTTTCCACGAGCACCCAGGGATGTGCACCCAGCACCACGTGCACGCACACGCAGCTAGAGAAAAGCACCTACCTTTTCACACACTGATGCCTAAGCAAACGCGTGGCCACACACACGCACACATCCGCAAGCGCGCCTACTCCCATCTATTGAGGGAAAGACGGACGAGCTCTTTGGTTGCTCTTCACAGGCTTGTCCCTGATCTATAGCTGAGGGCAAACACTTGTGTGCTTGTGGGAGAGCCTGTGTCTTTCCTGGAAGCGTTTGGGAGTTTTGCTCAGACGCGTGTTTCCTCAAGTTCAAGAATCAAGATCTAGGATACCTGCAGACAGGTGCCTGTTTGTGTGGAGACAGTCTGTTTGAAACTGTGTTCCTCAGCGCCCGCTCTTTCTCCCCGTCGCTCCACACGCCTGGGAGTCCCTTTCTTTCTCTCCACAAGCACGTGTGTTGACTTCGTCGCACATGTGCATCTGCACAAGCGTTGAGCTCAGCAGAGCGTGTCTCTTGACACTTGATGTGCGTTGGCTGTGTCTGCCTGCTCCAGTGAAGAGAGAAACGGGAAATCATCTTGGTAGAGGCAACAAAGCAAAAGCGAGGCAGGATTGACATCTGCTCAACAGAGACGGATTCCCTGCGCTGACACAGTTCACAGTTACACGAGAAGCAATCTGAGCGGTCCGTCGACCGGAGACGTGTTTCCCAAGAGGTCGTTTAGCGAGTGAACAGCAGTGTGCGCGACTTTCAGGAGTGTGCCTGGAAAGTGCCAGAATCACCAGGAGCATCTGTGCAAAAGCTGCTGCCTCTGTGACCGCATTGAGGCACGTTCGCGTGTCTGCGAGTATATAGACGGCTCTTTCGCGTTCACTCCGAGGGAAACGGTCCGCTATTGCTTCTGTGCGCACAGACGCGATTCCCTTGTCTCTTGCGAACACAGGGAACTCTGTGCATCCAAATCTACAGGCTAAGGACGCGTCTGCATATGTTTTGGTGAACAATCGAGTGTGCGTGTTCTGACAGCTGCCTCTATGCAGACGTCTCCACAGAGCCACTTCTGAATGCCCCGCAGCCCAGGACTGAATGGATACACTAACAAGTGCACCGGTGTGAGCAACCACATATGCAGAAGGACGTCTTTCATCTCACAGAAGCGCGAACGTCTTGGCGTTCAAGCACATGGCAGAAACAAGGTGTGAACAGATGAGCTGCTGCTATTTTCTCCGTTCGGCATGCTTCGTTGTAGCTCTCTTGCCGGTCGCCGGCTTAGCGGCTTGCTTTGCGCGACTAGCTCTGGGGAGAGAAGGAGATAGCGCCGGAAACCTCGCCTTTTGCCTTCTTCGGCGCTGGAACCTGGTTGCTGCGCCTTCTCTTTGTCCATGTGCACACACACGATTCCTCAGCGAAAACCATGCAGAAACCTTTCCACGAGCACCCAGGGATGTGCACCCAGCACCACGTGCACGCACACGCAGCTAGAGAAAAGCACCTACCTTTTCACACACTGATGCCTAAGCAAACGCGTGGCCACACACACGCACACATCCGCAAGCGCGCCTACTCCCATCTATTGAGGGAAAGACGGACGAGCTCTTTGGTTGCTCTTCACAGGCTTGTCCCTGATCTATAGCTGAGGGCAAACACTTGTGTGCTTGTGGGAGAGCCTGTGTCTTTCCTGGAAGCGTTTGGGAGTTTTGCTCAGACGCGTGTTTCCTCAAGTTCAAGAATCAAGATCTAGGATACCTGCAGACAGGTGCCTGTTTGTGTGGAGACAGTCTGTTTGAAACTGTGTTCCTCAGCGCCCGCTCTTTCTCCCCGTCGCTCCACACGCCTGGGAGTCCCTTTCTTTCTCTCCACAAGCACGTGTGTTGACTTCGTCGCACATGTGCATCTGCACAAGCGTTGAGCTCAGCAGAGCGTGTCTCTTGACACTTGATGTGCGTTGGCTGTGTCTGCCTGCTCCAGTGAAGAGAGAAACGGGAAATCATCTTGGTAGAGGCAACAAAGCAAAAGCGAGGCAGGATTGACATCTGCTCAACAGAGACGGATTCCCTGCGCTGACACAGTTCACAGTTACACGAGAAGCAATCTGAGCGGTCCGTCGACCGGAGACGTGTTTCCCAAGAGGTCGTTTAGCGAGTGAACAGCAGTGTGCGCGACTTTCAGGAGTGTGCCTGGAAAGTGCCAGAATCACCAGGAGCATCTGTGCAAAAGCTGCTGCCTCTGTGACCGCATTGAGGCACGTTCGCGTGTCTGCGAGTATATAGACGGCTCTTTCGCGTTCACTCCGAGGGAAACGGTCCGCTATTGCTTCTGTGCGCACAGACGCGATTCCCTTGTCTCTTGCGAACACAGGGAACTCTGTGCATCCAAATCTACAGGCTAAGGACGCGTCTGCATATGTTTTGGTGAACAATCGAGTGTGCGTGTTCTGACAGCTGCCTCTATGCAGACGTCTCCACAGAGCCACTTCTGAATGCCCCGCAGCCCAGGACTGAATGGATACACTAACAAGTGCACCGGTGTGAGCAACCACATATGCAGAAGGACGTCTTTCATCTCACAGAAGCGCGAACGTCTTGGCGTTCAAGCACATGGCAGAAACAAGGTGTGAACAGATGAGCTGCTGCTATTTTCTCCGTTCGGCATGCTTCGTTGTAGCTCTCTTGCCGGTCGCCGGCTTAGCGGCTTGCTTTGCGCGACTAGCTCTGGGGAGAGAAGGAGATAGCGCCGGAAACCTCGCCTTTTGCCTTCTTCGGCGCTGGAACCTGGTTGCTGCGCCTTCTCTTTGTCCATGTGCACACACACGATTCCTCAGCGAAAACCATGCAGAAACCTTTCCACGAGCACCCAGGGATGTGCACCCAGCACCACGTGCACGCACACGCAGCTAGAGAAAAGCACCTACCTTTTCACACACTGATGCCTAAGCAAACGCGTGGCCACACACACGCACACATCCGCAAGCGCGCCTACTCCCATCTATTGAGGGAAAGACGGACGAGCTCTTTGGTTGCTCTTCACAGGCTTGTCCCTGATCTATAGCTGAGGGCAAACACTTGTGTGCTTGTGGGAGAGCCTGTGTCTTTCCTGGAAGCGTTTGGGAGTTTTGCTCAGACGCGTGTTTCCTCAAGTTCAAGAATCAAGATCTAGGATACCTGCAGACAGGTGCCTGTTTGTGTGGAGACAGTCTGTTTGAAACTGTGTTCCTCAGCGCCCGCTCTTTCTCCCCGTCGCTCCACACGCCTGGGAGTCCCTTTCTTTCTCTCCACAAGCACGTGTGTTGACTTCGTCGCACATGTGCATCTGCACAAGCGTTGAGCTCAGCAGAGCGTGTCTCTTGACACTTGATGTGCGTTGGCTGTGTCTGCCTGCTCCAGTGAAGAGAGAAACGGGAAATCATCTTGGTAGAGGCAACAAAGCAAAAGCGAGGCAGGATTGACATCTGCTCAACAGAGACGGATTCCCTGCGCTGACACAGTTCACAGTTACACGAGAAGCAATCTGAGCGGTCCGTCGACCGGAGACGTGTTTCCCAAGAGGTCGTTTAGCGAGTGAACAGCAGTGTGCGCGACTTTCAGGAGTGTGCCTGGAAAGTGCCAGAATCACCAGGAGCATCTGTGCAAAAGCTGCTGCCTCTGTGACCGCATTGAGGCACGTTCGCGTGTCTGCGAGTATATAGACGGCTCTTTCGCGTTCACTCCGAGGGAAACGGTCCGCTATTGCTTCTGTGCGCACAGACGCGATTCCCTTGTCTCTTGCGAACACAGGGAACTCTGTGCATCCAAATCTACAGGCTAAGGACGCGTCTGCATATGTTTTGGTGAACAATCGAGTGTGCGTGTTCTGACAGCTGCCTCTATGCAGACGTCTCCACAGAGCCACTTCTGAATGCCCCGCAGCCCAGGACTGAATGGATACACTAACAAGTGCACCGGTGTGAGCAACCACATATGCAGAAGGACGTCTTTCATCTCACAGAAGCGCGAACGTCTTGGCGTTCAAGCACATGGCAGAAACAAGGTGTGAACAGATGAGCTGCTGCTATTTTCTCCGTTCGGCATGCTTCGTTGTAGCTCTCTTGCCGGTCGCCGGCTTAGCGGCTTGCTTTGCGCGACTAGCTCTGGGGAGAGAAGGAGATAGCGCCGGAAACCTCGCCTTTTGCCTTCTTCGGCGCTGGAACCTGGTTGCTGCGCCTTCTCTTTGTCCATGTGCACACACACGATTCCTCAGCGAAAACCATGCAGAAACCTTTCCACGAGCACCCAGGGATGTGCACCCAGCACCACGTGCACGCACACGCAGCTAGAGAAAAGCACCTACCTTTTCACACACTGATGCCTAAGCAAACGCGTGGCCACACACACGCACACATCCGCAAGCGCGCCTACTCCCATCTATTGAGGGAAAGACGGACGAGCTCTTTGGTTGCTCTTCACAGGCTTGTCCCTGATCTATAGCTGAGGGCAAACACTTGTGTGCTTGTGGGAGAGCCTGTGTCTTTCCTGGAAGCGTTTGGGAGTTTTGCTCAGACGCGTGTTTCCTCAAGTTCAAGAATCAAGATCTAGGATACCTGCAGACAGGTGCCTGTTTGTGTGGAGACAGTCTGTTTGAAACTGTGTTCCTCAGCGCCCGCTCTTTCTCCCCGTCGCTCCACACGCCTGGGAGTCCCTTTCTTTCTCTCCACAAGCACGTGTGTTGACTTCGTCGCACATGTGCATCTGCACAAGCGTTGAGCTCAGCAGAGCGTGTCTCTTGACACTTGATGTGCGTTGGCTGTGTCTGCCTGCTCCAGTGAAGAGAGAAACGGGAAATCATCTTGGTAGAGGCAACAAAGCAAAAGCGAGGCAGGATCGACATCTGCTCAACAGAGACGGATTCCCTGCGCTGACACAGTTCACAGTTACACGAGAAGCAATCTGAGCGGTCCGTCGACCGGAGACGTGTTTCCCAAGAGGTCGTTTAGCGAGTGAACAGCAGTGTGCGCGACTTTCAGGAGTGTGCCTGGAAAGTGCCAGAATCACCAGGAGCATCTGTGCAAAAGCTGCTGCCTCTGTGACCGCATTGAGGCACGTTCGCGTGTCTGCGAGTATATAGACGGCTCTTTCGCGTTCACTCCGAGGGAAACGGTCCGCTATTGCTTCTGTGCGCACAGACGCGATTCCCTTGTCTCTTGCGAACACAGGGAACTCTGTGCATCCAAATCTACAGGCTAAGGACGCGTCTGCATATGTTTTGGTGAACAATCGAGTGTGCGTGTTCTGACAGCTGCCTCTATGCAGACGTCTCCACAGAGCCACTTCTGAATGCCCCGCAGCCCAGGACTGAATGGATACACTAACAAGTGCACCGGTGTGAGCAACCACATATGCAGAAGGACGTCTTTCATCTCACAGAAGCGCGAACGTCTTGGCGTTCAAGCACATGGCAGAAACAAGGTGTGAACAGATGAGCTGCTGCTATTTTCTCCGTTCGGCATGCTTCGTTGTAGCTCTCTTGCCGGTCGCCGGCTTAGCGGCTTGCTTTGCGCGACTAGCTCTGGGGAGAGAAGGAGATAGCGCCGGAAACCTCGCCTTTTGCCTTCTTCGGCGCTGGAACCTGGTTGCTGCGCCTTCTCTTTGTCCATGTGCACACACACGATTCCTCAGCGAAAACCATGCAGAAACCTTTCCACGAGCACCCAGGGATGTGCACCCAGCACCACGTGCACGCACACGCAGCTAGAGAAAAGCACCTACCTTTTCACACACTGATGCCTAAGCAAACGCGTGGCCACACACACGCACACATCCGCAAGCGCGCCTACTCCCATCTATTGAGGGAAAGACGGACGAGCTCTTTGGTTGCTCTTCACAGGCTTGTCCCTGATCTATAGCTGAGGGCAAACACTTGTGTGCTTGTGGGAGAGCCTGTGTCTTTCCTGGAAGCGTTTGGGAGTTTTGCTCAGACGCGTGTTTCCTCAAGTTCAAGAATCAAGATCTAGGATACCTGCAGACAGGTGCCTGTTTGTGTGGAGACAGTCTGTTTGAAACTGTGTTCCTCAGCGCCCGCTCTTTCTCCCCGTCGCTCCACACGCCTGGGAGTCCCTTTCTTTCTCTCCACAAGCACGTGTGTTGACTTCGTCGCACATGTGCATCTGCACAAGCGTTGAGCTCAGCAGAGCGTGTCTCTTGACACTTGATGTGCGTTGGCTGTGTCTGCCTGCTCCAGTGAAGAGAGAAACGGGAAATCATCTTGGTAGAGGCAACAAAGCAAAAGCGAGGCAGGATTGACATCTGCTCAACAGAGACGGATTCCCTGCGCTGACACAGTTCACAGTTACACGAGAAGCAATCTGAGCGGTCCGTCGACCGGAGACGTGTTTCCCAAGAGGTCGTTTAGCGAGTGAACAGCAGTGTGCGCGACTTTCAGGAGTGTGCCTGGAAAGTGCCAGAATCACCAGGAGCATCTGTGCAAAAGCTGCTGCCTCTGTGACCGCATTGAGGCACGTTCGCGTGTCTGCGAGTATATAGACGGCTCTTTCGCGTTCACTCCGAGGGAAACGGTCCGCTATTGCTTCTGTGCGCACAGACGCGATTCCCTTGTCTCTTGCGAACACAGGGAACTCTGTGCATCCAAATCTACAGGCTAAGGACGCGTCTGCATATGTTTTGGTGAACAATCGAGTGTGCGTGTTCTGACAGCTGCCTCTATGCAGACGTCTCCACAGAGCCACTTCTGAATGCCCCGCAGCCCAGGACTGAATGGATACACTAACAAGTGCACCGGTGTGAGCAACCACATATGCAGAAGGACGTCTTTGATCTCACAGAAGCGCGAACGTCTTGGCGTTCAAGCACATGGCAGAAACAAGGTGTGAACAGATGAGCTGCTGCTATTTTCTCCGTTCGGCATGCTTCGTTGTAGCTCTCTTGCCGGTCGCCGGCTTAGCGGCTTGCTTTGCGCGACTAGCTCTGGGGAGAGAAGGAGATAGCGCCGGAAACCTCGCCTTTTGCCTTCTTCGGCGCTGGAACCTGGTTGCTGCGCCTTCTCTTTGTCCATGTGCACACACACGATTCCTCAGCGAAAACCATGCAGAAACCTTTCCACGAGCACCCAGGGATGTGCACCCAGCACCACGTGCACGCACACGCAGCTAGAGAAAAGCACCTACCTTTTCACACACTGATGCCTAAGCAAACGCGTGGCCACACACACGCACACATCCGCAAGCGCGCCTACTCCCATCTATTGAGGGAAAGACGGACGAGCTCTTTGGTTGCTCTTCACAGGCTTGTCCCTGATCTATAGCTGAGGGCAAACACTTGTGTGCTTGTGGGAGAGCCTGTGTCTTTCCTGGAAGCGTTTGGGAGTTTTGCTCAGACGCGTGTTTCCTCAAGTTCAAGAATCAAGATCTAGGATACCTGCAGACAGGTGCCTGTTTGTGTGGAGACAGTCTGTTTGAAACTGTGTTCCTCAGCGCCCGCTCTTTCTCCCCGTCGCTCCACACGCCTGGGAGTCCCTTTCTTTCTCTCCACAAGCACGTGTGTTGACTTCGTCGCACATGTGCATCTGCACAAGCGTTGAGCTCAGCAGAGCGTGTCTCTTGACACTTGATGTGCGTTGGCTGTGTCTGCCTGCTCCAGTGAAGAGAGAAACGGGAAATCATCTTGGTAGAGGCAACAAAGCAAAAGCGAGGCAGGATTGACATCTGCTCAACAGAGACGGATTCCCTGCGCTGACACAGTTCACAGTTACACGAGAAGCAATCTGAGCGGTCCGTCGACCGGAGACGTGTTTCCCAAGAGGTCGTTTAGCGAGTGAACAGCAGTGTGCGCGACTTTCAGGAGTGTGCCTGGAAAGTGCCAGAATCACCAGGAGCATCTGTGCAAAAGCTGCTGCCTCTGTGACCGCATTGAGGCACGTTCGCGTGTCTGCGAGTATATAGACGGCTCTTTCGCGTTCACTCCGAGGGAAACGGTCCGCTATTGCTTCTGTGCGCACAGACGCGATTCCCTTGTCTCTTGCGAACACAGGGAACTCTGTGCATCCAAATCTACAGGCTAAGGACGCGTCTGCATATGTTTTGGTGAACAATCGAGTGTGCGTGTTCTGACAGCTGCCTCTATGCAGACGTCTCCACAGAGCCACTTCTGAATGCCCCGCAGCCCAGGACTGAATGGATACACTAACAAGTGCACCGGTGTGAGCAACCACATATGCAGAAGGACGTCTTTCATCTCACAGAAGCGCGAACGTCTTGGCGTTCAAGCACATGGCAGAAACAAGGTGTGAACAGATGAGCTGCTGCTATTTTCTCCGTTCGGCATGCTTCGTTGTAGCTCTCTTGCCGGTCGCCGGCTTAGCGGCTTGCTTTGCGCGACTAGCTCTGGGGAGAGAAGGAGATAGCGCCGGAAACCTCGCCTTTTGCCTTCTTCGGCGCTGGAACCTGGTTGCTGCGCCTTCTCTTTGTCCATGTGCACACACACGATTCCTCAGCGAAAACCATGCAGAAACCTTTCCACGAGCACCCAGGGATGTGCACCCAGCACCACGTGCACGCACACGCAGCTAGAGAAAAGCACCTACCTTTTCACACACTGATGCCTAAGCAAACGCGTGGCCACACACACGCACACATCCGCAAGCGCGCCTACTCCCATCTATTGAGGGAAAGACGGACGAGCTCTTTGGTTGCTCTTCACAGGCTTGTCCCTGATCTATAGCTGAGGGCAAACACTTGTGTGCTTGTGGGAGAGCCTGTGTCTTTCCTGGAAGCGTTTGGGAGTTTTGCTCAGACGCGTGTTTCCTCAAGTTCAAGAATCAAGATCTAGGATACCTGCAGACAGGTGCCTGTTTGTGTGGAGACAGTCTGTTTGAAACTGTGTTCCTCAGCGCCCGCTCTTTCTCCCCGTCGCTCCACACGCCTGGGAGTCCCTTTCTTTCTCTCCACAAGCACGTGTGTTGACTTCGTCGCACATGTGCATCTGCACAAGCGTTGAGCTCAGCAGAGCGTGTCTCTTGACACTTGATGTGCGTTGGCTGTGTCTGCCTGCTCCAGTGAAGAGAGAAACGGGAAATCATCTTGGTAGAGGCAACAAAGCAAAAGCGAGGCAGGATCGACATCTGCTCAACAGAGACGGATTCCCTGCGCTGACACAGTTCACAGTTACACGAGAAGCAATCTGAGCGGTCCGTCGACCGGAGACGTGTTTCCCAAGAGGTCGTTTAGCGAGTGAACAGCAGTGTGCGCGACTTTCAGGAGTGTGCCTGGAAAGTGCCAGAATCACCAGGAGCATCTGTGCAAAAGCTGCTGCCTCTGTGACCGCATTGAGGCACGTTCGCGTGTCTGCGAGTATATAGACGGCTCTTTCGCGTTCACTCCGAGGGAAACGGTCCGCTATTGCTTCTGTGCGCACAGACGCGATTCCCTTGTCTCTTGCGAACACAGGGAACTCTGTGCATCCAAATCTA
Organism: Patagioenas fasciata; assembly: GCF_037038585.1. Classification (NCBI taxonomy): domain Eukaryota; kingdom Metazoa; phylum Chordata; class Aves; order Columbiformes; family Columbidae; genus Patagioenas; species Patagioenas fasciata. The sequence goes on along the minus strand of NW_027288783.1, from coordinate 166,979 downwards.
CAGGCTAAGGACGCGTCTGCATATGTTTTGGTGAACAATCGAGTGTGCGTGTTCTGACAGCTGCCTCTATGCAGACGTCTCCACAGAGCCACTTCTGAATGCCCCGCAGCCCAGGACTGAATGGATACACTAACAAGTGCACCGGTGTGAGCAACCACATATGCAGAAGGACGTCTTTCATCTCACAGAAGCGCGAACGTCTTGGCGTTCAAGCACATGGCAGAAACAAGGTGTGAACAGATGAGCTGCTGCTATTTTCTCCGTTCGGCATGCTTCGTTGTAGCTCTCTTGCCGGTCGCCGGCTTAGCGGCTTGCTTTGCGCGACTAGCTCTGGGGAGAGAAGGAGATAGCGCCGGAAACCTCGCCTTTTGCCTTCTTCGGCGCTGGAACCTGGTTGCTGCGCCTTCTCTTTGTCCATGTGCACACACACGATTCCTCAGCGAAAACCATGCAGAAACCTTTCCACGAGCACCCAGGGATGTGCACCCAGCACCACGTGCACGCACACGCAGCTAGAGAAAAGCACCTACCTTTTCACACACTGATGCCTAAGCAAACGCGTGGCCACACACACGCACACATCCGCAAGCGCGCCTACTCCCATCTATTGAGGGAAAGACGGACGAGCTCTTTGGTTGCTCTTCACAGGCTTGTCCCTGATCTATAGCTGAGGGCAAACACTTGTGTGCTTGTGGGAGAGCCTGTGTCTTTCCTGGAAGCGTTTGGGAGTTTTGCTCAGACGCGTGTTTCCTCAAGTTCAAGAATCAAGATCTAGGATACCTGCAGACAGGTGCCTGTTTGTGTGGAGACAGTCTGTTTGAAACTGTGTTCCTCAGCGCCCGCTCTTTCTCCCCGTCGCTCCACACGCCTGGGAGTCCCTTTCTTTCTCTCCACAAGCACGTGTGTTGACTTCGTCGCACATGTGCATCTGCACAAGCGTTGAGCTCAGCAGAGCGTGTCTCTTGACACTTGATGTGCGTTGGCTGTGTCTGCCTGCTCCAGTGAAGAGAGAAACGGGAAATCATCTTGGTAGAGGCAACAAAGCAAAAGCGAGGCAGGATTGACATCTGCTCAACAGAGACGGATTCCCTGCGCTGACACAGTTCACAGTTACACGAGAAGCAATCTGAGCGGTCCGTCGACCGGAGACGTGTTTCCCAAGAGGTCGTTTAGCGAGTGAACAGCAGTGTGCGCGACTTTCAGGAGTGTGCCTGGAAAGTGCCAGAATCACCAGGAGCATCTGTGCAAAAGCTGCTGCCTCTGTGACCGCATTGAGGCACGTTCGCGTGTCTGCGAGTATATAGACGGCTCTTTCGCGTTCACTCCGAGGGAAACGGTCCGCTATTGCTTCTGTGCGCACAGACGCGATTCCCTTGTCTCTTGCGAACACAGGGAACTCTGTGCATCCAAATCTACAGGCTAAGGACGCGTCTGCATATGTTTTGGTGAACAATCGAGTGTGCGTGTTCTGACAGCTGCCTCTATGCAGACGTCTCCACAGAGCCACTTCTGAATGCCCCGCAGCCCAGGACTGAATGGATACACTAACAAGTGCACCGGTGTGAGCAACCACATATGCAGAAGGACGTCTTTCATCTCACAGAAGCGCGAACGTCTTGGCGTTCAAGCACATGGCAGAAACAAGGTGTGAACAGATGAGCTGCTGCTATTTTCTCCGTTCGGCATGCTTCGTTGTAGCTCTCTTGCCGGTCGCCGGCTTAGCGGCTTGCTTTGCGCGACTAGCTCTGGGGAGAGAAGGAGATAGCGCCGGAAACCTCGCCTTTTGCCTTCTTCGGCGCTGGAACCTGGTTGCTGCGCCTTCTCTTTGTCCATGTGCACACACACGATTCCTCAGCGAAAACCATGCAGAAACCTTTCCACGAGCACCCAGGGATGTGCACCCAGCACCACGTGCACGCACACGCAGCTAGAGAAAAGCACCTACCTTTTCACACACTGATGCCTAAGCAAACGCGTGGCCACACACACGCACACATCCGCAAGCGCGCCTACTCCCATCTATTGAGGGAAAGACGGACGAGCTCTTTGGTTGCTCTTCACAGGCTTGTCCCTGATCTATAGCTGAGGGCAAACACTTGTGTGCTTGTGGGAGAGCCTGTGTCTTTCCTGGAAGCGTTTGGGAGTTTTGCTCAGACGCGTGTTTCCTCAAGTTCAAGAATCAAGATCTAGGATACCTGCAGACAGGTGCCTGTTTGTGTGGAGACAGTCTGTTTGAAACTGTGTTCCTCAGCGCCCGCTCTTTCTCCCCGTCGCTCCACACGCCTGGGAGTCCCTTTCTTTCTCTCCACAAGCACGTGTGTTGACTTCGTCGCACATGTGCATCTGCACAAGCGTTGAGCTCAGCAGAGCGTGTCTCTTGACACTTGATGTGCGTTGGCTGTGTCTGCCTGCTCCAGTGAAGAGAGAAACGGGAAATCATCTTGGTAGAGGCAACAAAGCAAAAGCGAGGCAGGATTGACATCTGCTCAACAGAGACGGATTCCCTGCGCTGACACAGTTCACAGTTACACGAGAAGCAATCTGAGCGGTCCGTCGACCGGAGACGTGTTTCCCAAGAGGTCGTTTAGCGAGTGAACAGCAGTGTGCGCGACTTTCAGGAGTGTGCCTGGAAAGTGCCAGAATCACCAGGAGCATCTGTGCAAAAGCTGCTGCCTCTGTGACCGCATTGAGGCACGTTCGCGTGTCTGCGAGTATATAGACGGCTCTTTCGCGTTCACTCCGAGGGAAACGGTCCGCTATTGCTTCTGTGCGCACAGACGCGATTCCCTTGTCTCTTGCGAACACAGGGAACTCTGTGCATCCAAATCTACAGGCTAAGGACGCGTCTGCATATGTTTTGGTGAACAATCGAGTGTGCGTGTTCTGACAGCTGCCTCTATGCAGACGTCTCCACAGAGCCACTTCTGAATGCCCCGCAGCCCAGGACTGAATGGATACACTAACAAGTGCACCGGTGTGAGCAACCACATATGCAGAAGGACGTCTTTCATCTCACAGAAGCGCGAACGTCTTGGCGTTCAAGCACATGGCAGAAACAAGGTGTGAACAGATGAGCTGCTGCTATTTTCTCCGTTCGGCATGCTTCGTTGTAGCTCTCTTGCCGGTCGCCGGCTTAGCGGCTTGCTTTGCGCGACTAGCTCTGGGGAGAGAAGGAGATAGCGCCGGAAACCTCGCCTTTTGCCTTCTTCGGCGCTGGAACCTGGTTGCTGCGCCTTCTCTTTGTCCATGTGCACACACACGATTCCTCAGCGAAAACCATGCAGAAACCTTTCCACGAGCACCCAGGGATGTGCACCCAGCACCACGTGCACGCACACGCAGCTAGAGAAAAGCACCTACCTTTTCACACACTGATGCCTAAGCAAACGCGTGGCCACACACACGCACACATCCGCAAGCGCGCCTACTCCCATCTATTGAGGGAAAGACGGACGAGCTCTTTGGTTGCTCTTCACAGGCTTGTCCCTGATCTATAGCTGAGGGCAAACACTTGTGTGCTTGTGGGAGAGCCTGTGTCTTTCCTGGAAGCGTTTGGGAGTTTTGCTCAGACGCGTGTTTCCTCAAGTTCAAGAATCAAGATCTAGGATACCTGCAGACAGGTGCCTGTTTGTGTGGAGACAGTCTGTTTGAAACTGTGTTCCTCAGCGCCCGCTCTTTCTCCCCGTCGCTCCACACGCCTGGGAGTCCCTTTCTTTCTCTCCACAAGCACGTGTGTTGACTTCGTCGCACATGTGCATCTGCACAAGCGTTGAGCTCAGCAGAGCGTGTCTCTTGACACTTGATGTGCGTTGGCTGTGTCTGCCTGCTCCAGTGAAGAGAGAAACGGGAAATCATCTTGGTAGAGGCAACAAAGCAAAAGCGAGGCAGGATCGACATCTGCTCAACAGAGACGGATTCCCTGCGCTGACACAGTTCACAGTTACACGAGAAGCAATCTGAGCGGTCCGTCGACCGGAGACGTGTTTCCCAAGAGGTCGTTTAGCGAGTGAACAGCAGTGTGCGCGACTTTCAGGAGTGTGCCTGGAAAGTGCCAGAATCACCAGGAGCATCTGTGCAAAAGCTGCTGCCTCTGTGACCGCATTGAGGCACGTTCGCGTGTCTGCGAGTATATAGACGGCTCTTTCGCGTTCACTCCGAGGGAAACGGTCCGCTATTGCTTCTGTGCGCACAGACGCGATTCCCTTGTCTCTTGCGAACACAGGGAACTCTGTGCATCCAAATCTACAGGCTAAGGACGCGTCTGCATATGTTTTGGTGAACAATCGAGTGTGCGTGTTCTGACAGCTGCCTCTATGCAGACGTCTCCACAGAGCCACTTCTGAATGCCCCGCAGCCCAGGACTGAATGGATACACTAACAAGTGCACCGGTGTGAGCAACCACATATGCAGAAGGACGTCTTTCATCTCACAGAAGCGCGAACGTCTTGGCGTTCAAGCACATGGCAGAAACAAGGTGTGAACAGATGAGCTGCTGCTATTTTCTCCGTTCGGCATGCTTCGTTGTAGCTCTCTTGCCGGTCGCCGGCTTAGCGGCTTGCTTTGCGCGACTAGCTCTGGGGAGAGAAGGAGATAGCGCCGGAAACCTCGCCTTTTGCCTTCTTCGGCGCTGGAACCTGGTTGCTGCGCCTTCTCTTTGTCCATGTGCACACACACGATTCCTCAGCGAAAACCATGCAGAAACCTTTCCACGAGCACCCAGGGATGTGCACCCAGCACCACGTGCACGCACACGCAGCTAGAGAAAAGCACCTACCTTTTCACACACTGATGCCTAAGCAAACGCGTGGCCACACACACGCACACATCCGCAAGCGCGCCTACTCCCATCTATTGAGGGAAAGACGGACGAGCTCTTTGGTTGCTCTTCACAGGCTTGTCCCTGATCTATAGCTGAGGGCAAACACTTGTGTGCTTGTGGGAGAGCCTGTGTCTTTCCTGGAAGCGTTTGGGAGTTTTGCTCAGACGCGTGTTTCCTCAAGTTCAAGAATCAAGATCTAGGATACCTGCAGACAGGTGCCTGTTTGTGTGGAGACAGTCTGTTTGAAACTGTGTTCCTCAGCGCCCGCTCTTTCTCCCCGTCGCTCCACACGCCTGGGAGTCCCTTTCTTTCTCTCCACAAGCACGTGTGTTGACTTCGTCGCACATGTGCATCTGCACAAGCGTTGAGCTCAGCAGAGCGTGTCTCTTGACACTTGATGTGCGTTGGCTGTGTCTGCCTGCTCCAGTGAAGAGAGAAACGGGAAATCATCTTGGTAGAGGCAACAAAGCAAAAGCGAGGCAGGATTGACATCTGCTCAACAGAGACGGATTCCCTGCGCTGACACAGTTCACAGTTACACGAGAAGCAATCTGAGCGGTCCGTCGACCGGAGACGTGTTTCCCAAGAGGTCGTTTAGCGAGTGAACAGCAGTGTGCGCGACTTTCAGGAGTGTGCCTGGAAAGTGCCAGAATCACCAGGAGCATCTGTGCAAAAGCTGCTGCCTCTGTGACCGCATTGAGGCACGTTCGCGTGTCTGCGAGTATATAGACGGCTCTTTCGCGTTCACTCCGAGGGAAACGGTCCGCTATTGCTTCTGTGCGCACAGACGCGATTCCCTTGTCTCTTGCGAACACAGGGAACTCTGTGCATCCAAATCTACAGGCTAAGGACGCGTCTGCATATGTTTTGGTGAACAATCGAGTGTGCGTGTTCTGACAGCTGCCTCTATGCAGACGTCTCCACAGAGCCACTTCTGAATGCCCCGCAGCCCAGGACTGAATGGATACACTAACAAGTGCACCGGTGTGAGCAACCACATATGCAGAAGGACGTCTTTCATCTCACAGAAGCGCGAACGTCTTGGCGTTCAAGCACATGGCAGAAACAAGGTGTGAACAGATGAGCTGCTGCTATTTTCTCCGTTCGGCATGCTTCGTTGTAGCTCTCTTGCCGGTCGCCGGCTTAGCGGCTTGCTTTGCGCGACTAGCTCTGGGGAGAGAAGGAGATAGCGCCGGAAACCTCGCCTTTTGCCTTCTTCGGCGCTGGAACCTGGTTGCTGCGCCTTCTCTTTGTCCATGTGCACACACACGATTCCTCAGCGAAAACCATGCAGAAACCTTTCCACGAGCACCCAGGGATGTGCACCCAGCACCACGTGCACGCACACGCAGCTAGAGAAAAGCACCTACCTTTTCACACACTGATGCCTAAGCAAACGCGTGGCCACACACACGCACACATCCGCAAGCGCGCCTACTCCCATCTATTGAGAGAAAGACGGACGAGCTCTTTGGTTGCTCTTCACAGGCTTGTCCCTGATCTATAGCTGAGGGCAAACACTTGTGTGCTTGTGGGAGAGCCTGTGTCTTTCCTGGAAGCGTTTGGGAGTTTTGCTCAGACGCGTGTTTCCTCAAGTTCAAGAATCAAGATCTAGGATACCTGCAGACAGGTGCCTGTTTGTGTGGAGACAGTCTGTTTGAAACTGTGTTCCTCAGCGCCCGCTCTTTCTCCCCGTCGCTCCACACGCCTGGGAGTCCCTTTCTTTCTCTCCACAAGCACGTGTGTTGACTTCGTCGCACATGTGCATCTGCACAAGCGTTGAGCTCAGCAGAGCGTGTCTCTTGACACTTGATGTGCGTTGGCTGTGTCTGCCTGCTCCAGTGAAGAGAGAAACGGGAAATCATCTTGGTAGAGGCAACAAAGCAAAAGCGAGGCAGGATTGACATCTGCTCAACAGAGACGGATTCCCTGCGCTGACACAGTTCACAGTTACACGAGAAGCAATCTGAGCGGTCCGTCGACCGGAGACGTGTTTCCCAAGAGGTCGTTTAGCGAGTGAACAGCAGTGTGCGCGACTTTCAGGAGTGTGCCTGGAAAGTGCCAGAATCACCAGGAGCATCTGTGCAAAAGCTGCTGCCTCTGTGACCGCATTGAGGCACGTTCCCGTGTCTGCGAGTATATAGACGGCTCTTTCGCGTTCACTCCGAGGGAAACGGTCCGCTATTGCTTCTGTGCGCACAGACGCGATTCCCTTGTCTCTTGCGAACACAGGGAACTCTGTGCATCCAAATCTACAGGCTAAGGACGCGTCTGCATATGTTTTGGTGAACAATCGAGTGTGCGTGTTCTGACAGCTGCCTCTATGCAGACGTCTCCACAGAGCCACTTCTGAATGCCCCGCAGCCCAGGACTGAATGGATACACTAACAAGTGCACCGGTGTGAGCAACCACATATGCAGAAGGACGTCTTTCATCTCACAGAAGCGCGAACGTCTTGGCGTTCAAGCACATGGCAGAAACAAGGTGTGAACAGATGAGCTGCTGCTATTTTCTCCGTTCGGCATGCTTCGTTGTAGCTCTCTTGCCGGTCGCCGGCTTAGCGGCTTGCTTTGCGCGACTAGCTCTGGGGAGAGAAGGAGATAGCGCCGGAAACCTCGCCTTTTGCCTTCTTCGGCGCTGGAACCTGGTTGCTGCGCCTTCTCTTTGTCCATGTGCACACACACGATTCCTCAGCGAAAACCATGCAGAAACCTTTCCACGAGCACCCAGGGATGTGCACCCAGCACCACGTGCACGCACACGCAGCTAGAGAAAAGCACCTACCTTTTCACACACTGATGCCTAAGCAAACGCGTGGCCATACACACGCACACATCCGCAAGCGCGCCTACTCCCATCTATTGAGGGAAAGACGGACGAGCTCTTTGGTTGCTCTTCACAGGCTTGTCCCTGATCTATAGCTGAGGGCAAACACTTGTGTGCTTGTGGGAGAGCCTGTGTCTTTCCTGGAAGCGTTTGGGAGTTTTGCTCAGACGCGTGTTTCCTCAAGTTCAAGAATCAAGATCTAGGATACCTGCAGACAGGTGCCTGTTTGTGTGGAGACAGTCTGTTTGAAACTGTGTTCCTCAGCGCCCGCTCTTTCTCCCCGTCGCTCCACACGCCTGGGAGTCCCTTTCTTTCTCTCCACAAGCACGTGTGTTGACTTCGTCGCACATGTGCATCTGCACAAGCGTTGAGCTCAGCAGAGCGTGTCTCTTGACACTTGATGTGCGTTGGCTGTGTCTGCCTGCTCCAGTGAAGAGAGAAACGGGAAATCATCTTGGTAGAGGCAACAAAGCAAAAGCGAGGCAGGATTGACATCTGCTCAACAGAGACGGATTCCCTGCGCTGACACAGTTCACAGTTACACGAGAAGCAATCTGAGCGGTCCGTCGACCGGAGACGTGTTTCCCAAGAGGTCGTTTAGCGAGTGAACAGCAGTGTGCGCGACTTTCAGGAGTGTGCCTGGAAAGTGCCAGAATCACCAGGAGCATCTGTGCAAAAGCTGCTGCCTCTGTGACCGCATTGAGGCACGTTCGCGTGTCTGCGAGTATATAGACGGCTCTTTCGCGTTCACTCCGAGGGAAACGGTCCGCTATTGCTTCTGTGCGCACAGACGCGATTCCCTTGTCTCTTGCGAACACAGGGAACTCTGTGCATCCAAATCTACAGGCTAAGGACGCGTCTGCATATGTTTTGGTGAACAATCGAGTGTGCGTGTTCTGACAGCTGCCTCTATGCAGACGTCTCCACAGAGCCACTTCTGAATGCCCCGCAGCCCAGGACTGAATGGATACACTAACAAGTGCACCGGTGTGAGCAACCACATATGCAGAAGGACGTCTTTCATCTCACAGAAGCGCGAACGTCTTGGCGTTCAAGCACATGGCAGAAACAAGGTGTGAACAGATGAGCTGCTGCTATTTTCTCCGTTCGGCATGCTTCGTTGTAGCTCTCTTGCCGGTCGCCGGCTTAGCGGCTTGCTTTGCGCGACTAGCTCTGGGGAGAGAAGGAGATAGCGCCGGAAACCTCGCCTTTTGCCTTCTTCGGCGCTGGAACCTGGTTGCTGCGCCTTCTCTTTGTCCATGTGCACACACACGATTCCTCAGCGAAAACCATGCAGAAACCTTTCCACGAGCACCCAGGGATGTGCACCCAGCACCACGTGCACGCACACGCAGCTAGAGAAAAGCACCTACCTTTTCACACACTGATGCCTAAGCAAACGCGTGGCCACACACACGCACACATCCGCAAGCGCGCCTACTCCCATCTATTGAGGGAAAGACGGACGAGCTCTTTGGTTGCTCTTCACAGGCTTGTCCCTGATCTATAGCTGAGGGCAAACACTTGTGTGCTTGTGGGAGAGCCTGTGTCTTTCCTGGAAGCGTTTGGGAGTTTTGCTCAGACGCGTGTTTCCTCAAGTTCAAGAATCAAGATCTAGGATACCTGCAGACAGGTGCCTGTTTGTGTGGAGACAGTCTGTTTGAAACTGTGTTCCTCAGCGCCCGCTCTTTCTCCCCGTCGCTCCACACGCCTGGGAGTCCCTTTCTTTCTCTCCACAAGCACGTGTGTTGACTTCGTCGCACATGTGCATCTGCACAAGCGTTGAGCTCAGCAGAGCGTGTCTCTTGACACTTGATGTGCGTTGGCTGTGTCTGCCTGCTCCAGTGAAGAGAGAAACGGGAAATCATCTTGGTAGAGGCAACAAAGCAAAAGCGAGGCAGGATTGACATCTGCTCAACAGAGACGGATTCCCTGCGCTGACACAGTTCACAGTTACACGAGAAGCAATCTGAGCGGTCCGTCGACCGGAGACGTGTTTCCCAAGAGGTCGTTTAGCGAGTGAACAGCAGTGTGCGCGACTTTCAGGAGTGTGCCTGGAAAGTGCCAGAATCACCAGGAGCATCTGTGCAAAAGCTGCTGCCTCTGTGACCGCATTGAGGCACGTTCGCGTGTCTGCGAGTATATAGACGGCTCTTTCGCGTTCACTCCGAGGGAAACGGTCCGCTATTGCTTCTGTGCGCACAGACGCGATTCCCTTGTCTCTTGCGAACACAGGGAACTCTGTGCATCCAAATCTACAGGCTAAGGACGCGTCTGCATATGTTTTGGTGAACAATCGAGTGTGCGTGTTCTGACAGCTGCCTCTATGCAGACGTCTCCACAGAGCCACTTCTGAATGCCCCGCAGCCCAGGACTGAATGGATACACTAACAAGTGCACCGGTGTGAGCAACCACATATGCAGAAGGACGTCTTTCATCTCACAGAAGCGCGAACGTCTTGGCGTTCAAGCACATGGCAGAAACAAGGTGTGAACAGATGAGCTGCTGCTATTTTCTCCGTTCGGCATGCTTCGTTGTAGCTCTCTTGCCGGTCGCCGGCTTAGCGGCTTGCTTTGCGCGACTAGCTCTGGGGAGAGAAGGAGATAGCGCCGGAAACCTCGCCTTTTGCCTTCTTCGGCGCTGGAACCTGGTTGCTGCGCCTTCTCTTTGTCCATGTGCACACACACGATTCCTCAGCGAAAACCATGCAGAAACCTTTCCACGAGCACCCAGGGATGTGCACCCAGCACCACGTGCACGCACACGCAGCTAGAGAAAAGCACCTACCTTTTCACACACTGATGCCTAAGCAAACGCGTGGCCACACACACGCACACATCCGCAAGCGCGCCTACTCCCATCTATTGAGGGAAAGACGGACGAGCTCTTTGGTTGCTCTTCACAGGCTTGTCCCTGATCTATAGCTGAGGGCAAACACTTGTGTGCTTGTGGGAGAGCCTGTGTCTTTCCTGGAAGCGTTTGGGAGTTTTGCTCAGACGCGTGTTTCCTCAAGTTCAAGAATCAAGATCTAGGATACCTGCAGACAGGTGCCTGTTTGTGTGGAGACAGTCTGTTTGAAACTGTGTTCCTCAGCGCCCGCTCTTTCTCCCCGTCGCTCCACACGCCTGGGAGTCCCTTTCTTTCTCTCCACAAGCACGTGTGTTGACTTCGTCGCACATGTGCATCTGCACAAGCGTTGAGCTCAGCAGAGCGTGTCTCTTGACACTTGATGTGCGTTGGCTGTGTCTGCCTGCTCCAGTGAAGAGAGAAACGGGAAATCATCTTGGTAGAGGCAACAAAGCAAAAGCGAGGCAGGATTGACATCTGCTCAACAGAGACGGATTCCCTGCGCTGACACAGTTCACAGTTACACGAGAAGCAATCTGAGCGGTCCGTCGACCGGAGACGTGTTTCCCAAGAGGTCGTTTAGCGAGTGAACAGCAGTGTGCGCGACTTTCAGGAGTGTGCCTGGAAAGTGCCAGAATCACCAGGAGCATCTGTGCAAAAGCTGCTGCCTCTGTGACCGCATTGAGGCACGTTCGCGTGTCTGCGAGTATATAGACGGCTCTTTCGCGTTCACTCCGAGGGAAACGGTCCGCTATTGCTTCTGTGCGCACAGACGCGATTCCCTTGTCTCTTGCGAACACAGGGAACTCTGTGCATCCAAATCTACAGGCTAAGGACGCGTCTGCATATGTTTTGGTGAACAATCGAGTGTGCGTGTTCTGACAGCTGCCTCTATGCAGACGTCTCCACAGAGCCACTTCTGAATGCCCCGCAGCCCAGGACTGAATGGATACACTAACAAGTGCACCGGTGTGAGCAACCACATATGCAGAAGGACGTCTTTCATCTCACAGAAGCGCGAACGTCTTGGCGTTCAAGCACATGGCAGAAACAAGGTGTGAACAGATGAGCTGCTGCTATTTTCTCCGTTCGGCATGCTTCGTTGTAGCTCTCTTGCCGGTCGCCGGCTTAGCGGCTTGCTTTGCGCGACTAGCTCTGGGGAGAGAAGGAGATAGCGCCGGAAACCTCGCCTTTTGCCTTCTTCGGCGCTGGAACCTGGTTGCTGCGCCTTCTCTTTGTCCATGTGCACACACACGATTCCTCAGCGAAAACCATGCAGAAACCTTTCCACGAGCACCCAGGGATGTGCACCCAGCACCACGTGCACGCACACGCAGCTAGAGAAAAGCACCTACCTTTTCACACACTGATGCCTAAGCAAACGCGTGGCCACACACACGCACACATCCGCAAGCGCGCCTACTCCCATCTATTGAGGGAAAGACGGACGAGCTCTTTGGTTGCTCTTCACAGGCTTGTCCCTGATCTATAGCTGAGGGCAAACACTTGTGTGCTTGTGGGAGAGCCTGTGTCTTTCCTGGAAGCGTTTGGGAGTTTTGCTCAGACGCGTGTTTCCTCAAGTTCAAGAATCAAGATCTAGGATACCTGCAGACAGGTGCCTGTTTGTGTGGAGACAGTCTGTTTGAAACTGTGTTCCTCAGCGCCCGCTCTTTCTCCCCGTCGCTCCACACGCCTGGGAGTCCCTTTCTTTCTCTCCACAAGCACGTGTGTTGACTTCGTCGCACATGTGCATCTGCACAAGCGTTGAGCTCAGCAGAGCGTGTCTCTTGACACTTGATGTGCGTTGGCTGTGTCTGCCTGCTCCAGTGAAGAGAGAAACGGGAAATCATCTTGGTAGAGGCAACAAAGCAAAAGCGAGGCAGGATTGACATCTGCTCAACAGAGACGGATTCCCTGCGCTGACACAGTTCACAGTTACACGAGAAGCAATCTGAGCGGTCCGTCGACCGGAGACGTGTTTCCCAAGAGGTCGTTTAGCGAGTGAACAGCAGTGTGCGCGACTTTCAGGAGTGTGCCTGGAAAGTGCCAGAATCACCAGGAGCATCTGTGCAAAAGCTGCTGCCTCTGTGACCGCATTGAGGCACGTTCGCGTGTCTGCGAGTATATAGACGGCTCTTTCGCGTTCACTCCGAGGGAAACGGTCCGCTATTGCTTCTGTGCGCACAGACGCGATTCCCTTGTCTCTTGCGAACACAGGGAACTCTGTGCATCCAAATCTACAGGCTAAGGACGCGTCTGCATATGTTTTGGTGAACAATCGAGTGTGCGTGTTCTGACAGCTGCCTCTATGCAGACGTCTCCACAGAGCCACTTCTGAATGCCCCGCAGCCCAGGACTGAATGGATACACTAACAAGTGCACCGGTGTGAGCAACCACATATGCAGAAGGACGTCTTTCATCTCACAGAAGCGCGAACGTCTTGGCGTTCAAGCACATGGCAGAAACAAGGTGTGAACAGATGAGCTGCTGCTATTTTCTCCGTTCGGCATGCTTCGTTGTAGCTCTCTTGCCGGTCGCCGGCTTAGCGGCTTGCTTTGCGCGACTAGCTCTGGGGAGAGAAGGAGATAGCGCCGGAAACCTCGCCTTTTGCCTTCTTCGGCGCTGGAACCTGGTTGCTGCGCCTTCTCTTTGTCCATGTGCACACACACGATTCCTCAGCGAAAACCATGCAGAAACCTTTCCACGAGCACCCAGGGATGTGCACCCAGCACCACGTGCACGCACACGCAGCTAGAGAAAAGCACCTACCTTTTCACACACTGATGCCTAAGCAAACGCGTGGCCACACACACGCACACATCCGCAAGCGCGCCTACTCCCATCTATTGAGAGAAAGACGGACGAGCTCTTTGGTTGCTCTTCACAGGCTTGTCCCTGATCTATAGCTGAGGGCAAACACTTGTGTGCTTGTGGGAGAGCCTGTGTCTTTCCTGGAAGCGTTTGGGAGTTTTGCTCAGACGCGTGTTTCCTCAAGTTCAAGAATCAAGATCTAGGATACCTGCAGACAGGTGCCTGTTTGTGTGGAGACAGTCTGTTTGAAACTGTGTTCCTCAGCGCCCGCTCTTTCTCCCCGTCGCTCCACACGCCTGGGAGTCCCTTTCTTTCTCTCCACAAGCACGTGTGTTGACTTCGTCGCACATGTGCATCTGCACAAGCGTTGAGCTCAGCAGAGCGTGTCTCTTGACACTTGATGTGCGTTGGCTGTGTCTGCCTGCTCCAGTGAAGAGAGAAACGGGAAATCATCTTGGTAGAGGCAACAAAGCAAAAGCGAGGCAGGATTGACATCTGCTCAACAGAGACGGATTCCCTGCGCTGACACAGTTCACAGTTACACGAGAAGCAATCTGAGCGGTCCGTCGACCGGAGACGTGTTTCCCAAGAGGTCGTTTAGCGAGTGAACAGCAGTGTGCGCGACTTTCAGGAGTGTGCCTGGAAAGTGCCAGAATCACCAGGAGCATCTGTGCAAAAGCTGCTGCCTCTGTGACCGCATTGAGGCACGTTCCCGTGTCTGCGAGTATATAGACGGCTCTTTCGCGTTCACTCCGAGGGAAACGGTCCGCTATTGCTTCTGTGCGCACAGACGCGATTCCCTTGTCTCTTGCGAACACAGGGAACTCTGTGCATCCAAATCTACAGGCTAAGGACGCGTCTGCATATGTTTTGGTGAACAATCGAGTGTGCGTGTTCTGACAGCTGCCTCTATGCAGACGTCTCCACAGAGCCACTTCTGAATGCCCCGCAGCCCAGGACTGAATGGATACACTAACAAGTGCACCGGTGTGAGCAACCACATATGCAGAAGGACGTCTTTCATCTCACAGAAGCGCGAACGTCTTGGCGTTCAAGCACATGGCAGAAACAAGGTGTGAACAGATGAGCTGCTGCTATTTTCTCCGTTCGGCATGCTTCGTTGTAGCTCTCTTGCCGGTCGCCGGCTTAGCGGCTTGCTTTGCGCGACTAGCTCTGGGGAGAGAAGGAGATAGCGCCGGAAACCTCGCCTTTTGCCTTCTTCGGCGCTGGAACCTGGTTGCTGCGCCTTCTCTTTGTCCATGTGCACACACACGATTCCTCAGCGAAAACCATGCAGAAACCTTTCCACGAGCACCCAGGGATGTGCACCCAGCACCACGTGCACGCACACGCAGCTAGAGAAAAGCACCTACCTTTTCACACACTGATGCCTAAGCAAACGCGTGGCCATACACACGCACACATCCGCAAGCGCGCCTACTCCCATCTATTGAGGGAAAGACGGACGAGCTCTTTGGTTGCTCTTCACAGGCTTGTCCCTGATCTATAGCTGAGGGCAAACACTTGTGTGCTTGTGGGAGAGCCTGTGTCTTTCCTGGAAGCGTTTGGGAGTTTTGCTCAGACGCGTGTTTCCTCAAGTTCAAGAATCAAGATCTAGGATACCTGCAGACAGGTGCCTGTTTGTGTGGAGACAGTCTGTTTGAAACTGTGTTCCTCAGCGCCCGCTCTTTCTCCCCGTCGCTCCACACGCCTGGGAGTCCCTTTCTTTCTCTCCACAAGCACGTGTGTTGACTTCGTCGCACATGTGCATCTGCACAAGCGTTGAGCTCAGCAGAGCGTGTCTCTTGACACTTGATGTGCGTTGGCTGTGTCTGCCTGCTCCAGTGAAGAGAGAAACGGGAAATCATCTTGGTAGAGGCAACAAAGCAAAAGCGAGGCAGGATTGACATCTGCTCAACAGAGACGGATTCCCTGCGCTGACACAGTTCACAGTTACACGAGAAGCAATCTGAGCGGTCCGTCGACCGGAGACGTGTTTCCCAAGAGGTCGTTTAGCGAGTGAACAGCAGTGTGCGCGACTTTCAGGAGTGTGCCTGGAAAGTGCCAGAATCACCAGGAGCATCTGTGCAAAAGCTGCTGCCTCTGTGACCGCATTGAGGCACGTTCGCGTGTCTGCGAGTATATAGACGGCTCTTTCGCGTTCACTCCGAGGGAAACGGTCCGCTATTGCTTCTGTGCGCACAGACGCGATTCCCTTGTCTCTTGCGAACACAGGGAACTCTGTGCATCCAAATCTACAGGCTAAGGACGCGTCTGCATATGTTTTGGTGAACAATCGAGTGTGCGTGTTCTGACAGCTGCCTCTATGCAGACGTCTCCACAGAGCCACTTCTGAATGCCCCGCAGCCCAGGACTGAATGGATACACTAACAAGTGCACCGGTGTGAGCAACCACATATGCAGAAGGACGTCTTTCATCTCACAGAAGCGCGAACGTCTTGGCGTTCAAGCACATGGCAGAAACAAGGTGTGAACAGATGAGCTGCTGCTATTTTCTCCGTTCGGCATGCTTCGTTGTAGCTCTCTTGCCGGTCGCCGGCTTAGCGGCTTGCTTTGCGCGACTAGCTCTGGGGAGAGAAGGAGATAGCGCCGGAAACCTCGCCTTTTGCCTTCTTCGGCGCTGGAACCTGGTTGCTGCGCCTTCTCTTTGTCCATGTGCACACACACGATTCCTCAGCGAAAACCATGCAGAAACCTTTCCACGAGCACCCAGGGATGTGCACCCAGCACCACGTGCACGCACACGCAGCTAGAGAAAAGCACCTACCTTTTCACACACTGATGCCTAAGCAAACGCGTGGCCACACACACGCACACATCCGCAAGCGCGCCTACTCCCATCTATTGAGGGAAAGACGGACGAGCTCTTTGGTTGCTCTTCACAGGCTTGTCCCTGATCTATAGCTGAGGGCAAACACTTGTGTGCTTGTGGGAGAGCCTGTGTCTTTCCTGGAAGCGTTTGGGAGTTTTGCTCAGACGCGTGTTTCCTCAAGTTCAAGAATCAAGATCTAGGATACCTGCAGACAGGTGCCTGTTTGTGTGGAGACAGTCTGTTTGAAACTGTGTTCCTCAGCGCCCGCTCTTTCTCCCCGTCGCTCCACACGCCTGGGAGTCCCTTTCTTTCTCTCCACAAGCACGTGTGTTGACTTCGTCGCACATGTGCATCTGCACAAGCGTTGAGCTCAGCAGAGCGTGTCTCTTGACACTTGATGTGCGTTGGCTGTGTCTGCCTGCTCCAGTGAAGAGAGAAACGGGAAATCATCTTGGTAGAGGCAACAAAGCAAAAGCGAGGCAGGATTGACATCTGCTCAACAGAGACGGATTCCCTGCGCTGACACAGTTCACAGTTACACGAGAAGCAATCTGAGCGGTCCGTCGACCGGAGACGTGTTTCCCAAGAGGTCGTTTAGCGAGTGAACAGCAGTGTGCGCGACTTTCAGGAGTGTGCCTGGAAAGTGCCAGAATCACCAGGAGCATCTGTGCAAAAGCTGCTGCCTCTGTGACCGCATTGAGGCACGTTCCCGTGTCTGCGAGTATATAGACGGCTCTTTCGCGTTCACTCCGAGGGAAACGGTCCGCTATTGCTTCTGTGCGCACAGACGCGATTCCCTTGTCTCTTGCGAACACAGGGAACTCTGTGCATCCAAATCTACAGGCTAAGGACGCGTCTGCATATGTTTTGGTGAACAATCGAGTGTGCGTGTTCTGACAGCTGCCTCTATGCAGACGTCTCCACAGAGCCACTTCTGAATGCCCCGCAGCCCAGGACTGAATGGATACACTAACAAGTGCACCGGTGTGAGCAACCACATATGCAGAAGGACGTCTTTCATCTCACAGAAGCGCGAACGTCTTGGCGTTCAAGCACATGGCAGAAACAAGGTGTGAACAGATGAGCTGCTGCTATTTTCTCCGTTCGGCATGCTTCGTTGTAGCTCTCTTGCCGGTCGCCGGCTTAGCGGCTTGCTTTGCGCGACTAGCTCTGGGGAGAGAAGGAGATAGCGCCGGAAACCTCGCCTTTTGCCTTCTTCGGCGCTGGAACCTGGTTGCTGCGCCTTCTCTTTGTCCATGTGCACACACACGATTCCTCAGCGAAAACCATGCAGAAACCTTTCCACGAGCACCCAGGGATGTGCACCCAGCACCACGTGCACGCACACGCAGCTAGAGAAAAGCACCTACCTTTTCACACACTGATGCCTAAGCAAACGCGTGGCCATACACACGCACACATCCGCAAGCGCGCCTACTCCCATCTATTGAGGGAAAGACGGACGAGCTCTTTGGTTGCTCTTCACAGGCTTGTCCCTGATCTATAGCTGAGGGCAAACACTTGTGTGCTTGTGGGAGAGCCTGTGTCTTTCCTGGAAGCGTTTGGGAGTTTTGCTCAGACGCGTGTTTCCTCAAGTTCAAGAATCAAGATCTAGGATACCTGCAGACAGGTGCCTGTTTGTGTGGAGACAGTCTGTTTGAAACTGTGTTCCTCAGCGCCCGCTCTTTCTCCCCGTCGCTCCACACGCCTGGGAGTCCCTTTCTTTCTCTCCACAAGCACGTGTGTTGACTTCGTCGCACATGTGCATCTGCACAAGCGTTGAGCTCAGCAGAGCGTGTCTCTTGACACTTGATGTGCGTTGGCTGTGTCTGCCTGCTCCAGTGAAGAGAGAAACGGGAAATCATCTTGGTAGAGGCAACAAAGCAAAAGCGAGGCAGGATTGACATCTGCTCAACAGAGACGGATTCCCTGCGCTGACACAGTTCACAGTTACACGAGAAGCAATCTGAGCGGTCCGTCGACCGGAGACGTGTTTCCCAAGAGGTCGTTTAGCGAGTGAACAGCAGTGTGCGCGACTTTCAGGAGTGTGCCTGGAAAGTGCCAGAATCACCAGGAGCATCTGTGCAAAAGCTGCTGCCTCTGTGACCGCATTGAGGCACGTTCGCGTGTCTGCGAGTATATAGACGGCTCTTTCGCGTTCACTCCGAGGGAAACGGTCCGCTATTGCTTCTGTGCGCACAGACGCGATTCCCTTGTCTCTTGCGAACACAGGGAACTCTGTGCATCCAAATCTACAGGCTAAGGACGCGTCTGCATATGTTTTGGTGAACAATCGAGTGTGCGTGTTCTGACAGCTGCCTCTATGCAGACGTCTCCACAGAGCCACTTCTGAATGCCCCGCAGCCCAGGACTGAATGGATACACTAACAAGTGCACCGGTGTGAGCAACCACATATGCAGAAGGACGTCTTTCATCTCACAGAAGCGCGAACGTCTTGGCGTTCAAGCACATGGCAGAAACAAGGTGTGAACAGATGAGCTGCTGCTATTTTCTCCGTTCGGCATGCTTCGTTGTAGCTCTCTTGCCGGTCGCCGGCTTAGCGGCTTGCTTTGCGCGACTAGCTCTGGGGAGAGAAGGAGATAGCGCCGGAAACCTCGCCTTTTGCCTTCTTCGGCGCTGGAACCTGGTTGCTGCGCCTTCTCTTTGTCCATGTGCACACACACGATTCCTCAGCGAAAACCATGCAGAAACCTTTCCACGAGCACCCAGGGATGTGCACCCAGCACCACGTGCACGCACACGCAGCTAGAGAAAAGCACCTACCTTTTCACACACTGATGCCTAAGCAAACGCGTGGCCACACACACGCACACATCCGCAAGCGCGCCTACTCCCATCTATTGAGGGAAAGACGGACGAGCTCTTTGGTTGCTCTTCACAGGCTTGTCCCTGATCTATAGCTGAGGGCAAACACTTGTGTGCTTGTGGGAGAGCCTGTGTCTTTCCTGGAAGCGTTTGGGAGTTTTGCTCAGACGCGTGTTTCCTCAAGTTCAAGAATCAAGATCTAGGATACCTGCAGACAGGTGCCTGTTTGTGTGGAGACAGTCTGTTTGAAACTGTGTTCCTCAGCGCCCGCTCTTTCTCCCCGTCGCTCCACACGCCTGGGAGTCCCTTTCTTTCTCTCCACAAGCACGTGTGTTGACTTCGTCGCACATGTGCATCTGCACAAGCGTTGAGCTCAGCAGAGCGTGTCTCTTGACACTTGATGTGCGTTGGCTGTGTCTGCCTGCTCCAGTGAAGAGAGAAACGGGAAATCATCTTGGTAGAGGCAACAAAGCAAAAGCGAGGCAGGATTGACATCTGCTCAACAGAGACGGATTCCCTGCGCTGACACAGTTCACAGTTACACGAGAAGCAATCTGAGCGGTCCGTCGACCGGAGACGTGTTTCCCAAGAGGTCGTTTAGCGAGTGAACAGCAGTGTGCGCGACTTTCAGGAGTGTGCCTGGAAAGTGCCAGAATCACCAGGAGCATCTGTGCAAAAGCTGCTGCCTCTGTGACCGCATTGAGGCACGTTCCCGTGTCTGCGAGTATATAGACGGCTCTTTCGCGTTCACTCCGAGGGAAACGGTCCGCTATTGCTTCTGTGCGCACAGACGCGATTCCCTTGTCTCTTGCGAACACAGGGAACTCTGTGCATCCAAATCTACAGGCTAAGGACGCGTCTGCATATGTTTTGGTGAACAATCGAGTGTGCGTGTTCTGACAGCTGCCTCTATGCAGACGTCTCCACAGAGCCACTTCTGAATGCCCCGCAGCCCAGGACTGAATGGATACACTAACAAGTGCACCGGTGTGAGCAACCACATATGCAGAAGGACGTCTTTCATCTCACAGAAGCGCGAACGTCTTGGCGTTCAAGCACATGGCAGAAACAAGGTGTGAACAGATGAGCTGCTGCTATTTTCTCCGTTCGGCATGCTTCGTTGTAGCTCTCTTGCCGGTCGCCGGCTTAGCGGCTTGCTTTGCGCGACTAGCTCTGGGGAGAGAAGGAGATAGCGCCGGAAACCTCGCCTTTTGCCTTCTTCGGCGCTGGAACCTGGTTGCTGCGCCTTCTCTTTGTCCATGTGCACACACACGATTCCTCAGCGAAAACCATGCAGAAACCTTTCCACGAGCACCCAGGGATGTGCACCCAGCACCACGTGCACGCACACGCAGCTAGAGAAAAGCACCTACCTTTTCACACACTGATGCCTAAGCAAACGCGTGGCCACACACACGCACACATCCGCAAGCGCGCCTACTCCCATCTATTGAGGGAAAGACGGACGAGCTCTTTGGTTGCTCTTCACAGGCTTGTCCCTGATCTATAGCTGAGGGCAAACACTTGTGTGCTTGTGGGAGAGCCTGTGTCTTTCCTGGAAGCGTTTGGGAGTTTTGCTCAGACGCGTGTTTCCTCAAGTTCAAGAATCAAGATCTAGGATACCTGCAGACAGGTGCCTGTTTGTGTGGAGACAGTCTGTTTGAAACTGTGTTCCTCAGCGCCCGCTCTTTCTCCCCGTCGCTCCACACGCCTGGGAGTCCCTTTCTTTCTCTCCACAAGCACGTGTGTTGACTTCGTCGCACATGTGCATCTGCACAAGCGTTGAGCTCAGCAGAGCGTGTCTCTTGACACTTGATGTGCGTTGGCTGTGTCTGCCTGCTCCAGTGAAGAGAGAAACGGGAAATCATCTTGGTAGAGGCAACAAAGCAAAAGCGAGGCAGGATTGACATCTGCTCAACAGAGACGGATTCCCTGCGCTGACACAGTTCACAGTTACACGAGAAGCAATCTGAGCGGTCCGTCGACCGGAGACGTGTTTCCCAAGAGGTCGTTTAGCGAGTGAACAGCAGTGTGCGCGACTTTCAGGAGTGTGCCTGGAAAGTGCCAGAATCACCAGGAGCATCTGTGCAAAAGCTGCTGCCTCTGTGACCGCATTGAGGCACGTTCGCGTGTCTGCGAGTATATAGACGGCTCTTTCGCGTTCACTCCGAGGGAAACGGTCCGCTATTGCTTCTGTGCGCACAGACGCGATTCCCTTGTCTCTTGCGAACACAGGGAACTCTGTGCATCCAAATCTACAGGCTAAGGACGCGTCTGCATATGTTTTGGTGAACAATCGAGTGTGCGTGTTCTGACAGCTGCCTCTATGCAGACGTCTCCACAGAGCCACTTCTGAATGCCCCGCAGCCCAGGACTGAATGGATACACTAACAAGTGCACCGGTGTGAGCAACCACATATGCAGAAGGACGTCTTTCATCTCACAGAAGCGCGAACGTCTTGGCGTTCAAGCACATGGCAGAAACAAGGTGTGAACAGATGAGCTGCTGCTATTTTCTCCGTTCGGCATGCTTCGTTGTAGCTCTCTTGCCGGTCGCCGGCTTAGCGGCTTGCTTTGCGCGACTAGCTCTGGGGAGAGAAGGAGATAGCGCCGGAAACCTCGCCTTTTGCCTTCTTCGGCGCTGGAACCTGGTTGCTGCGCCTTCTCTTTGTCCATGTGCACACACACGATTCCTCAGCGAAAACCATGCAGAAACCTTTCCACGAGCACCCAGGGATGTGCACCCAGCACCACGTGCACGCACACGCAGCTAGAGAAAAGCACCTACCTTTTCACACACTGATGCCTAAGCAAACGCGTGGCCACACACACGCACACATCCGCAAGCGCGCCTACTCCCATCTATTGAGGGAAAGACGGACGAGCTCTTTGGTTGCTCTTCACAGGCTTGTCCCTGATCTATAGCTGAGGGCAAACACTTGTGTGCTTGTGGGAGAGCCTGTGTCTTTCCTGGAAGCGTTTGGGAGTTTTGCTCAGACGCGTGTTTCCTCAAGTTCAAGAATCAAGATCTAGGATACCTGCAGACAGGTGCCTGTTTGTGTGGAGACAGTCTGTTTGAAACTGTGTTCCTCAGCGCCCGCTCTTTCTCCCCGTCGCTCCACACGCCTGGGAGTCCCTTTCTTTCTCTCCACAAGCACGTGTGTTGACTTCGTCGCACATGTGCATCTGCACAAGCGTTGAGCTCAGCAGAGCGTGTCTCTTGACACTTGATGTGCGTTGGCTGTGTCTGCCTGCTCCAGTGAAGAGAGAAACGGGAAATCATCTTGGTAGAGGCAACAAAGCAAAAGCGAGGCAGGATTGACATCTGCTCAACAGAGACGGATTCCCTGCGCTGACACAGTTCACAGTTACACGAGAAGCAATCTGAGCGGTCCGTCGACCGGAGACGTGTTTCCCAAGAGGTCGTTTAGCGAGTGAACAGCAGTGTGCGCGACTTTCAGGAGTGTGCCTGGAAAGTGCCAGAATCACCAGGAGCATCTGTGCAAAAGCTGCTGCCTCTGTGACCGCATTGAGGCACGTTCGCGTGTCTGCGAGTATATAGACGGCTCTTTCGCGTTCACTCCGAGGGAAACGGTCCGCTATTGCTTCTGTGCGCACAGACGCGATTCCCTTGTCTCTTGCGAACACAGGGAACTCTGTGCATCCAAATCTACAGGCTAAGGACGCGTCTGCATATGTTTTGGTGAACAATCGAGTGTGCGTGTTCTGACAGCTGCCTCTATGCAGACGTCTCCACAGAGCCACTTCTGAATGCCCCGCAGCCCAGGACTGAATGGATACACTAACAAGTGCACCGGTGTGAGCAACCACATATGCAGAAGGACGTCTTTCATCTCACAGAAGCGCGAACGTCTTGGCGTTCAAGCACATGGCAGAAACAAGGTGTGAACAGATGAGCTGCTGCTATTTTCTCCGTTCGGCATGCTTCGTTGTAGCTCTCTTGCCGGTCGCCGGCTTAGCGGCTTGCTTTGCGCGACTAGCTCTGGGGAGAGAAGGAGATAGCGCCGGAAACCTCGCCTTTTGCCTTCTTCGGCGCTGGAACCTGGTTGCTGCGCCTTCTCTTTGTCCATGTGCACACACACGATTCCTCAGCGAAAACCATGCAGAAACCTTTCCACGAGCACCCAGGGATGTGCACCCAGCACCACGTGCACGCACACGCAGCTAGAGAAAAGCACCTACCTTTTCACACACTGATGCCTAAGCAAACGCGTGGCCACACACACGCACACATCCGCAAGCGCGCCTACTCCCATCTATTGAGGGAAAGACGGACGAGCTCTTTGGTTGCTCTTCACAGGCTTGTCCCTGATCTATAGCTGAGGGCAAACACTTGTGTGCTTGTGGGAGAGCCTGTGTCTTTCCTGGAAGCGTTTGGGAGTTTTGCTCAGACGCGTGTTTCCTCAAGTTCAAGAATCAAGATCTAGGATACCTGCAGACAGGTGCCTGTTTGTGTGGAGACAGTCTGTTTGAAACTGTGTTCCTCAGCGCCCGCTCTTTCTCCCCGTCGCTCCACACGCCTGGGAGTCCCTTTCTTTCTCTCCACAAGCACGTGTGTTGACTTCGTCGCACATGTGCATCTGCACAAGCGTTGAGCTCAGCAGAGCGTGTCTCTTGACACTTGATGTGCGTTGGCTGTGTCTGCCTGCTCCAGTGAAGAGAGAAACGTGAAATCATCTTGGTAGAGGCAACAAAGCAAAAGCGAGGCAGGACTGACATCTGCTCAACAGAGACGGATTCCCTGCGCTGACACAGTTCACAGTTACACGAGAAGCAATCTGAGCGGTCCGTCGACCGGAGACGTGTTTCCCAAGAGGTCGTTTAGCGAGTGAACAGCAGTGTGCGCGACTTTCAGGAGTGTGCCTGGAAAGTGCCAGAATCACCAGGAGCATCTGTGCAAAAGCTGCTGCCTCTGTGACCGCATTGAGGCACGTTCGCGTGTCTGCGAGTATATAGACGGCTCTTTCGCGTTCACTCCGAGGGAAACGGTCCGCTATTGCTTCTGTGCGCACAGACGCGATTCCCTTGTCTCTTGCGAACACAGGGAACTCTGTGCATCCAAATCTACAGGCTAAGGACGCGTCTGCATATGTTTTGGTGAACAATCGAGTGTGCGTGTTCTGACAGCTGCCTCTATGCAGACGTCTCCACAGAGCCACTTCTGAATGCCCCGCAGCCCAGGACTGAATGGATACACTAACAAGTGCACCGGTGTGAGCAACCACATATGCAGAAGGACGTCTTTCATCTCACAGAAGCGCGAACGTCTTGGCGTTCAAGCACATGGCAGAAACAAGGTGTGAACAGATGAGCTGCTGCTATTTTCTCCGTTCGGCATGCTTCGTTGTAGCTCTCTTGCCGGTCGCCGGCTTAGCGGCTTGCTTTGCGCGACTAGCTCTGGGGAGAGAAGGAGATAGCGCCGGAAACCTCGCCTTTTGCCTTCTTCGGCGCTGGAACCTGGTTGCTGCGCCTTCTCTTTGTCCATGTGCACACACACGATTCCTCAGCGAAAACCATGCAGAAACCTTTCCACGAGCACCCAGGGATGTGCACCCAGCACCACGTGCACGCACACGCAGCTAGAGAAAAGCACCTACCTTTTCACACACTGATGCCTAAGCAAACGCGTGGCCACACACACGCACACATCCGCAAGCGCGCCTACTCCCATCTATTGAGGGAAAGACGGACGAGCTCTTTGGTTGCTCTTCACAGGCTTGTCCCTGATCTATAGCTGAGGGCAAACACTTGTGTGCTTGTGGGAGAGCCTGTGTCTTTCCTGGAAGCGTTTGGGAGTTTTGCTCAGACGCGTGTTTCCTCAAGTTCAAGAATCAAGATCTAGGATACCTGCAGACAGGTGCCTGTTTGTGTGGAGACAGTCTGTTTGAAACTGTGTTCCTCAGCGCCCGCTCTTTCTCCCCGTCGCTCCACACGCCTGGGAGTCCCTTTCTTTCTCTCCACAAGCACGTGTGTTGACTTCGTCGCACATGTGCATCTGCACAAGCGTTGAGCTCAGCAGAGCGTGTCTCTTGACACTTGATGTGCGTTGGCTGTGTCTGCCTGCTCCAGTGAAGAGAGAAACGGGAAATCATCTTGGTAGAGGCAACAAAGCAAAAGCGAGGCAGGACTGACATCTGCTCAACAGAGACGGATTCCCTGCGCTGACACAGTTCACAGTTACACGAGAAGCAATCTGAGCGGTCCGTCGACCGGAGACGTGTTTCCCAAGAGGTCGTTTAGCGAGTGAACAGCAGTGTGCGCGACTTTCAGGAGTGTGCCTGGAAAGTGCCAGAATCACCAGGAGCATCTGTGCAAAAGCTGCTGCCTCTGTGACCGCATTGAGGCACGTTCGCGTGTCTGCGAGTATATAGACGGCTCTTTCGCGTTCACTCCGAGGGAAACGGTCCGCTATTGCTTCTGTGCGCACAGACGCGATTCCCTTGTCTCTTGCGAACACAGGGAACTCTGTGCATCCAAATCTACAGGCTAAGGACGCGTCTGCATATGTTTTGGTGAACAATCGAGTGTGCGTGTTCTGACAGCTGCCTCTATGCAGACGTCTCCACAGAGCCACTTCTGAATGCCCCGCAGCCCAGGACTGAATGGATACACTAACAAGTGCACCGGTGTGAGCAACCACATATGCAGAAGGACGTCTTTCATCTCACAGAAGCGCGAACGTCTTGGCGTTCAAGCACATGGCAGAAACAAGGTGTGAACAGATGAGCTGCTGCTATTTTCTCCGTTCGGCATGCTTCGTTGTAGCTCTCTTGCCGGTCGCCGGCTTAGCGGCTTGCTTTGCGCGACTAGCTCTGGGGAGAGAAGGAGATAGCGCCGGAAACCTCGCCTTTTGCCTTCTTCGGCGCTGGAACCTGGTTGCTGCGCCTTCTCTTTGTCCATGTGCACACACACGATTCCTCAGCGAAAACCATGCAGAAACCTTTCCACGAGCACCCAGGGATGTGCACCCAGCACCACGTGCACGCACACGCAGCTAGAGAAAAGCACCTACCTTTTCACACACTGATGCCTAAGCAAACGCGTGGCCACACACACGCACACATCCGCAAGCGCGCCTACTCCCATCTATTGAGGGAAAGACGGACGAGCTCTTTGGTTGCTCTTCACAGGCTTGTCCCTGATCTATAGCTGAGGGCAAACACTTGTGTGCTTGTGGGAGAGCCTGTGTCTTTCCTGGAAGCGTTTGGGAGTTTTGCTCAGACGCGTGTTTCCTCAAGTTCAAGAATCAAGATCTAGGATACCTGCAGACAGGTGCCTGTTTGTGTGGAGACAGTCTGTTTGAAACTGTGTTCCTCAGCGCCCGCTCTTTCTCCCCGTCGCTCCACACGCCTGGGAGTCCCTTTCTTTCTCTCCACAAGCACGTGTGTTGACTTCGTCGCACATGTGCATCTGCACAAGCGTTGAGCTCAGCAGAGCGTGTCTCTTGACACTTGATGTGCGTTGGCTGTGTCTGCCTGCTCCAGTGAAGAGAGAAACGGGAAATCATCTTGGTAGAGGCAACAAAGCAAAAGCGAGGCAGGATTGACATCTGCTCAACAGAGACGGATTCCCTGCGCTGACACAGTTCACAGTTACACGAGAAGCAATCTGAGCGGTCCGTCGACCGGAGACGTGTTTCCCAAGAGGTCGTTTAGCGAGTGAACAGCAGTGTGCGCGACTTTCAGGAGTGTGCCTGGAAAGTGCCAGAATCACCAGGAGCATCTGTGCAAAAGCTGCTGCCTCTGTGACCGCATTGAGGCACGTTCGCGTGTCTGCGAGTATATAGACGGCTCTTTCGCGTTCACTCCGAGGGAAACGGTCCGCTATTGCTTCTGTGCGCACAGACGCGATTCCCTTGTCTCTTGCGAACACAGGGAACTCTGTGCATCCAAATCTACAGGCTAAGGACGCGTCTGCATATGTTTTGGTGAACAATCGAGTGTGCGTGTTCTGACAGCTGCCTCTATGCAGACGTCTCCACAGAGCCACTTCTGAATGCCCCGCAGCCCAGGACTGAATGGATACACTAACAAGTGCACCGGTGTGAGCAACCACATATGCAGAAGGACGTCTTTCATCTCACAGAAGCGCGAACGTCTTGGCGTTCAAGCACATGGCAGAAACAAGGTGTGAAGAGATGAGCTGCTGCTATTTTCTCCGTTCGGCATGCTTCGTTGTAGCTCTCTTGCCGGTCGCCGGCTTAGCGGCTTGCTTTGCGCGACTAGCTCTGGGGAGAGAAGGAGATAGCGCCGGAAACCTCGCCTTTTGCCTTCTTCGGCGCTGGAACCTGGTTGCTGCGCCTTCTCTTTGTCCATGTGCACACACACGATTCCTCAGCGAAAACCATGCAGAAACCTTTCCACGAGCACCCAGGGATGTGCACCCAGCACCACGTGCACGCACACGCAGCTAGAGAAAAGCACCTACCTTTTCACACACTGATGCCTAAGCAAACGCGTGGCCACACACACGCACACATCCGCAAGCGCGCCTACTCCCATCTATTGAGGGAAAGACGGACGAGCTCTTTGGTTGCTCTTCACAGGCTTGTCCCTGATCTATAGCTGAGGGCAAACACTTGTGTGCTTGTGGGAGAGCCTGTGTCTTTCCTGGAAGCGTTTGGGAGTTTTGCTCAGACGCGTGTTTCCTCAAGTTCAAGAATCAAGATCTAGGATACCTGCAGACAGGTGCCTGTTTGTGTGGAGACAGTCTGTTTGAAACTGTGTTCCTCAGCGCCCGCTCTTTCTCCCCGTCGCTCCACACGCCTGGGAGTCCCTTTCTTTCTCTCCACAAGCACGTGTGTTGACTTCGTCGCACATGTGCATCTGCACAAGCGTTGAGCTCAGCAGAGCGTGTCTCTTGACACTTGATGTGCGTTGGCTGTGTCTGCCTGCTCCAGTGAAGAGAGAAACGGGAAATCATCTTGGTAGAGGCAACAAAGCAAAAGCGAGGCAGGATTGACATCTGCTCAACAGAGACGGATTCCCTGCGCTGACACAGTTCACAGTTACACGAGAAGCAATTCTGAGCGGTCCGTCGACCGGAGACGTGTTTCCCAAGAGGTCGTTTAGCGAGTGAACAGCAGTGTGCGCGACTTTCAGGAGTGTGCCTGGAAAGTGCCAGAATCACCAGGAGCATCTGTGCAAAAGCTGCTGCCTCTGTGACCGCATTGAGGCACGTTCGCGTGTCTGCGAGTATATAGACGGCTCTTTCGCGTTCACTCCGAGGGAAACGGTCCGCTATTGCTTCTGTGCGCACAGACGCGATTCCCTTGTCTCTTGCGAACACAGGGAACTCTGTGCATCCAAATCTACAGGCTAAGGACGCGTCTGCATATGTTTTGGTGAACAATCGAGTGTGCGTGTTCTGACAGCTGCCTCTATGCAGACGTCTCCACAGAGCCACTTCTGAATGCCCCGCAGCCCAGGACTGAATGGATACACTAACAAGTGCACCGGTGTGAGCAACCACATATGCAGAAGGACGTCTTTCATCTCACAGAAGCGCGAACGTCTTGGCGTTCAAGCACATGGCAGAAACAAGGTGTGAACAGATGAGCTGCTGCTATTTTCTCCGTTCGGCATGCTTCGTTGTAGCTCTCTTGCCGGTCGCCGGCTTAGCGGCTTGCTTTGCGCGACTAGCTCTGGGGAGAGAAGGAGATAGCGCCGGAAACCTCGCCTTTTGCCTTCTTCGGCGCTGGAACCTGGTTGCTGCGCCTTCTCTTTGTCCATGTGCACACACACGATTCCTCAGCGAAAACCATGCAGAAACCTTTCCACGAGCACCCAGGGATGTGCACCCAGCACCACGTGCACGCACACGCAGCTAGAGAAAAGCACCTACCTTTTCACACACTGATGCCTAAGCAAACGCGTGGCCACACACACGCACACATCCGCAAGCGCGCCTACTCCCATCTATTGAGGGAAAGACGGACGAGCTCTTTGGTTGCTCTTCACAGGCTTGTCCCTGATCTATAGCTGAGGGCAAACACTTGTGTGCTTGTGGGAGAGCCTGTGTCTTTCCTGGAAGCGTTTGGGAGTTTTGCTCAGACGCGTGTTTCCTCAAGTTCAAGAATCAAGATCTAGGATACCTGCAGACAGGTGCCTGTTTGTGTGGAGACAGTCTGTTTGAAACTGTGTTCCTCAGCGCCCGCTCTTTCTCCCCGTCGCTCCACACGCCTGGGAGTCCCTTTCTTTCTCTCCACAAGCACGTGTGTTGACTTCGTCGCACATGTGCATCTGCACAAGCGTTGAGCTCAGCAGAGCGTGTCTCTTGACACTTGATGTGCGTTGGCTGTGTCTGCCTGCTCCAGTGAAGAGAGAAACGGGAAATCATCTTGGTAGAGGCAACAAAGCAAAAGCGAGGCAGGACTGACATCTGCTCAACAGAGACGGATTCCCTGCGCTGACACAGTTCACAGTTACACGAGAAGCAATCTGAGCGGTCCGTCGACCGGAGACGTGTTTCCCAAGAGGTCGTTTAGCGAGTGAACAGCAGTGTGCGCGACTTTCAGGAGTGTGCCTGGAAAGTGCCAGAATCACCAGGAGCATCTGTGCAAAAGCTGCTGCCTCTGTGACCGCATTGAGGCACGTTCGCGTGTCTGCGAGTATATAGACGGCTCTTTCGCGTTCACTCCGAGGGAAACGGTCCGCTATTGCTTCTGTGCGCACAGACGCGATTCCCTTGTCTCTTGCGAACACAGGGAACTCTGTGCATCCAAATCTACAGGCTAAGGACGCGTCTGCATATGTTTTGGTGAACAATCGAGTGTGCGTGTTCTGACAGCTGCCTCTATGCAGACGTCTCCACAGAGCCACTTCTGAATGCCCCGCAGCCCAGGACTGAATGGATACACTAACAAGTGCACCGGTGTGAGCAACCACATATGCAGAAGGACGTCTTTCATCTCACAGAAGCGCGAACGTCTTGGCGTTCAAGCACATGGCAGAAACAAGGTGTGAACAGATGAGCTGCTGCTATTTTCTCCGTTCGGCATGCTTCGTTGTAGCTCTCTTGCCGGTCGCCGGCTTAGCGGCTTGCTTTGCGCGACTAGCTCTGGGGAGAGAAGGAGATAGCGCCGGAAACCTCGCCTTTTGCCTTCTTCGGCGCTGGAACCTGGTTGCTGCGCCTTCTCTTTGTCCATGTGCACACACACGATTCCTCAGCGAAAACCATGCAGAAACCTTTCCACGAGCACCCAGGGATGTGCACCCAGCACCACGTGCACGCACACGCAGCTAGAGAAAAGCACCTACCTTTTCACACACTGAAGCCTAAGCAAACGCGTGGCCACACACACGCACACATCCGCAAGCGCGCCTACTCCCATCTATTGAGGGAAAGACGGACGAGCAACGTCCTGACAGGCTTGAGGGGAAAAACGTCCGTTGACGGTTGGCGTACTGCACGCCCGCCTACGGGGCTGCAGGGGAATCCACATTTGGAAGGTACCTGAAGATGTGTGCCTGTTCTTGGAGCTCCGCTAGTAGGGTAGCAAAGACACTCGTAGGCAGTACTGAATGCTGCTCCGTGCTACTTCTCCTCCGCTGGCAAATGCTTCACAGTCGCCCTAGGAAAGACGTTTAACAATCGATCTCCAAGAGGAACGAAACACATGATGCCATAAGGCGAAAGAATAGCAGGGCATCTCTTCACAGGCTTGTCCCTGATCTATAGCTGAGGGCAAACACTTGTGTGCTTGTGGGAGAGCCTGTGTCTTTCCTGGAAGCGTTTGGGAGTTTTGCTCAGACGCGTGTTTCCTCAAGTTCAAGAATCAAGATCTAGGATACCTGCAGACAGGTGCCTGTTTGTGTGGAGACAGTCTGTTTGAAACTGTGTTCCTCAGCGCCCGCTCTTTCTCCCCGTCGCTCCACACGCCTGGGAGTCCCTTTCTTTCTCTCCACAAGCACGTGTGTTGACTTCGTCGCACATGTGCATCTGCACAAGCGTTGAGCTCAGCAGAGCGTGTCTCTTGACACTTGATGTGCGTTGGCTGTGTCTGCCTGCTCCAGTGAAGAGAGAAACGGGAAATCATCTTGGTAGAGGCAACAAAGCAAAAGCGAGGCAGGATTGACATCTGCTCAACAGAGACGGATTCCCTGCGCTGACACAGTTCACAGTTACACGAGAAGCAATCTGAGCGGTCCGTCGACCGGAGACGTGTTTCCCAAGAGGTCGTTTAGCGAGTGAACAGCAGTGTGCGCGACTTTCAGGAGTGTGCCTGGAAAGTGCCAGAATCACCAGGAGCATCTGTGCAAAAGCTGCTGCCTCTGTGACCGCATTGAGGCACGTTCGCGTGTCTGCGAGTATATAGACGGCTCTTTCGCGTTCACTCCGAGGGAAACGGTCCGCTATTGCTTCTGTGCGCACAGACGCGATTCCCTTGTCTCTTGCGAACACAGGGAACTCTGTGCATCCAAATCTACAGGCTAAGGACGCGTCTGCATATGTTTTGGTGAACAATCGAGTGTGCGTGTTCTGACAGCTGCCTCTATGCAGACGTCTCCACAGAGCCACTTCTGAATGCCCCGCAGCCCAGGACTGAATGGATACACTAACAAGTGCACCGGTGTGAGCAACCACATATGCAGAAGGACGTCTTTCATCTCACAGAAGCGCGAACGTCTTGGCGTTCAAGCACATGGCAGAAACAAGGTGTGAACAGATGAGCTGCTGCTATTTTCTCCGTTCGGCATGCTTCGTTGTAGCTCTCTTGCCGGTCGCCGGCTTAGCGGCTTGCTTTGCGCGACTAGCTCTGGGGAGAGAAGGAGATAGCGCCGGAAACCTCGCCTTTTGCCTTCTTCGGCGCTGGAACCTGGTTGCTGCGCCTTCTCTTTGTCCATGTGCACACACACGATTCCTCAGCGAAAACCATGCAGAAACCTTTCCACGAGCACCCAGGGATGTGCACCCAGCACCACGTGCACGCACACGCAGCTAGAGAAAAGCACCTACCTTTTCACACACTGAAGCCTAAGCAAACGCGTGGCCACACACACGCACACATCCGCAAGCGCGCCTACTCCCATCTATTGAGGGAAAGACGGACGAGCAACGTCCTGACAGGCTTGAGGGGAAAAACGTCCGTTGACGGTTGGCGTACTGCACGCCCGCCTACGGGGCTGCAGGGGAATCCACATTTGGAAGGTACCTGAAGATGTGTGCCTGTTCTTGGAGCTCCGCTAGTAGGGTAGCAAAGACACTCGTAGGCAGTACTGAATGCTGCTCCGTGCTACTTCTCCTCCGCTGGCAAATGCTTCACAGTCGCCCTAGGAAAGACGTTTAACAATCGATCTCCAAGAGGAACGAAACACATGATGCCATAAGGCGAAAGAATAGCAGGGCATCTCTTCACAGGCTTGTCCCTGATCTATAGCTGAGGGCAAACACTTGTGTGCTTGTGGGAGAGCCTGTGTCTTTCCTGGAAGCGTTTGGGAGTTTTGCTCAGACGCGTGTTTCCTCAAGTTCAAGAATCAAGATCTAGGATACCTGCAGACAGGTGCCTGTTTGTGTGGAGACAGTCTGTTTGAAACTGTGTTCCTCAGCGCCCGCTCTTTCTCCCCGTCGCTCCACACGCCTGGGAGTCCCTTTCTTTCTCTCCACAAGCACGTGTGTTGACTTCGTCGCACATGTGCATCTGCACAAGCGTTGAGCTCAGCAGAGCGTGTCTCTTGACACTTGATGTGCGTTGGCTGTGTCTGCCTGCTCCAGTGAAGAGAGAAACGGGAAATCATCTTGGTAGAGGCAACAAAGCAAAAGCGAGGCAGGATTGACATCTGCTCAAGAGAGACGGATTCCCTGCGCTGACACAGTTCACAGTTACACGAGAAGCAATCTGAGCGGTCCGTCGACCGGAGACGTGTTTCCCAAGAGGTCGTTTAGCGAGTGAACAGCAGTGTGCGCGACTTTCAGGAGTGTGCCTGGAAAGTGCCAGAATCACCAGGAGCATCTGTGCAAAAGCTGCTGCCTCTGTGACCGCATTGAGGCACGTTCGCGTGTCTGCGAGTATATAGACGGCTCTTTCGCGTTCACTCCGAGGGAAACGGTCCGCTATTGCTTCTGTGCGCACAGACGCGATTCCCTTGTCTCTTGCGAACACAGGGAACTCTGTGCATCCAAATCTACAGGCTAAGGACGCGTCTGCATATGTTTTGGTGAACAATCGAGTGTGCGTGTTCTGACAGCTGCCTCTATGCAGACGTCTCCACAGAGCCACTTCTGAATGCCCCGCAGCCCAGGACTGAATGGATACACTAACAAGTGCACCGGTGTGAGCAACCACATATGCAGAAGGACGTCTTTCATCTCACAGAAGCGCGAACGTCTTGGCGTTCAAGCACATGGCAGAAACAAGGTGTGAACAGATGAGCTGCTGCTATTTTCTCCGTTCGGCATGCTTCGTTGTAGCTCTCTTGCCGGTCGCCGGCTTAGCGGCTTGCTTTGCGCGACTAGCTCTGGGGAGAGAAGGAGATAGCGCCGGAAACCTCGCCTTTTGCCTTCTTCGGCGCTGGAACCTGGTTGCTGCGCCTTCTCTTTGTCCATGTGCACACACACGATTCCTCAGCGAAAACCATGCAGAAACCTTTCCACGAGCACCCAGGGATGTGCACCCAGCACCACGTGCACGCACACGCAGCTAGAGAAAAGCACCTACCTTTTCACACACTGAAGCCTAAGCAAACGCGTGGCCACACACACGCACACATCCGCAAGCGCGCCTACTCCCATCTATTGAGGGAAAGACGGACGAGCAACGTCCTGACAGGCTTGAGGGGAAAAACGTCCGTTGACGGTTGGCGTACTGCACGCCCGCCTACGGGGCTGCAGGGGAATCCACATTTGGAAGGTACCTGAAGATGTGTGCCTGTTCTTGGAGCTCCGCTAGTAGGGTAGCAAAGACACTCGTAGGCAGTACTGAATGCTGCTCCGTGCTACTTCTCCTCCGCTGGCAAATGCTTCACAGTCGCCCTAGGAAAGACGTTTAACAATCGATCTCCAAGAGGAACGAAACACATGATGCCATAAGGCGAAAGAATAGCAGGGCATCTCTTCACAGGCTTGTCCCTGATCTATAGCTGAGGGCAAACACTTGTGTGCTTGTGGGAGAGCCTGTGTCTTTCCTGGAAGCGTTTGGGAGTTTTGCTCAGACGCGTGTTTCCTCAAGTTCAAGAATCAAGATCTAGGATACCTGCAGACAGGTGCCTGTTTGTGTGGAGACAGTCTGTTTGAAACTGTGTTCCTCAGCGCCCGCTCTTTCTCCCCGTCGCTCCACACGCCTGGGAGTCCCTTTCTTTCTCTCCACAAGCACGTGTGTTGACTTCGTCGCACATGTGCATCTGCACAAGCGTTGAGCTCAGCAGAGCGTGTCTCTTGACACTTGATGTGCGTTGGCTGTGTCTGCCTGCTCCAGTGAAGAGAGAAACGGGAAATCATCTTGGTAGAGGCAACAAAGCAAAAGCGAGGCAGGATTGACATCTGCTCAACAGAGACGGATTCCCTGCGCTGACACAGTTCACAGTTACACGAGAAGCAATCTGAGCGGTCCGTCGACCGGAGACGTGTTTCCCAAGAGGTCGTTTAGCGAGTGAACAGCAGTGTGCGCGACTTTCAGGAGTGTGCCTGGAAAGTGCCAGAATCACCAGGAGCATCTGTGCAAAAGCTGCTGCCTCTGTGACCGCATTGAGGCACGTTCGCGTGTCTGCGAGTATATAGACGGCTCTTTCGCGTTCACTCCGAGGGAAACGGTCCGCTATTGCTTCTGTGCGCACAGACGCGATTCCCTTGTCTCTTGCGAACACAGGGAACTCTGTGCATCCAAATCTACAGGCTAAGGACGCGTCTGCATATGTTTTGGTGAACAATCGAGTGTGCGTGTTCTGACAGCTGCCTCTATGCAGACGTCTCCACAGAGCCACTTCTGAATGCCCCGCAGCCCAGGACTGAATGGATACACTAACAAGTGCACCGGTGTGAGCAACCACATATGCAGAAGGACGTCTTTCATCTCACAGAAGCGCGAACGTCTTGGCGTTCAAGCACATGGCAGAAACAAGGTGTGAACAGATGAGCTGCTGCTATTTTCTCCGTTCGGCATGCTTCGTTGTAGCTCTCTTGCCGGTCGCCGGCTTAGCGGCTTGCTTTGCGCGACTAGCTCTGGGGAGAGAAGGAGATAGCGCCGGAAACCTCGCCTTTTGCCTTCTTCGGCGCTGGAACCTGGTTGCTGCGCCTTCTCTTTGTCCATGTGCACACACACGATTCCTCAGCGAAAACCATGCAGAAACCTTTCCACGAGCACCCAGGGATGTGCACCCAGCACCACGTGCACGCACACGCAGCTAGAGAAAAGCACCTACCTTTTCACACACTGAAGCCTAAGCAAACGCGTGGCCACACACACGCACACATCCGCAAGCGCGCCTACTCCCATCTATTGAGGGAAAGACGGACGAGCAACGTCCTGACAGGCTTGAGGGGAAAAACGTCCGTTGACGGTTGGCGTACTGCACGCCCGCCTACGGGGCTGCAGGGGAATCCACATTTGGAAGGTACCTGAAGATGTGTGCCTGTTCTTGGAGCTCCGCTAGTAGGGTAGCAAAGACACTCGTAGGCAGTACTGAATGCTGCTCCGTGCTACTTCTCCTCCGCTGGCAAATGCTTCACAGTCGCCCTAGGAAAGACGTTTAACAATCGATCTCCAAGAGGAACGAAACACATGATGCCATAAGGCGAAAGAATAGCAGGGCATCTCTTCACAGGCTTGTCCCTGATCTATAGCTGAGGGCAAACACTTGTGTGCTTGTGGGAGAGCCTGTGTCTTTCCTGGAAGCGTTTGGGAGTTTTGCTCAGACGCGTGTTTCCTCAAGTTCAAGAATCAAGATCTAGGATACCTGCAGACAGGTGCCTGTTTGTGTGGAGACAGTCTGTTTGAAACTGTGTTCCTCAGCGCCCGCTCTTTCTCCCCGTCGCTCCACACGCCTGGGAGTCCCTTTCTTTCTCTCCACAAGCACGTGTGTTGACTTCGTCGCACATGTGCATCTGCACAAGCGTTGAGCTCAGCAGAGCGTGTCTCTTGACACTTGATGTGCGTTGGCTGTGTCTGCCTGCTCCAGTGAAGAGAGAAACGGGAAATCATCTTGGTAGAGGCAACAAAGCAAAAGCGAGGCAGGATTGACATCTGCTCAACAGAGACGGATTCCCTGCGCTGACACAGTTCACAGTTACACGAGAAGCAATTCTGAGCGGTCCGTCGACCGGAGACGTGTTTCCCAAGAGGTCGTTTAGCGAGTGAACAGCAGTGTGCGCGACTTTCAGGAGTGTGCCTGGAAAGTGCCAGAATCACCAGGAGCATCTGTGCAAAAGCTGCTGCCTCTGTGACCGCATTGAGGCACGTTCGCGTGTCTGCGAGTATATAGACGGCTCTTTCGCGTTCACTCCGAGGGAAACGGTCCGCTATTGCTTCTGTGCGCACAGACGCGATTCCCTTGTCTCTTGCGAACACAGGGAACTCTGTGCATCCAAATCTACAGGCTAAGGACGCGTCTGCATATGTTTTGGTGAACAATCGAGTGTGCGTGTTCTGACAGCTGCCTCTATGCAGACGTCTCCACAGAGCCACTTCTGAATGCCCCGCAGCCCAGGACTGAATGGATACACTAACAAGTGCACCGGTGTGAGCAACCACATATGCAGAAGGACGTCTTTCATCTCACAGAAGCGCGAACGTCTTGGCGTTCAAGCACATGGCAGAAACAAGGTGTGAACAGATGAGCTGCTGCTATTTTCTCCGTTCGGCATGCTTCGTTGTAGCTCTCTTGCCGGTCGCCGGCTTAGCGGCTTGCTTTGCGCGACTAGCTCTGGGGAGAGAAGGAGATAGCGCCGGAAACCTCGCCTTTTGCCTTCTTCGGCGCTGGAACCTGGTTGCTGCGCCTTCTCTTTGTCCATGTGCACACACACGATTCCTCAGCGAAAACCATGCAGAAACCTTTCCACGAGCACCCAGGGATGTGCACCCAGCACCACGTGCACGCACACGCAGCTAGAGAAAAGCACCTACCTTTTCACACACTGAAGCCTAAGCAAACGCGTGGCCACACACACGCACACATCCGCAAGCGCGCCTACTCCCATCTATTGAGGGAAAGACGGACGAGCTCTTTGGTTGCTCTTCACAGGCTTGTCCCTGATCTATAGCTGAGGGCAAACACTTGTGTGCTTGTGGGAGAGCCTGTGTCTTTCCTGGAAGCGTTTGGGAGTTTTGCTCAGACGCGTGTTTCCTCAAGTTCAAGAATCAAGATCTAGGATACCTGCAGACAGGTGCCTGTTTGTGTGGAGACAGTCTGTTTGAAACTGTGTTCCTCAGCGCCCGCTCTTTCTCCCCGTCGCTCCACACGCCTGGGAGTCCCTTTCTTTCTCTCCACAAGCACGTGTGTTGACTTCGTCGCACATGTGCATCTGCACAAGCGTTGAGCTCAGCAGAGCGTGTCTCTTGACACTTGATGTGCGTTGGCTGTGTCTGCCTGCTCCAGTGAAGAGAGAAACGGCAAATCATCTTGGTAGAGGCAACAAAGCAAAAGCGAGGCAGGATTGACATCTGCTCAACAGAGACGGATTCCCTGCGCTGACACAGTTCACAGTTACACGAGAAGCAATCTGAGCGGTCCGTCGACCGGAGACGTGTTTCCCAAGAGGTCGTTTAGCGAGTGAACAGCAGTGTGCGCGACTTTCAGGAGTGTGCCTGGAAAGTGCCAGAATCACCAGGAGCATCTGTGCAAAAGCTGCTGCCTCTGTGACCGCATTGAGGCACGTTCGCGTGTCTGCGAGTATATAGACGGCTCTTTCGCGTTCACTCCGAGGGAAACGGTCCGCTATTGCTTCTGTGCGCACAGACGCGATTCCCTTGTCTCTTGCGAACACAGGGAACTCTGTGCATCCAAATCTACAGGCTAAGGACGCGTCTGCATATGTTTTGGTGAACAATCGAGTGTGCGTGTTCTGACAGCTGCCTCTATGCAGACGTCTCCACAGAGCCACTTCTGAATGCCCCGCAGCCCAGGACTGAATGGATACACTAACAAGTGCACCGGTGTGAGCAACCACATATGCAGAAGGACGTCTTTCATCTCACAGAAGCGCGAACGTCTTGGCGTTCAAGCACATGGCAGAAACAAGGTGTGAACAGATGAGCTGCTGCTATTTTCTCCGTTCGGCATGCTTCGTTGTAGCTCTCTTGCCGGTCGCCGGCTTAGCGGCTTGCTTTGCGCGACTAGCTCTGGGGAGAGAAGGAGATAGCGCCGGAAACCTCGCCTTTTGCCTTCTTCGGCGCTGGAACCTGGTTGCTGCGCCTTCTCTTTGTCCATGTGCACACACACGATTCCTCAGCGAAAACCATGCAGAAACCTTTCCACGAGCACCCAGGGATGTGCACCCAGCACCACGTGCACGCACACGCAGCTAGAGAAAAGCACCTACCTTTTCACACACTGAAGCCTAAGCAAACGCGTGGCCACACACACGCACACATCCGCAAGCGCGCCTACTCCCATCTATTGAGGGAAAGACGGACGAGCAACGTCCTGACAGGCTTGAGGGGAAAAACGTCCGTTGACGGTTGGCGTACTGCACGCCCGCCTACGGGGCTGCAGGGGAATCCACATTTGGAAGGTACCTGAAGATGTGTGCCTGTTCTTGGAGCTCCGCTAGTAGGGTAGCAAAGACACTCGTAGGCAGTACTGAATGCTGCTCCGTGCTACTTCTCCTCCGCTGGCAAATGCTTCACAGTCGCCCTAGGAAAGACGTTTAACAATCGATCTCCAAGAGGAACGAAACACATGATGCCATAAGGCGAAAGAATAGCAGGGCATCTCTTCACAGGCTTGTCCCTGATCTATAGCTGAGGGCAAACACTTGTGTGCTTGTGGGAGAGCCTGTGTCTTTCCTGGAAGCGTTTGGGAGTTTTGCTCAGACGCGTGTTTCCTCAAGTTCAAGAATCAAGATCTAGGATACCTGCAGACAGGT
Source organism: Patagioenas fasciata (assembly GCF_037038585.1). Lineage (NCBI taxonomy): Eukaryota > Metazoa > Chordata > Aves > Columbiformes > Columbidae > Patagioenas > Patagioenas fasciata. The sequence goes on along the minus strand of NW_027288783.1, from coordinate 127,975 downwards.
GCCTGTTTGTGTGGAGACAGTCTGTTTGAAACTGTGTTCCTCAGCGCCCGCTCTTTCTCCCCGTCGCTCCACACGCCTGGGAGTCCCTTTCTTTCTCTCCACAAGCACGTGTGTTGACTTCGTCGCACATGTGCATCTGCACAAGCGTTGAGCTCAGCAGAGCGTGTCTCTTGACACTTGATGTGCGTTGGCTGTGTCTGCCTGCTCCAGTGAAGAGAGAAACGGGAAATCATCTTGGTAGAGGCAACAAAGCAAAAGCGAGGCAGGATTGACATCTGCTCAACAGAGACGGATTCCCTGCGCTGACACAGTTCACAGTTACACGAGAAGCAATCTGAGCGGTCCGTCGACCGGAGACGTGTTTCCCAAGAGGTCGTTTAGCGAGTGAACAGCAGTGTGCGCGACTTTCAGGAGTGTGCCTGGAAAGTGCCAGAATCACCAGGAGCATCTGTGCAAAAGCTGCTGCCTCTGTGACCGCATTGAGGCACGTTCGCGTGTCTGCGAGTATATAGACGGCTCTTTCGCGTTCACTCCGAGGGAAACGGTCCGCTATTGCTTCTGTGCGCACAGACGCGATTCCCTTGTCTCTTGCGAACACAGGGAACTCTGTGCATCCAAATCTACAGGCTAAGGACGCGTCTGCATATGTTTTGGTGAACAATCGAGTGTGCGTGTTCTGACAGCTGCCTCTATGCAGACGTCTCCACAGAGCCACTTCTGAATGCCCCGCAGCCCAGGACTGAATGGATACACTAACAAGTGCACCGGTGTGAGCAACCACATATGCAGAAGGACGTCTTTCATCTCACAGAAGCGCGAACGTCTTGGCGTTCAAGCACATGGCAGAAACAAGGTGTGAACAGATGAGCTGCTGCTATTTTCTCCGTTCGGCATGCTTCGTTGTAGCTCTCTTGCCGGTCGCCGGCTTAGCGGCTTGCTTTGCGCGACTAGCTCTGGGGAGAGAAGGAGATAGCGCCGGAAACCTCGCCTTTTGCCTTCTTCGGCGCTGGAACCTGGTTGCTGCGCCTTCTCTTTGTCCATGTGCACACACACGATTCCTCAGCGAAAACCATGCAGAAACCTTTCCACGAGCACCCAGGGATGTGCACCCAGCACCACGTGCACGCACACGCAGCTAGAGAAAAGCACCTACCTTTTCACACACTGAAGCCTAAGCAAACGCGTGGCCACACACACGCACACATCCGCAAGCGCGCCTACTCCCATCTATTGAGGGAAAGACGGACGAGCAACGTCCTGACAGGCTTGAGGGGAAAAACGTCCGTTGACGGTTGGCGTACTGCACGCCCGCCTACGGGGCTGCAGGGGAATCCACATTTGGAAGGTACCTGAAGATGTGTGCCTGTTCTTGGAGCTCCGCTAGTAGGGTAGCAAAGACACTCGTAGGCAGTACTGAATGCTGCTCCGTGCTACTTCTCCTCCGCTGGCAAATGCTTCACAGTCGCCCTAGGAAAGACGTTTAACAATCGATCTCCAAGAGGAACGAAACACATGATGCCATAAGGCGAAAGAATAGCAGGGCATCTCTTCACAGGCTTGTCCCTGATCTATAGCTGAGGGCAAACACTTGTGTGCTTGTGGGAGAGCCTGTGTCTTTCCTGGAAGCGTTTGGGAGTTTTGCTCAGACGCGTGTTTCCTCAAGTTCAAGAATCAAGATCTAGGATACCTGCAGACAGGTGCCTGTTTGTGTGGAGACAGTCTGTTTGAAACTGTGTTCCTCAGCGCCCGCTCTTTCTCCCCGTCGCTCCACACGCCTGGGAGTCCCTTTCTTTCTCTCCACAAGCACGTGTGTTGACTTCGTCGCACATGTGCATCTGCACAAGCGTTGAGCTCAGCAGAGCGTGTCTCTTGACACTTGATGTGCGTTGGCTGTGTCTGCCTGCTCCAGTGAAGAGAGAAACGGGAAATCATCTTGGTAGAGGCAACAAAGCAAAAGCGAGGCAGGATTGACATCTGCTCAACAGAGACGGATTCCCTGCGCTGACACAGTTCACAGTTACACGAGAAGCAATCTGAGCGGTCCGTCGACCGGAGACGTGTTTCCCAAGAGGTCGTTTAGCGAGTGAACAGCAGTGTGCGCGACTTTCAGGAGTGTGCCTGGAAAGTGCCAGAATCACCAGGAGCATCTGTGCAAAAGCTGCTGCCTCTGTGACCGCATTGAGGCACGTTCGCGTGTCTGCGAGTATATAGACGGCTCTTTCGCGTTCACTCCGAGGGAAACGGTCCGCTATTGCTTCTGTGCGCACAGACGCGATTCCCTTGTCTCTTGCGAACACAGGGAACTCTGTGCATCCAAATCTACAGGCTAAGGACGCGTCTGCATATGTTTTGGTGAACAATCGAGTGTGCGTGTTCTGACAGCTGCCTCTATGCAGACGTCTCCACAGAGCCACTTCTGAATGCCCCGCAGCCCAGGACTGAATGGATACACTAACAAGTGCACCGGTGTGAGCAACCACATATGCAGAAGGACGTCTTTCATCTCACAGAAGCGCGAACGTCTTGGCGTTCAAGCACATGGCAGAAACAAGGTGTGAAGAGATGAGCTGCTGCTATTTTCTCCGTTCGGCATGCTTCGTTGTAGCTCTCTTGCCGGTCGCCGGCTTAGCGGCTTGCTTTGCGCGACTAGCTCTGGGGAGAGAAGGAGATAGCGCCGGAAACCTCGCCTTTTGCCTTCTTCGGCGCTGGAACCTGGTTGCTGCGCCTTCTCTTTGTCCATGTGCACACACACGATTCCTCAGCGAAAACCATGCAGAAACCTTTCCACGAGCACCCAGGGATGTGCACCCAGCACCACGTGCACGCACACGCAGCTAGAGAAAAGCACCTACCTTTTCACACACTGAAGCCTAAGCAAACGCGTGGCCACACACACGCACACATCCGCAAGCGCGCCTACTCCCATCTATTGAGGGAAAGACGGACGAGCAACGTCCTGACAGGCTTGAGGGGAAAAACGTCCGTTGACGGTTGGCGTACTGCACGCCCGCCTACGGGGCTGCAGGGGAATCCACATTTGGAAGGTACCTGAAGATGTGTGCCTGTTCTTGGAGCTCCGCTAGTAGGGTAGCAAAGACACTCGTAGGCAGTACTGAATGCTGCTCCGTGCTACTTCTCCTCCGCTGGCAAATGCTTCACAGTCGCCCTAGGAAAGACGTTTAACAATCGATCTCCAAGAGGAACGAAACACATGATGCCATAAGGCGAAAGAATAGCAGGGCATCTCTTCACAGGCTTGTCCCTGATCTATAGCTGAGGGCAAACACTTGTGTGCTTGTGGGAGAGCCTGTGTCTTTCCTGGAAGCGTTTGGGAGTTTTGCTCAGACGCGTGTTTCCTCAAGTTCAAGAATCAAGATCTAGGATACCTGCAGACTGGTGCCTGTTTGTGTGGAGACAGTCTGTTTGAAACTGTGTTCCTCAGCGCCCGCTCTTTCTCCCCGTCGCTCCACACGCCTGGGAGTCCCTTTCTTTCTCTCCACAAGCACGTGTGTTGACTTCGTCGCACATGTGCATCTGCACAAGCGTTGAGCTCAGCAGAGCGTGTCTCTTGACACTTGATGTGCGTTGGCTGTGTCTGCCTGCTCCAGTGAAGAGAGAAACGGGAAATCATCTTGGTAGAGGCAACAAAGCAAAAGCGAGGCAGGATTGACATCTGCTCAACAGAGACGGATTCCCTGCGCTGACACAGTTCACAGTTACACGAGAAGCAATCTGAGCGGTCCGTCGACCGGAGACGTGTTTCCCAAGAGGTCGTTTAGCGAGTGAACAGCAGTGTGCGCGACTTTCAGGAGTGTGCCTGGAAAGTGCCAGAATCACCAGGAGCATCTGTGCAAAAGCTGCTGCCTCTGTGACCGCATTGAGGCACGTTCGCGTGTCTGCGAGTATATAGACGGCTCTTTCGCGTTCACTCCGAGGGAAACGGTCCGCTATTGCTTCTGTGCGCACAGACGCGATTCCCTTGTCTCTTGCGAACACAGGGAACTCTGTGCATCCAAATCTACAGGCTAAGGACGCGTCTGCATATGTTTTGGTGAACAATCGAGTGTGCGTGTTCTGACAGCTGCCTCTATGCAGACGTCTCCACAGAGCCACTTCTGAATGCCCCGCAGCCCAGGACTGAATGGATACACTAACAAGTGCACCGGTGTGAGCAACCACATATGCAGAAGGACGTCTTTCATCTCACAGAAGCGCGAACGTCTTGGCGTTCAAGCACATGGCAGAAACAAGGTGTGAACAGATGAGCTGCTGCTATTTTCTCCGTTCGGCATGCTTTGTTGTAGCTCTCTTGCCGGTCGCCGGCTTAGCGGCTTGCTTTGCGCGACTAGCTCTGGGGAGAGAAGGAGATAGCGCCGGAAACCTCGCCTTTTGCCTTCTTCGGCGCTGGAACCTGGTTGCTGCGCCTTCTCTTTGTCCATGTGCACACACACGATTCCTCAGCGAAAACCATGCAGAAACCTTTCCACGAGCACCCAGGGATGTGCACCCAGCACCACGTGCACGCACACGCAGCTAGAGAAAAGCACCTACCTTTTCACACACTGAAGCCTAAGCAAACGCGTGGCCACACACACGCACACATCCGCAAGCGCGCCTACTCCCATCTATTGAGGGAAAGACGGACGAGCTCTTTGGTTGCTCTTCACAGGCTTGTCCCTGATCTATAGCTGAGGGCAAACACTTGTGTGCTTGTGGGAGAGCCTGTGTCTTTCCTGGAAGCGTTTGGGAGTTTTGCTCAGACGCGTGTTTCCTCAAGTTCAAGAATCAAGATCTAGGATACCTGCAGACAGGTGCCTGTTTGTGTGGAGACAGTCTGTTTGAAACTGTGTTCCTCAGCGCCCGCTCTTTCTCCCCGTCGCTCCACACGCCTGGGAGTCCCTTTCTTTCTCTCCACAAGCACGTGTGTTGACTTCGTCGCACATGTGCATCTGCACAAGCGTTGAGCTCAGCAGAGCGTGTCTCTTGACACTTGATGTGCGTTGGCTGTGTCTGCCTGCTCCAGTGAAGAGAGAAACGGGAAATCATCTTGGTAGAGGCAACAAAGCAAAAGCGAGGCAGGATTGACATCTGCTCAACAGAGACGGATTCCCTGCGCTGACACAGTTCACAGTTACACGAGAAGCAATCTGAGCGGTCCGTCGACCGGAGACGTGTTTCCCAAGAGGTCGTTTAGCGAGTGAACAGCAGTGTGCGCGACTTTCAGGAGTGTGCCTGGAAAGTGCCAGAATCACCAGGAGCATCTGTGCAAAAGCTGCTGCCTCTGTGACCGCATTGAGGCACGTTCGCGTGTCTGCGAGTATATAGACGGCTCTTTCGCGTTCACTCCGAGGGAAACGGTCCGCTATTGCTTCTGTGCGCACAGACGCGATTCCCTTGTCTCTTGCGAACACAGGGAACTCTGTGCATCCAAATCTACAGGCTAAGGACGCGTCTGCATATGTTTTGGTGAACAATCGAGTGTGCGTGTTCTGACAGCTGCCTCTATGCAGACGTCTCCACAGAGCCACTTCTGAATGCCCCGCAGCCCAGGACTGAATGGATACACTAACAAGTGCACCGGTGTGAGCAACCACATATGCAGAAGGACGTCTTTCATCTCACAGAAGCGCGAACGTCTTGGCGTTCAAGCACATGGCAGAAACAAGGTGTGAACAGATGAGCTGCTGCTATTTTCTCCGTTCGGCATGCTTCGTTGTAGCTCTCTTGCCGGTCGCCGGCTTAGCGGCTTGCTTTGCGCGACTAGCTCTGGGGAGAGAAGGAGATAGCGCCGGAAACCTCGCCTTTTGCCTTCTTCGGCGCTGGAACCTGGTTGCTGCGCCTTCTCTTTGTCCATGTGCACACACACGATTCCTCAGCGAAAACCATGCAGAAACCTTTCCACGAGCACCCAGGGATGTGCACCCAGCACCACGTGCACGCACACGCAGCTAGAGAAAAGCACCTACCTTTTCACACACTGAAGCCTAAGCAAACGCGTGGCCACACACACGCACACATCCGCAAGCGCGCCTACTCCCATCTATTGAGGGAAAGACGGACGAGCTCTTTGGTTGCTCTTCACAGGCTTGTCCCTGATCTATAGCTGAGGGCAAACACTTGTGTGCTTGTGGGAGAGCCTGTGTCTTTCCTGGAAGCGTTTGGGAGTTTTGCTCAGACGCGTGTTTCCTCAAGTTCAAGAATCAAGATCTAGGATACCTGCAGACAGGTGCCTGTTTGTGTGGAGACAGTCTGTTTGAAACTGTGTTCCTCAGCGCCCGCTCTTTCTCCCCGTCGCTCCACACGCCTGGGAGTCCCTTTCTTTCTCTCCACAAGCACGTGTGTTGACTTCGTCGCACATGTGCATCTGCACAAGCGTTGAGCTCAGCAGAGCGTGTCTCTTGACACTTGATGTGCGTTGGCTGTGTCTGCCTGCTCCAGTGAAGAGAGAAACGGCAAATCATCTTGGTAGAGGCAACAAAGCAAAAGCGAGGCAGGATTGACATCTGCTCAACAGAGACGGATTCCCTGCGCTGACACAGTTCACAGTTACACGAGAAGCAATCTGAGCGGTCTGTCGACCGGAGACGTGTTTCCCAAGAGGTCGTTTAGCGAGTGAACAGCAGTGTGCGCGACTTTCAGGAGTGTGCCTGGAAAGTGCCAGAATCACCAGGAGCATCTGTGCAAAAGCTGCTGCCTCTGTGACCGCATTGAGGCACGTTCGCGTGTCTGCGAGTATATAGACGGCTCTTTCGCGTTCACTCCGAGGGAAACGGTCCGCTATTGCTTCTGTGCGCACAGACGCGATTCCCTTGTCTCTTGCGAACACAGGGAACTCTGTGCATCCAAATCTACAGGCTAAGGACGCGTCTGCATATGTTTTGGTGAACAATCGAGTGTGCGTGTTCTGACAGCTGCCTCTATGCAGACGTCTCCACAGAGCCACTTCTGAATGCCCCGCAGCCCAGGACTGAATGGATACACTAACAAGTGCACCGGTGTGAGCAACCACATATGCAGAAGGACGTCTTTCATCTCACAGAAGCGCGAACGTCTTGGCGTTCAAGCACATGGCAGAAACAAGGTGTGAACAGATGAGCTGCTGCTATTTTCTCCGTTCGGCATGCTTCGTTGTAGCTCTCTTGCCGGTCGCCGGCTTAGCGGCTTGCTTTGCGCGACTAGCTCTGGGGAGAGAAGGAGATAGCGCCGGAAACCTCGCCTTTTGCCTTCTTCGGCGCTGGAACCTGGTTGCTGCGCCTTCTCTTTGTCCATGTGCACACACACGATTCCTCAGCGAAAACCATGCAGAAACCTTTCCACGAGCACCCAGGGATGTGCACCCAGCACCACGTGCACGCACACGCAGCTAGAGAAAAGCACCTACCTTTTCACACACTGAAGCCTAAGCAAACGCGTGGCCACACACACGCACACATCCGCAAGCGCGCCTACTCCCATCTATTGAGGGAAAGACGGACGAGCAACGTCCTGACAGGCTTGAGGGGAAAAACGTCCGTTGACGGTTGGCGTACTGCACGCCCGCCTACGGGGCTGCAGGGGAATCCACATTTGGAAGGTACCTGAAGATGTGTGCCTGTTCTTGGAGCTCCGCTAGTAGGGTAGCAAAGACACTCGTAGGCAGTACTGAATGCTGCTCCGTGCTACTTCTCCTCCGCTGGCAAATGCTTCACAGTCGCCCTAGGAAAGACGTTTAACAATCGATCTCCAAGAGGAACGAAACACATGATGCCATAAGGCGAAAGAATAGCAGGGCATCTCTTCACAGGCTTGTCCCTGATCTATAGCTGAGGGCAAACACTTGTGTGCTTGTGGGAGAGCCTGTGTCTTTCCTGGAAGCGTTTGGGAGTTTTGCTCAGACGCGTGTTTCCTCAAGTTCAAGAATCAAGATCTAGGATACCTGCAGACAGGTGCCTGTTTGTGTGGAGACAGTCTGTTTGAAACTGTGTTCCTCAGCGCCCGCTCTTTCTCCCCGTCGCTCCACACGCCTGGGAGTCCCTTTCTTTCTCTCCACAAGCACGTGTGTTGACTTCGTCGCACATGTGCATCTGCACAAGCGTTGAGCTCAGCAGAGCGTGTCTCTTGACACTTGATGTGCGTTGGCTGTGTCTGCCTGCTCCAGTGAAGAGAGAAACGGGAAATCATCTTGGTAGAGGCAACAAAGCAAAAGCGAGGCAGGATTGACATCTGCTCAACAGAGACGGATTCCCTGCGCTGACACAGTTCACAGTTACACGAGAAGCAATCTGAGCGGTCCGTCGACCGGAGACGTGTTTCCCAAGAGGTCGTTTAGCGAGTGAACAGCAGTGTGCGCGACTTTCAGGAGTGTGCCTGGAAAGTGCCAGAATCACCAGGAGCATCTGTGCAAAAGCTGCTGCCTCTGTGACCGCATTGAGGCACGTTCGCGTGTCTGCGAGTATATAGACGGCTCTTTCGCGTTCACTCCGAGGGAAACGGTCCGCTATTGCTTCTGTGCGCACAGACGCGATTCCCTTGTCTCTTGCGAACACAGGGAACTCTGTGCATCCAAATCTACAGGCTAAGGACGCGTCTGCATATGTTTTGGTGAACAATCGAGTGTGCGTGTTCTGACAGCTGCCTCTATGCAGACGTCTCCACAGAGCCACTTCTGAATGCCCCGCAGCCCAGGACTGAATGGATACACTAACAAGTGCACCGGTGTGAGCAACCACATATGCAGAAGGACGTCTTTCATCTCACAGAAGCGCGAACGTCTTGGCGTTCAAGCACATGGCAGAAACAAGGTGTGAACAGATGAGCTGCTGCTATTTTCTCCGTTCGGCATGCTTCGTTGTAGCTCTCTTGCCGGTCGCCGGCTTAGCGGCTTGCTTTGCGCGACTAGCTCTGGGGAGAGAAGGAGATAGCGCCGGAAACCTCGCCTTTTGCCTTCTTCGGCGCTGGAACCTGGTTGCTGCGCCTTCTCTTTGTCCATGTGCACACACACGATTCCTCAGCGAAAACCATGCAGAAACCTTTCCACGAGCACCCAGGGATGTGCACCCAGCACCACGTGCACGCACACGCAGCTAGAGAAAAGCACCTACCTTTTCACACACTGAAGCCTAAGCAAACGCGTGGCCACACACACGCACACATCCGCAAGCGCGCCTACTCCCATCTATTGAGGGAAAGACGGACGAGCAACGTCCTGACAGGCTTGAGGGGAAAAACGTCCGTTGACGGTTGGCGTACTGCACGCCCGCCTACGGGGCTGCAGGGGAATCCACATTTGGAAGGTACCTGAAGATGTGTGCCTGTTCTTGGAGCTCCGCTAGTAGGGTAGCAAAGACACTCGTAGGCAGTACTGAATGCTGCTCCGTGCTACTTCTCCTCCGCTGGCAAATGCTTCACAGTCGCCCTAGGAAAGACGTTTAACAATCGATCTCCAAGAGGAACGAAACACATGATGCCATAAGGCGAAAGAATAGCAGGGCATCTCTTCACAGGCTTGTCCCTGATCTATAGCTGAGGGCAAACACTTGTGTGCTTGTGGGAGAGCCTGTGTCTTTCCTGGAAGCGTTTGGGAGTTTTGCTCAGACGCGTGTTTCCTCAAGTTCAAGAATCAAGATCTAGGATACCTGCAGACAGGTGCCTGTTTGTGTGGAGACAGTCTGTTTGAAACTGTGTTCCTCAGCGCCCGCTCTTTCTCCCCGTCGCTCCACACGCCTGGGAGTCCCTTTCTTTCTCTCCACAAGCACGTGTGTTGACTTCGTCGCACATGTGCATCTGCACAAGCGTTGAGCTCAGCAGAGCGTGTCTCTTGACACTTGATGTGCGTTGGCTGTGTCTGCCTGCTCCAGTGAAGAGAGAAACGGGAAATCATCTTGGTAGAGGCAACAAAGCAAAAGCGAGGCAGGATTGACATCTGCTCAACAGAGACGGATTCCCTGCGCTGACACAGTTCACAGTTACACGAGAAGCAATCTGAGCGGTCCGTCGACCGGAGACGTGTTTCCCAAGAGGTCGTTTAGCGAGTGAACAGCAGTGTGCGCGACTTTCAGGAGTGTGCCTGGAAAGTGCCAGAATCACCAGGAGCATCTGTGCAAAAGCTGCTGCCTCTGTGACCGCATTGAGGCACGTTCGCGTGTCTGCGAGTATATAGACGGCTCTTTCGCGTTCACTCCGAGGGAAACGGTCCGCTATTGCTTCTGTGCGCACAGACGCGATTCCCTTGTCTCTTGCGAACACAGGGAACTCTGTGCATCCAAATCTACAGGCTAAGGACGCGTCTGCATATGTTTTGGTGAACAATCGAGTGTGCGTGTTCTGACAGCTGCCTCTATGCAGACGTCTCCACAGAGCCACTTCTGAATGCCCCGCAGCCCAGGACTGAATGGATACACTAACAAGTGCACCGGTGTGAGCAACCACATATGCAGAAGGACGTCTTTCATCTCACAGAAGCGCGAACGTCTTGGCGTTCAAGCACATGGCAGAAACAAGGTGTGAACAGATGAGCTGCTGCTATTTTCTCCGTTCGGCATGCTTCGTTGTAGCTCTCTTGCCGGTCGCCGGCTTAGCGGCTTGCTTTGCGCGACTAGCTCTGGGGAGAGAAGGAGATAGCGCCGGAAACCTCGCCTTTTGCCTTCTTCGGCGCTGGAACCTGGTTGCTGCGCCTTCTCTTTGTCCATGTGCACACACACGATTCCTCAGCGAAAACCATGCAGAAACCTTTCCACGAGCACCCAGGGATGTGCACCCAGCACCACGTGCACGCACACGCAGCTAGAGAAAAGCACCTACCTTTTCACACACTGAAGCCTAAGCAAACGCGTGGCCACACACACGCACACATCCGCAAGCGCGCCTACTCCCATCTATTGAGGGAAAGACGGACGAGCAACGTCCTGACAGGCTTGAGGGGAAAAACGTCCGTTGACGGTTGGCGTACTGCACGCCCGCCTACGGGGCTGCAGGGGAATCCACATTTGGAAGGTACCTGAAGATGTGTGCCTGTTCTTGGAGCTCCGCTAGTAGGGTAGCAAAGACACTCGTAGGCAGTACTGAATGCTGCTCCGTGCTACTTCTCCTCCGCTGGCAAATGCTTCACAGTCGCCCTAGGAAAGACGTTTAACAATCGATCTCCAAGAGGAACGAAACACATGATGCCATAAGGCGAAAGAATAGCAGGGCATCTCTTCACAGGCTTGTCCCTGATCTATAGCTGAGGGCAAACACTTGTGTGCTTGTGGGAGAGCCTGTGTCTTTCCTGGAAGCGTTTGGGAGTTTTGCTCAGACGCGTGTTTCCTCAAGTTCAAGAATCAAGATCTAGGATACCTGCAGACAGGTGCCTGTTTGTGTGGAGACAGTCTGTTTGAAACTGTGTTCCTCAGCGCCCGCTCTTTCTCCCCGTCGCTCCACACGCCTGGGAGTCCCTTTCTTTCTCTCCACAAGCACGTGTGTTGACTTCGTCGCACATGTGCATCTGCACAAGCGTTGAGCTCAGCAGAGCGTGTCTCTTGACACTTGATGTGCGTTGGCTGTGTCTGCCTGCTCCAGTGAAGAGAGAAACGGGAAATCATCTTGGTAGAGGCAACAAAGCAAAAGCGAGGCAGGATTGACATCTGCTCAACAGAGACGGATTCCCTGCGCTGACACAGTTCACAGTTACACGAGAAGCAATCTGAGCGGTCCGTCGACCGGAGACGTGTTTCCCAAGAGGTCGTTTAGCGAGTGAACAGCAGTGTGCGCGACTTTCAGGAGTGTGCCTGGAAAGTGCCAGAATCACCAGGAGCATCTGTGCAAAAGCTGCTGCCTCTGTGACCGCATTGAGGCACGTTCGCGTGTCTGCGAGTATATAGACGGCTCTTTCGCGTTCACTCCGAGGGAAACGGTCCGCTATTGCTTCTGTGCGCACAGACGCGATTCCCTTGTCTCTTGCGAACACAGGGAACTCTGTGCATCCAAATCTACAGGCTAAGGACGCGTCTGCATATGTTTTGGTGAACAATCGAGTGTGCGTGTTCTGACAGCTGCCTCTATGCAGACGTCTCCACAGAGCCACTTCTGAATGCCCCGCAGCCCAGGACTGAATGGATACACTAACAAGTGCACCGGTGTGAGCAACCACATATGCAGAAGGACGTCTTTCATCTCACAGAAGCGCGAACGTCTTGGCGTTCAAGCACATGGCAGAAACAAGGTGTGAAGAGATGAGCTGCTGCTATTTTCTCCGTTCGGCATGCTTCGTTGTAGCTCTCTTGCCGGTCGCCGGCTTAGCGGCTTGCTTTGCGCGACTAGCTCTGGGGAGAGAAGGAGATAGCGCCGGAAACCTCGCCTTTTGCCTTCTTCGGCGCTGGAACCTGGTTGCTGCGCCTTCTCTTTGTCCATGTGCACACACACGATTCCTCAGCGAAAACCATGCAGAAACCTTTCCACGAGCACCCAGGGATGTGCACCCAGCACCACGTGCACGCACACGCAGCTAGAGAAAAGCACCTACCTTTTCACACACTGAAGCCTAAGCAAACGCGTGGCCACACACACGCACACATCCGCAAGCGCGCCTACTCCCATCTATTGAGGGAAAGACGGACGAGCAACGTCCTGACAGGCTTGAGGGGAAAAACGTCCGTTGACGGTTGGCGTACTGCACGCCCGCCTACGGGGCTGCAGGGGAATCCACATTTGGAAGGTACCTGAAGATGTGTGCCTGTTCTTGGAGCTCCGCTAGTAGGGTAGCAAAGACACTCGTAGGCAGTACTGAATGCTGCTCCGTGCTACTTCTCCTCCGCTGGCAAATGCTTCACAGTCGCCCTAGGAAAGACGTTTAACAATCGATCTCCAAGAGGAACGAAACACATGATGCCATAAGGCGAAAGAATAGCAGGGCATCTCTTCACAGGCTTGTCCCTGATCTATAGCTGAGGGCAAACACTTGTGTGCTTGTGGGAGAGCCTGTGTCTTTCCTGGAAGCGTTTGGGAGTTTTGCTCAGACGCGTGTTTCCTCAAGTTCAAGAATCAAGATCTAGGATACCTGCAGACAGGTGCCTGTTTGTGTGGAGACAGTCTGTTTGAAACTGTGTTCCTCAGCGCCCGCTCTTTCTCCCCGTCGCTCCACACGCCTGGGAGTCCCTTTCTTTCTCTCCACAAGCACGTGTGTTGACTTCGTCGCACATGTGCATCTGCACAAGCGTTGAGCTCAGCAGAGCGTGTCTCTTGACACTTGATGTGCGTTGGCTGTGTCTGCCTGCTCCAGTGAAGAGAGAAACGGGAAATCATCTTGGTAGAGGCAACAAAGCAAAAGCGAGGCAGGATTGACATCTGCTCAACAGAGACGGATTCCCTGCGCTGACACAGTTCACAGTTACACGAGAAGCAATCTGAGCGGTCCGTCGACCGGAGACGTGTTTCCCAAGAGGTCGTTTAGCGAGTGAACAGCAGTGTGCGCGACTTTCAGGAGTGTGCCTGGAAAGTGCCAGAATCACCAGGAGCATCTGTGCAAAAGCTGCTGCCTCTGTGACCGCATTGAGGCACGTTCGCGTGTCTGCGAGTATATAGACGGCTCTTTCGCGTTCACTCCGAGGGAAACGGTCCGCTATTGCTTCTGTGCGCACAGACGCGATTCCCTTGTCTCTTGCGAACACAGGGAACTCTGTGCATCCAAATCTACAGGCTAAGGACGCGTCTGCATATGTTTTGGTGAACAATCGAGTGTGCGTGTTCTGACAGCTGCCTCTATGCAGACGTCTCCACAGAGCCACTTCTGAATGCCCCGCAGCCCAGGACTGAATGGATACACTAACAAGTGCACCGGTGTGAGCAACCACATATGCAGAAGGACGTCTTTCATCTCACAGAAGCGCGAACGTCTTGGCGTTCAAGCACATGGCAGAAACAAGGTGTGAACAGATGAGCTGCTGCTATTTTCTCCGTTCGGCATGCTTCGTTGTAGCTCTCTTGCCGGTCGCCGGCTTAGCGGCTTGCTTTGCGCGACTAGCTCTGGGGAGAGAAGGAGATAGCGCCGGAAACCTCGCCTTTTGCCTTCTTCGGCGCTGGAACCTGGTTGCTGCGCCTTCTCTTTGTCCATGTGCACACACACGATTCCTCAGCGAAAACCATGCAGAAACCTTTCCACGAGCACCCAGGGATGTGCACCCAGCACCACGTGCACGCACACGCAGCTAGAGAAAAGCACCTACCTTTTCACACACTGAAGCCTAAGCAAACGCGTGGCCACACACACGCACACATCCGCAAGCGCGCCTACTCCCATCTATTGAGGGAAAGACGGACGAGCAACGTCCTGACAGGCTTGAGGGGAAAAACGTCCGTTGACGGTTGGCGTACTGCACGCCCGCCTACGGGGCTGCAGGGGAATCCACATTTGGAAGGTACCTGAAGATGTGTGCCTGTTCTTGGAGCTCCGCTAGTAGGGTAGCAAAGACACTCGTAGGCAGTACTGAATGCTGCTCCGTGCTACTTCTCCTCCGCTGGCAAATGCTTCACAGTCGCCCTAGGAAAGACGTTTAACAATCGATCTCCAAGAGGAACGAAACACATGATGCCATAAGGCGAAAGAATAGCAGGGCATCTCTTCACAGGCTTGTCCCTGATCTATAGCTGAGGGCAAACACTTGTGTGCTTGTGGGAGAGCCTGTGTCTTTCCTGGAAGCGTTTGGGAGTTTTGCTCAGACGCGTGTTTCCTCAAGTTCAAGAATCAAGATCTAGGATACCTGCAGACAGGTGCCTGTTTGTGTGGAGACAGTCTGTTTGAAACTGTGTTCCTCAGCGCCCGCTCTTTCTCCCCGTCGCTCCACACGCCTGGGAGTCCCTTTCTTTCTCTCCACAAGCACGTGTGTTGACTTCGTCGCACATGTGCATCTGCACAAGCGTTGAGCTCAGCAGAGCGTGTCTCTTGACACTTGATGTGCGTTGGCTGTGTCTGCCTGCTCCAGTGAAGAGAGAAACGGGAAATCATCTTGGTAGAGGCAACAAAGCAAAAGCGAGGCAGGATTGACATCTGCTCAACAGAGACGGATTCCCTGCGCTGACACAGTTCACAGTTACATGAGAAGCAATCTGAGCGGTCCGTCGACCGGAGACGTGTTTCCCAAGAGGTCGTTTAGCGAGTGAACAGCAGTGTGCGCGACTTTCAGGAGTGTGCCTGGAAAGTGCCAGAATCACCAGGAGCATCTGTGCAAAAGCTGCTGCCTCTGTGACCGCATTGAGGCACGTTCGCGTGTCTGCGAGTATATAGACGGCTCTTTCGCGTTCACTCCGAGGGAAACGGTCCGCTATTGCTTCTGTGCGCACAGACGCGATTCCCTTGTCTCTTGCGAACACAGGGAACTCTGTGCATCCAAATCTACAGGCTAAGGACGCGTCTGCATATGTTTTGGTGAACAATCGAGTGTGCGTGTTCTGACAGCTGCCTCTATGCAGACGTCTCCACAGAGCCACTTCTGAATGCCCCGCAGCCCAGGACTGAATGGATACACTAACAAGTGCACCGGTGTGAGCAACCACATATGCAGAAGGACGTCTTTCATCTCACAGAAGCGCGAACGTCTTGGCGTTCAAGCACATGGCAGAAACAAGGTGTGAACAGATGAGCTGCTGCTATTTTCTCCGTTCGGCATGCTTCGTTGTAGCTCTCTTGCCGGTCGCCGGCTTAGCGGCTTGCTTTGCGCGACTAGCTCTGGGGAGAGAAGGAGATAGCGCCGGAAACCTCGCCTTTTGCCTTCTTCGGCGCTGGAACCTGGTTGCTGCGCCTTCTCTTTGTCCATGTGCACACACACGATTCCTCAGCGAAAACCATGCAGAAACCTTTCCACGAGCACCCAGGGATGTGCACCCAGCACCACGTGCACGCACACGCAGCTAGAGAAAAGCACCTACCTTTTCACACACTGATGCCTAAGCAAACGCGTGGCCACACACACGCACACATCCGCAAGCGCGCCTACTCCCATCTATTGAGGGAAAGACGGACGAGCTCTTTGGTTGCTCTTCACAGGCTTGTCCCTGATCTATAGCTGAGGGCAAACACTTGTGTGCTTGTGGGAGAGCCTGTGTCTTTCCTGGAAGCGTTTGGGAGTTTTGCTCAGACGCGTGTTTCCTCAAGTTCAAGAATCAAGATCTAGGATACCTGCAGACAGGTGCCTGTTTGTGTGGAGACAGTCTGTTTGAAACTGTGTTCCTCAGCGCCCGCTCTTTCTCCCCGTCGCTCCACACGCCTGGGAGTCCCTTTCTTTCTCTCCACAAGCACGTGTGTTGACTTCGTCGCACATGTGCATCTGCACAAGCGTTGAGCTCAGCAGAGCGTGTCTCTTGACACTTGATGTGCGTTGGCTGTGTCTGCCTGCTCCAGTGAAGAGAGAAACGGGAAATCATCTTGGTAGAGGCAACAAAGCAAAGGCGAGGCAGGATTGACATCTGCTCAACAGAGACGGATTCCCTGCGCTGACACAGTTCACAGTTACACGAGAAGCAATCTGAGCGGTCCGTCGACCGGAGACGTGTTTCCCAAGAGGTCGTTTAGCGAGTGAACAGCAGTGTGCGCGACTTTCAGGAGTGTGCCTGGAAAGTGCCAGAATCACCAGGAGCATCTGTGCAAAAGCTGCTGCCTCTGTGACCGCATTGAGGCACGTTCGCGTGTCTGCGAGTATATAGACGGCTCTTTCGCGTTCACTCCGAGGGAAACGGTCCGCTATTGCTTCTGTGCGCACAGACGCGATTCCCTTGTCTCTTGCGAACACAGGGAACTCTGTGCATCCAAATCTACAGGCTAAGGACGCGTCTGCATATGTTTTGGTGAACAATCGAGTGTGCGTGTTCTGACAGCTGCCTCTATGCAGACGTCTCCACAGAGCCACTTCTGAATGCCCCGCAGCCCAGGACTGAATGGATACACTAACAAGTGCACCGGTGTGAGCAACCACATATGCAGAAGGACGTCTTTCATCTCACAGAAGCGCGAACGTCTTGGCGTTCAAGCACATGGCAGAAACAAGGTGTGAACAGATGAGCTGCTGCTATTTTCTCCGTTCGGCATGCTTCGTTGTAGCTCTCTTGCCGGTCGCCGGCTTAGCGGCTTGCTTTGCGCGACTAGCTCTGGGGAGAGAAGGAGATAGCGCCGGAAACCTCGCCTTTTGCCTTCTTCGGCGCTGGAACCTGGTTGCTGCGCCTTCTCTTTGTCCATGTGCACACACACGATTCCTCAGCGAAAACCATGCAGAAACCTTTCCACGAGCACCCAGGGATGTGCACCCAGCACCACGTGCACGCACACGCAGCTAGAGAAAAGCACCTACCTTTTCACACACTGATGCCTAAGCAAACGCGTGGCCACACACACGCACACATCCGCAAGCGCGCCTACTCCCATCTATTGAGGGAAAGACGGACGAGCTCTTTGGTTGCTCTTCACAGGCTTGTCCCTGATCTATAGCTGAGGGCAAACACTTGTGTGCTTGTGGGAGAGCCTGTGTCTTTCCTGGAAGCGTTTGGGAGTTTTGCTCAGACGCGTGTTTCCTCAAGTTCAAGAATCAAGATCTAGGATACCTGCAGACAGGTGCCTGTTTGTGTGGAGACAGTCTGTTTGAAACTGTGTTCCTCAGCGCCCGCTCTTTCTCCCCGTCGCTCCACACGCCTGGGAGTCCCTTTCTTTCTCTCCACAAGCACGTGTGTTGACTTCGTCGCACATGTGCATCTGCACAAGCGTTGAGCTCAGCAGAGCGTGTCTCTTGACACTTGATGTGCGTTGGCTGTGTCTGCCTGCTCCAGTGAAGAGAGAAACGGGAAATCATCTTGGTAGAGGCAACAAAGCAAAGGCGAGGCAGGATTGACATCTGCTCAACAGAGACGGATTCCCTGCGCTGACACAGTTCACAGTTACACGAGAAGCAATCTGAGCGGTCCGTCGACCGGAGACGTGTTTCCCAAGAGGTCGTTTAGCGAGTGAACAGCAGTGTGCGCGACTTTCAGGAGTGTGCCTGGAAAGTGCCAGAATCACCAGGAGCATCTGTGCAAAAGCTGCTGCCTCTGTGACCGCATTGAGGCACGTTCGCGTGTCTGCGAGTATATAGACGGCTCTTTCGCGTTCACTCCGAGGGAAACGGTCCGCTATTGCTTCTGTGCGCACAGACGCGATTCCCTTGTCTCTTGCGAACACAGGGAACTCTGTGCATCCAAATCTACAGGCTAAGGACGCGTCTGCATATGTTTTGGTGAACAATCGAGTGTGCGTGTTCTGACAGCTGCCTCTATGCAGACGTCTCCACAGAGCCACTTCTGAATGCCCCGCAGCCCAGGACTGAATGGATACACTAACAAGTGCACCGGTGTGAGCAACCACATATGCAGAAGGACGTCTTTCATCTCACAGAAGCGCGAACGTCTTGGCGTTCAAGCACATGGCAGAAACAAGGTGTGAACAGATGAGCTGCTGCTATTTTCTCCGTTCGGCATGCTTCGTTGTAGCTCTCTTGCCGGTCGCCGGCTTAGCGGCTTGCTTTGCGCGACTAGCTCTGGGGAGAGAAGGAGATAGCGCCGGAAACCTCGCCTTTTGCCTTCTTCGGCGCTGGAACCTGGTTGCTGCGCCTTCTCTTTGTCCATGTGCACACACACGATTCCTCAGCGAAAACCATGCAGAAACCTTTCCACGAGCACCCAGGGATGTGCACCCAGCACCACGTGCACGCACACGCAGCTAGAGAAAAGCACCTACCTTTTCACACACTGATGCCTAAGCAAACGCGTGGCCACACACACGCACACATCCGCAAGCGCGCCTACTCCCATCTATTGAGGGAAAGACGGACGAGCTCTTTGGTTGCTCTTCACAGGCTTGTCCCTGATCTATAGCTGAGGGCAAACACTTGTGTGCTTGTGGGAGAGCCTGTGTCTTTCCTGGAAGCGTTTGGGAGTTTTGCTCAGACGCGTGTTTCCTCAAGTTCAAGAATCAAGATCTAGGATACCTGCAGACAGGTGCCTGTTTGTGTGGAGACAGTCTGTTTGAAACTGTGTTCCTCAGCGCCCGCTCTTTCTCCCCGTCGCTCCACACGCCTGGGAGTCCCTTTCTTTCTCTCCACAAGCACGTGTGTTGACTTCGTCGCACATGTGCATCTGCACAAGCGTTGAGCTCAGCAGAGCGTGTCTCTTGACACTTGATGTGCGTTGGCTGTGTCTGCCTGCTCCAGTGAAGAGAGAAACGGGAAATCATCTTGGTAGAGGCAACAAAGCAAAAGCGAGGCAGGATTGACATCTGCTCAACAGAGACGGATTCCCTGCGCTGACACAGTTCACAGTTACACGAGAAGCAATCTGAGCGGTCCGTCGACCGGAGACGTGTTTCCCAAGAGGTCGTTTAGCGAGTGAACAGCAGTGTGCGCGACTTTCAGGAGTGTGCCTGGAAAGTGCCAGAATCACCAGGAGCATCTGTGCAAAAGCTGCTGCCTCTGTGACCGCATTGAGGCACGTTCGCGTGTCTGCGAGTATATAGACGGCTCTTTCGCGTTCACTCCGAGGGAAACGGTCCGCTATTGCTTCTGTGCGCACAGACGCGATTCCCTTGTCTCTTGCGAACACAGGGAACTCTGTGCATCCAAATCTACAGGCTAAGGACGCGTCTGCATATGTTTTGGTGAACAATCGAGTGTGCGTGTTCTGACAGCTGCCTCTATGCAGACGTCTCCACAGAGCCACTTCTGAATGCCCCGCAGCCCAGGACTGAATGGATACACTAACAAGTGCACCGGTGTGAGCAACCACATATGCAGAAGGACGTCTTTCATCTCACAGAAGCGCGAACGTCTTGGCGTTCAAGCACATGGCAGAAACAAGGTGTGAACAGATGAGCTGCTGCTATTTTCTCCGTTCGGCATGCTTCGTTGTAGCTCTCTTGCCGGTCGCCGGCTTAGCGGCTTGCTTTGCGCGACTAGCTCTGGGGAGAGAAGGAGATAGCGCCGGAAACCTCGCCTTTTGCCTTCTTCGGCGCTGGAACCTGGTTGCTGCGCCTTCTCTTTGTCCATGTGCACACACACGATTCCTCAGCGAAAACCATGCAGAAACCTTTCCACGAGCACCCAGGGATGTGCACCCAGCACCACGTGCACGCACACGCAGCTAGAGAAAAGCACCTACCTTTTCACACACTGATGCCTAAGCAAACGCGTGGCCACACACACGCACACATCCGCAAGCGCGCCTACTCCCATCTATTGAGGGAAAGACGGACGAGCTCTTTGGTTGCTCTTCACAGGCTTGTCCCTGATCTATAGCTGAGGGCAAACACTTGTGTGCTTGTGGGAGAGCCTGTGTCTTTCCTGGAAGCGTTTGGGAGTTTTGCTCAGACGCGTGTTTCCTCAAGTTCAAGAATCAAGATCTAGGATACCTGCAGACAGGTGCCTGTTTGTGTGGAGACAGTCTGTTTGAAACTGTGTTCCTCAGCGCCCGCTCTTTCTCCCCGTCGCTCCACACGCCTGGGAGTCCCTTTCTTTCTCTCCACAAGCACGTGTGTTGACTTCGTCGCACATGTGCATCTGCACAAGCGTTGAGCTCAGCAGAGCGTGTCTCTTGACACTTGATGTGCGTTGGCTGTGTCTGCCTGCTCCAGTGAAGAGAGAAACGGGAAATCATCTTGGTAGAGGCAACAAAGCAAAAGCGAGGCAGGATTGACATCTGCTCAACAGAGACGGATTCCCTGCGCTGACACAGTTCACAGTTACACGAGAAGCAATCTGAGCGGTCCGTCGACCGGAGACGTGTTTCCCAAGAGGTCGTTTAGCGAGTGAACAGCAGTGTGCGCGACTTTCAGGAGTGTGCCTGGAAAGTGCCAGAATCACCAGGAGCATCTGTGCAAAAGCTGCTGCCTCTGTGACCGCATTGAGGCACGTTCGCGTGTCTGCGAGTATATAGACGGCTCTTTCGCGTTCACTCCGAGGGAAACGGTCCGCTATTGCTTCTGTGCGCACAGACGCGATTCCCTTGTCTCTTGCGAACACAGGGAACTCTGTGCATCCAAATCTACAGGCTAAGGACGCGTCTGCATATGTTTTGGTGAACAATCGAGTGTGCGTGTTCTGACAGCTGCCTCTATGCAGACGTCTCCACAGAGCCACTTCTGAATGCCCCGCAGCCCAGGACTGAATGGATACACTAACAAGTGCACCGGTGTGAGCAACCACATATGCAGAAGGACGTCTTTCATCTCACAGAAGCGCGAACGTCTTGGCGTTCAAGCACATGGCAGAAACAAGGTGTGAACAGATGAGCTGCTGCTATTTTCTCCGTTCGGCATGCTTCGTTGTAGCTCTCTTGCCGGTCGCCGGCTTAGCGGCTTGCTTTGCGCGACTAGCTCTGGGGAGAGAAGGAGATAGCGCCGGAAACCTCGCCTTTTGCCTTCTTCGGCGCTGGAACCTGGTTGCTGCGCCTTCTCTTTGTCCATGTGCACACACACGATTCCTCAGCGAAAACCATGCAGAAACCTTTCCACGAGCACCCAGGGATGTGCACCCAGCACCACGTGCACGCACACGCAGCTAGAGAAAAGCACCTACCTTTTCACACACTGATGCCTAAGCAAACGCGTGGCCACACACACGCACACATCCGCAAGCGCGCCTACTCCCATCTATTGAGGGAAAGACGGACGAGCTCTTTGGTTGCTCTTCACAGGCTTGTCCCTGATCTATAGCTGAGGGCAAACACTTGTGTGCTTGTGGGAGAGCCTGTGTCTTTCCTGGAAGCGTTTGGGAGTTTTGCTCAGACGCGTGTTTCCTCAAGTTCAAGAATCAAGATCTAGGATACCTGCAGACAGGTGCCTGTTTGTGTGGAGACAGTCTGTTTGAAACTGTGTTCCTCAGCGCCCGCTCTTTCTCCCCGTCGCTCCACACGCCTGGGAGTCCCTTTCTTTCTCTCCACAAGCACGTGTGTTGACTTCGTCGCACATGTGCATCTGCACAAGCGTTGAGCTCAGCAGAGCGTGTCTCTTGACACTTGATGTGCGTTGGCTGTGTCTGCCTGCTCCAGTGAAGAGAGAAACGGGAAATCATCTTGGTAGAGGCAACAAAGCAAAAGCGAGGCAGGATCCACATCTGCTCAACAGAGACGGATTCCCTGCGCTGACACAGTTCACAGTTACACGAGAAGCAATCTGAGCGGTCCGTCGACCGGAGACGTGTTTCCCAAGAGGTCGTTTAGCGAGTGAACAGCAGTGTGCGCGACTTTCAGGAGTGTGCCTGGAAAGTGCCAGAATCACCAGGAGCATCTGTGCAAAAGCTGCTGCCTCTGTGACCGCATTGAGGCACGTTCGCGTGTCTGCGAGTATATAGACGGCTCTTTCGCGTTCACTCCGAGGGAAACGGTCCGCTATTGCTTCTGTGCGCACAGACGCGATTCCCTTGTCTCTTGCGAACACAGGGAACTCTGTGCATCCAAATCTACAGGCTAAGGACGCGTCTGCATATGTTTTGGTGAACAATCGAGTGTGCGTGTTCTGACAGCTGCCTCTATGCAGACGTCTCCACAGAGCCACTTCTGAATGCCCCGCAGCCCAGGACTGAATGGATACACTAACAAGTGCACCGGTGTGAGCAACCACATATGCAGAAGGACGTCTTTCATCTCACAGAAGCGCGAACGTCTTGGCGTTCAAGCACATGGCAGAAACAAGGTGTGAACAGATGAGCTGCTGCTATTTTCTCCGTTCGGCATGCTTCGTTGTAGCTCTCTTGCCGGTCGCCGGCTTAGCGGCTTGCTTTGCGCGACTAGCTCTGGGGAGAGAAGGAGATAGCGCCGGAAACCTCGCCTTTTGCCTTCTTCGGCGCTGGAACCTGGTTGCTGCGCCTTCTCTTTGTCCATGTGCACACACACGATTCCTCAGCGAAAACCATGCAGAAACCTTTCCACGAGCACCCAGGGATGTGCACCCAGCACCACGTGCACGCACACGCAGCTAGAGAAAAGCACCTACCTTTTCACACACTGATGCCTAAGCAAACGCGTGGCCACACACACGCACACATCCGCAAGCGCGCCTACTCCCATCTATTGAGGGAAAGACGGACGAGCTCTTTGGTTGCTCTTCACAGGCTTGTCCCTGATCTATAGCTGAGGGCAAACACTTGTGTGCTTGTGGGAGAGCCTGTGTCTTTCCTGGAAGCGTTTGGGAGTTTTGCTCAGACGCGTGTTTCCTCAAGTTC
This sequence comes from Patagioenas fasciata, assembly GCF_037038585.1. Classification (NCBI taxonomy): domain Eukaryota; kingdom Metazoa; phylum Chordata; class Aves; order Columbiformes; family Columbidae; genus Patagioenas; species Patagioenas fasciata. The sequence continues at coordinate 104,795 of NW_027288783.1, read as the reverse complement.
AAGAATCAAGATCTAGGATACCTGCAGACAGGTGCCTGTTTGTGTGGAGACAGTCTGTTTGAAACTGTGTTCCTCAGCGCCCGCTCTTTCTCCCCGTCGCTCCACACGCCTGGGAGTCCCTTTCTTTCTCTCCACAAGCACGTGTGTTGACTTCGTCGCACATGTGCATCTGCACAAGCGTTGAGCTCAGCAGAGCGTGTCTCTTGACACTTGATGTGCGTTGGCTGTGTCTGCCTGCTCCAGTGAAGAGAGAAACGGGAAATCATCTTGGTAGAGGCAACAAAGCAAAAGCGAGGCAGGATCCACATCTGCTTAACAGAGACGGATTCCCTGCGCTGACACAGTTCACAGTTACACGAGAAGCAATCTGAGCGGTCCGTCGACCGGAGACGTGTTTCCCAAGAGGTCGTTTAGCGAGTGAACAGCAGTGTGCGCGACTTTCAGGAGTGTGCCTGGAAAGTGCCAGAATCACCAGGAGCATCTGTGCAAAAGCTGCTGCCTCTGTGACCGCATTGAGGCACGTTCGCGTGTCTGCGAGTATATAGACGGCTCTTTCGCGTTCACTCCGAGGGAAACGGTCCGCTATTGCTTCTGTGCGCACAGACGCGATTCCCTTGTCTCTTGCGAACACAGGGAACTCTGTGCATCCAAATCTACAGGCTAAGGACGCGTCTGCATATGTTTTGGTGAACAATCGAGTGTGCGTGTTCTGACAGCTGCCTCTATGCAGACGTCTCCACAGAGCCACTTCTGAATGCCCCGCAGCCCAGGACTGAATGGATACACTAACAAGTGCACCGGTGTGAGCAACCACATATGCAGAAGGACGTCTTTCATCTCACAGAAGCGCGAACGTCTTGGCGTTCAAGCACATGGCAGAAACAAGGTGTGAACAGATGAGCTGCTGCTATTTTCTCCGTTCGGCATGCTTCGTTGTAGCTCTCTTGCCGGTCGCCGGCTTAGCGGCTTGCTTTGCGCGACTAGCTCTGGGGAGAGAAGGAGATAGCGCCGGAAACCTCGCCTTTTGCCTTCTTCGGCGCTGGAACCTGGTTGCTGCGCCTTCTCTTTGTCCATGTGCACACACACGATTCCTCAGCGAAAACCATGCAGAAACCTTTCCACGAGCACCCAGGGATGTGCACCCAGCACCACGTGCACGCACACGCAGCTAGAGAAAAGCACCTACCTTTTCACACACTGATGCCTAAGCAAACGCGTGGCCACACACACGCACACATCCGCAAGCGCGCCTACTCCCATCTACTGAGAGAAAGACGGACGAGCTCTTTGGTTGCTCTTCACAGGCTTGTCCCTGATCTATAGCTGAGGGCAAACACTTGTGTGCTTGTGGGAGAGCCTGTGTCTTTCCTGGAAGCGTTTGGGAGTTTTGCTCAGACGCGTGTTTCCTCAAGTTCAAGAATCAAGATCTAGGATACCTGCAGACAGGTGCCTGTTTGTGTGGAGACAGTCTGTTTGAAACTGTGTTCCTCAGCGCCCGCTCTTTCTCCCCGTCGCTCCACACGCCTGGGAGTCCCTTTCTTTCTCTCCACAAGCACGTGTGTTGACTTCGTCGCACATGTGCATCTGCACAAGCGTTGAGCTCAGCAGAGCGTGTCTCTTGACACTTGATGTGCGTTGGCTGTGTCTGCCTGCTCCAGTGAAGAGAGAAACGGGAAATCATCTTGGTAGAGGCAAGAAAGCAAAGGCGAGGCAGGATCGACATCTGCTCAACAGAGACGGATTCCCTGCGCTGACACAGTTCACAGTTACACGAGAAGCAATCTGAGCGGTCCGTCGACCGGAGACGTGTTTCCCAAGAGGTCGTTTAGCGAGTGAACAGCAGTGTGCGCGACTTTCAGGAGTGTGCCTGGAAAGTGCCAGAATCACCAGGAGCATCTGTGCAAAAGCTGCTGCCTCTGTGACCGCATTGAGGCACGTTCGCGTGTCTGCGAGTATATAGACGGCTCTTTCGCGTTCACTCCGAGGGAAACGGTCCGCTATTGCTTCTGTGCGCACAGACGCGATTCCCTTGTCTCTTGCGAACACAGGGAACTCTGTGCATCCAAATCTACAGGCTAAGGACGCGTCTGCATATGTTTTGGTGAACAATCGAGTGTGCGTGTTCTGACAGCTGCCTCTATGCAGACGTCTCCACAGAGCCACTTCTGAATGCCCCGCAGCCCAGGACTGAATGGATACACTAACAAGTGCACCGGTGTGAGCAACCACATATGCAGAAGGACGTCTTTCATCTCACAGAAGCGCGAACGTCTTGGCGTTCAAGCACATGGCAGAAACAAGGTGTGAACAGATGAGCTGCTGCTATTTTCTCCGTTCGGCATGCTTCGTTGTAGCTCTCTTGCCGGTCGCCGGCTTAGCGGCTTGCTTTGCGCGACTAGCTCTGGGGAGAGAAGGAGATAGCGCCGGAAACCTCGCCTTTTGCCTTCTTCGGCGCTGGAACCTGGTTGCTGCGCCTTCTCTTTGTCCATGTGCACACACACGATTCCTCAGCGAAAACCATGCAGAAACCTTTCCACGAGCACCCAGGGATGTGCACCCAGCACCACGTGCACGCACACGCAGCTAGAGAAAAGCACCTACCTTTTCACACACTGATGCCTAAGCAAACGCGTGGCCACACACACGCACACATCCGCAAGCGCGCCTACTCCCATCTATTGAGGGAAAGACGGACGAGCTCTTTGGTTGCTCTTCACAGGCTTGTCCCTGATCTATAGCTGAGGGCAAACACTTGTGTGCTTGTGGGAGAGCCTGTGTCTTTCCTGGAAGCGTTTGGGAGTTTTGCTCAGACGCGTGTTTCCTCAAGTTCAAGAATCAAGATCTAGGATACCTGCAGACAGGTGCCTGTTTGTGTGGAGACAGTCTGTTTGAAACTGTGTTCCTCAGCGCCCGCTCTTTCTCCCCGTCGCTCCACACGCCTGGGAGTCCCTTTCTTTCTCTCCACAAGCACGTGTGTTGACTTCGTCGCACATGTGCATCTGCACAAGCGTTGAGCTCAGCAGAGCGTGTCTCTTGACACTTGATGTGCGTTGGCTGTGTCTGCCTGCTCCAGTGAAGAGAGAAACGGGAAATCATCTTGGTAGAGGCAAGAAAGCAAAGGCGAGGCAGGATCGACATCTGCTCAACAGAGACGGATTCCCTGCGCTGACACAGTTCACAGTTACACGAGAAGCAATCTGAGCGGTCCGTCGACCGGAGACGTGTTTCCCAAGAGGTCGTTTAGCGAGTGAACAGCAGTGTGCGCGACTTTCAGGAGTGTGCCTGGAAAGTGCCAGAATCACCAGGAGCATCTGTGCAAAAGCTGCTGCCTCTGTGACCGCATTGAGGCACGTTCGCGTGTCTGCGAGTATATAGACGGCTCTTTCGCGTTCACTCCGAGGGAAACGGTCCGCTATTGCTTCTGTGCGCACAGACGCGATTCCCTTGTCTCTTGCGAACACAGGGAACTCTGTGCATCCAAATCTACAGGCTAAGGACGCGTCTGCATATGTTTTGGTGAACAATCGAGTGTGCGTGTTCTGACAGCTGCCTCTATGCAGACGTCTCCACAGAGCCACTTCTGAATGCCCCGCAGCCCAGGACTGAATGGATACACTAACAAGTGCACCGGTGTGAGCAACCACATATGCAGAAGGACGTCTTTCATCTCACAGAAGCGCGAACGTCTTGGCGTTCAAGCACATGGCAGAAACAAGGTGTGAACAGATGAGCTGCTGCTATTTTCTCCGTTCGGCATGCTTCGTTGTAGCTCTCTTGCCGGTCGCCGGCTTAGCGGCTTGCTTTGCGCGACTAGCTCTGGGGAGAGAAGGAGATAGCGCCGGAAACCTCGCCTTTTGCCTTCTTCGGCGCTGGAACCTGGTTGCTGCGCCTTCTCTTTGTCCATGTGCACACACACGATTCCTCAGCGAAAACCATGCAGAAACCTTTCCACGAGCACCCAGGGATGTGCACCCAGCACCACGTGCACGCACACGCAGCTAGAGAAAAGCACCTACCTTTTCACACACTGATGCCTAAGCAAACGCGTGGCCACACACACGCACACATCCGCAAGCGCGCCTACTCCCATCTATTGAGGGAAAGACGGACGAGCTCTTTGGTTGCTCTTCACAGGCTTGTCCCTGATCTATAGCTGAGGGCAAACACTTGTGTGCTTGTGGGAGAGCCTGTGTCTTTCCTGGAAGCGTTTGGGAGTTTTGCTCAGACGCGTGTTTCCTCAAGTTCAAGAATCAAGATCTAGGATACCTGCAGACAGGTGCCTGTTTGTGTGGAGACAGTCTGTTTGAAACTGTGTTCCTCAGCGCCCGCTCTTTCTCCCCGTCGCTCCACACGCCTGGGAGTCCCTTTCTTTCTCTCCACAAGCACGTGTGTTGACTTCGTCGCACATGTGCATCTGCACAAGCGTTGAGCTCAGCAGAGCGTGTCTCTTGACACTTGATGTGCGTTGGCTGTGTCTGCCTGCTCCAGTGAAGAGAGAAACGGGAAATCATCTTGGTAGAGGCAACAAAGCAAAAGCGAGGCAGGATCCACATCTGCTCAACAGAGACGGATTCCCTGCGCTGACACAGTTCACAGTTACACGAGAAGCAATCTGAGCGGTCCGTCGACCGGAGACGTGTTTCCCAAGAGGTCGTTTAGCGAGTGAACAGCAGTGTGCGCGACTTTCAGGAGTGTGCCTGGAAAGTGCCAGAATCACCAGGAGCATCTGTGCAAAAGCTGCTGCCTCTGTGACCGCATTGAGGCACGTTCGCGTGTCTGCGAGTATATAGACGGCTCTTTCGCGTTCACTCCGAGGGAAACGGTCCGCTATTGCTTCTGTGCGCACAGACGCGATTCCCTTGTCTCTTGCGAACACAGGGAACTCTGTGCATCCAAATCTACAGGCTAAGGACGCGTCTGCATATGTTTTGGTGAACAATCGAGTGTGCGTGTTCTGACAGCTGCCTCTATGCAGACGTCTCCACAGAGCCACTTCTGAATGCCCCGCAGCCCAGGACTGAATGGATACACTAACAAGTGCACCGGTGTGAGCAACCACATATGCAGAAGGACGTCTTTCATCTCACAGAAGCGCGAACGTCTTGGCGTTCAAGCACATGGCAGAAACAAGGTGTGAACAGATGAGCTGCTGCTATTTTCTCCGTTCGGCATGCTTCGTTGTAGCTCTCTTGCCGGTCGCCGGCTTAGCGGCTTGCTTTGCGCGACTAGCTCTGGGGAGAGAAGGAGATAGCGCCGGAAACCTCGCCTTTTGCCTTCTTCGGCGCTGGAACCTGGTTGCTGCGCCTTCTCTTTGTCCATGTGCACACACACGATTCCTCAGCGAAAACCATGCAGAAACCTTTCCACGAGCACCCAGGGATGTGCACCCAGCACCACGTGCACGCACACGCAGCTAGAGAAAAGCACCTACCTTTTCACACACTGATGCCTAAGCAAACGCGTGGCCACACACACGCACACATCCGCAAGCGCGCCTACTCCCATCTACTGAGGGAAAGACGGACGAGCTCTTTGGTTGCTCTTCACAGGCTTGTCCCTGATCTATAGCTGAGGGCAAACACTTGTGTGCTTGTGGGAGAGCCTGTGTCTTTCCTGGAAGCGTTTGGGAGTTTTGCTCAGACGCGTGTTTCCTCAAGTTCAAGAATCAAGATCTAGGATACCTGCAGACAGGTGCCTGTTTGTGTGGAGACAGTCTGTTTGAAACTGTGTTCCTCAGCGCCCGCTCTTTCTCCCCGTCGCTCCACACGCCTGGGAGTCCCTTTCTTTCTCTCCACAAGCACGTGTGTTGACTTCGTCGCACATGTGCATCTGCACAAGCGTTGAGCTCAGCAGAGCGTGTCTCTTGACACTTGATGTGCGTTGGCTGTGTCTGCCTGCTCCAGTGAAGAGAGAAACGGGAAATCATCTTGGTAGAGGCAACAAAGCAAAAGCGAGGCAGGATCCACATCTGCTCAACAGAGACGGATTCCCTGCGCTGACACAGTTCACAGTTACACGAGAAGCAATCTGAGCGGTCCGTCGACCGGAGACGTGTTTCCCAAGAGGTCGTTTAGCGAGTGAACAGCAGTGTGCGCGACTTTCAGGAGTGTGCCTGGAAAGTGCCAGAATCACCAGGAGCATCTGTGCAAAAGCTGCTGCCTCTGTGACCGCATTGAGGCACGTTCGCGTGTCTGCGAGTATATAGACGGCTCTTTCGCGTTCACTCCGAGGGAAACGGTCCGCTATTGCTTCTGTGCGCACAGACGCGATTCCCTTGTCTCTTGCGAACACAGGGAACTCTGTGCATCCAAATCTACAGGCTAAGGACGCGTCTGCATATGTTTTGGTGAACAATCGAGTGTGCGTGTTCTGACAGCTGCCTCTATGCAGACGTCTCCACAGAGCCACTTCTGAATGCCCCGCAGCCCAGGACTGAATGGATACACTAACAAGTGCACCGGTGTGAGCAACCACATATGCAGAAGGACGTCTTTCATCTCACAGAAGCGCGAACGTCTTGGCGTTCAAGCACATGGCAGAAACAAGGTGTGAACAGATGAGCTGCTGCTATTTTCTCCGTTCGGCATGCTTCGTTGTAGCTCTCTTGCCGGTCGCCGGCTTAGCGGCTTGCTTTGCGCGACTAGCTCTGGGGAGAGAAGGAGATAGCGCCGGAAACCTCGCCTTTTGCCTTCTTCGGCGCTGGAACCTGGTTGCTGCGCCTTCTCTTTGTCCATGTGCACACACACGATTCCTCAGCGAAAACCATGCAGAAACCTTTCCACGAGCACCCAGGGATGTGCACCCAGCACCACGTGCACGCACACGCAGCTAGAGAAAAGCACCTACCTTTTCACACACTGATGCCTAAGCAAACGCGTGGCCACACACACGCACACATCCGCAAGCGCGCCTACTCCCATCTACTGAGGGAAAGACGGACGAGCTCTTTGGTTGCTCTTCACAGGCTTGTCCCTGATCTATAGCTGAGGGCAAACACTTGTGTGCTTGTGGGAGAGCCTGTGTCTTTCCTGGAAGCGTTTGGGAGTTTTGCTCAGACGCGTGTTTCCTCAAGTTCAAGAATCAAGATCTAGGATACCTGCAGACAGGTGCCTGTTTGTGTGGAGACAGTCTGTTTGAAACTGTGTTCCTCAGCGCCCGCTCTTTCTCCCCGTCGCTCCACACGCCTGGGAGTCCCTTTCTTTCTCTCCACAAGCACGTGTGTTGACTTCGTCGCACATGTGCATCTGCACAAGCGTTGAGCTCAGCAGAGCGTGTCTCTTGACACTTGATGTGCGTTGGCTGTGTCTGCCTGCTCCAGTGAAGAGAGAAACGGGAAATCATCTTGGTAGAGGCAACAAAGCAAAAGCGAGGCAGGATCCACATCTGCTTAACAGAGACGGATTCCCTGCGCTGACACAGTTCACAGTTACACGAGAAGCAATCTGAGCGGTCCGTCGACCGGAGACGTGTTTCCCAAGAGGTCGTTTAGCGAGTGAACAGCAGTGTGCGCGACTTTCAGGAGTGTGCCTGGAAAGTGCCAGAATCACCAGGAGCATCTGTGCAAAAGCTGCTGCCTCTGTGACCGCATTGAGGCACGTTCGCGTGTCTGCGAGTATATAGACGGCTCTTTCGCGTTCACTCCGAGGGAAACGGTCCGCTATTGCTTCTGTGCGCACAGACGCGATTCCCTTGTCTCTTGCGAACACAGGGAACTCTGTGCATCCAAATCTACAGGCTAAGGACGCGTCTGCATATGTTTTGGTGAACAATCGAGTGTGCGTGTTCTGACAGCTGCCTCTATGCAGACGTCTCCACAGAGCCACTTCTGAATGCCCCGCAGCCCAGGACTGAATGGATACACTAACAAGTGCACCGGTGTGAGCAACCACATATGCAGAAGGACGTCTTTCATCTCACAGAAGCGCGAACGTCTTGGCGTTCAAGCACATGGCAGAAACAAGGTGTGAACAGATGAGCTGCTGCTATTTTCTCCGTTCGGCATGCTTCGTTGTAGCTCTCTTGCCGGTCGCCGGCTTAGCGGCTTGCTTTGCGCGACTAGCTCTGGGGAGAGAAGGAGATAGCGCCGGAAACCTCGCCTTTTGCCTTCTTCGGCGCTGGAACCTGGTTGCTGCGCCTTCTCTTTGTCCATGTGCACACACACGATTCCTCAGCGAAAACCATGCAGAAACCTTTCCACGAGCACCCAGGGATGTGCACCCAGCACCACGTGCACGCACACGCAGCTAGAGAAAAGCACCTACCTTTTCACACACTGATGCCTAAGCAAACGCGTGGCCACACACACGCACACATCCGCAAGCGCGCCTACTCCCATCTACTGAGAGAAAGACGGACGAGCTCTTTGGTTGCTCTTCACAGGCTTGTCCCTGATCTATAGCTGAGGGCAAACACTTGTGTGCTTGTGGGAGAGCCTGTGTCTTTCCTGGAAGCGTTTGGGAGTTTTGCTCAGACGCGTGTTTCCTCAAGTTCAAGAATCAAGATCTAGGATACCTGCAGACAGGTGCCTGTTTGTGTGGAGACAGTCTGTTTGAAACTGTGTTCCTCAGCGCCCGCTCTTTCTCCCCGTCGCTCCACACGCCTGGGAGTCCCTTTCTTTCTCTCCACAAGCACGTGTGTTGACTTCGTCGCACATGTGCATCTGCACAAGCGTTGAGCTCAGCAGAGCGTGTCTCTTGACACTTGATGTGCGTTGGCTGTGTCTGCCTGCTCCAGTGAAGAGAGAAACGGGAAATCATCTTGGTAGAGGCAACAAAGCAAAGGCGAGGCAGGATTGACATCTGCTCAACAGAGACGGATTCCCTGCGCTGACACAGTTCACAGTTACACGAGAAGCAATCTGAGCGGTCCGTCGACCGGAGACGTGTTTCCCAAGAGGTCGTTTAGCGAGTGAACAGCAGTGTGCGCGACTTTCAGGAGTGTGCCTGGAAAGTGCCAGAATCACCAGGAGCATCTGTGCAAAAGCTGCTGCCTCTGTGACCGCATTGAGGCACGTTCGCGTGTCTGCGAGTATATAGACGGCTCTTTCGCGTTCACTCCGAGGGAAACGGTCCGCTATTGCTTCTGTGCGCACAGACGCGATTCCCTTGTCTCTTGCGAACACAGGGAACTCTGTGCATCCAAATCTACAGGCTAAGGACGCGTCTGCATATGTTTTGGTGAACAATCGAGTGTGCGTGTTCTGACAGCTGCCTCTATGCAGACGTCTCCACAGAGCCACTTCTGAATGCCCCGCAGCCCAGGACTGAATGGATACACTAACAAGTGCACCGGTGTGAGCAACCACATATGCAGAAGGACGTCTTTCATCTCACAGAAGCGCGAACGTCTTGGCGTTCAAGCACATGGCAGAAACAAGGTGTGAACAGATGAGCTGCTGCTATTTTCTCCGTTCGGCATGCTTCGTTGTAGCTCTCTTGCCGGTCGCCGGCTTAGCGGCTTGCTTTGCGCGACTAGCTCTGGGGAGAGAAGGAGATAGCGCCGGAAACCTCGCCTTTTGCCTTCTTCGGCGCTGGAACCTGGTTGCTGCGCCTTCTCTTTGTCCATGTGCACACACACGATTCCTCAGCGAAAACCATGCAGAAACCTTTCCACGAGCACCCAGGGATGTGCACCCAGCACCACGTGCACGCACACGCAGCTAGAGAAAAGCACCTACCTTTTCACACACTGATGCCTAAGCAAACGCGTGGCCACACACACGCACACATCCGCAAGCGCGCCTACTCCCATCTATTGAGGGAAAGACGGACGAGCTCTTTGGTTGCTCTTCACAGGCTTGTCCCTGATCTATAGCTGAGGGCAAACACTTGTGTGCTTGTGGGAGAGCCTGTGTCTTTCCTGGAAGCGTTTGGGAGTTTTGCTCAGACGCGTGTTTCCTCAAGTTCAAGAATCAAGATCTAGGATACCTGCAGACAGGTGCCTGTTTGTGTGGAGACAGTCTGTTTGAAACTGTGTTCCTCAGCGCCCGCTCTTTCTCCCCGTCGCTCCACACGCCTGGGAGTCCCTTTCTTTCTCTCCACAAGCACGTGTGTTGACTTCGTCGCACATGTGCATCTGCACAAGCGTTGAGCTCAGCAGAGCGTGTCTCTTGACACTTGATGTGCGTTGGCTGTGTCTGCCTGCTCCAGTGAAGAGAGAAACGGGAAATCATCTTGGTAGAGGCAACAAAGCAAAGGCGAGGCAGGATTGACATCTGCTCAACAGAGACGGATTCCCTGCGCTGACACAGTTCACAGTTACACGAGAAGCAATCTGAGCGGTCCGTCGACCGGAGACGTGTTTCCCAAGAGGTCGTTTAGCGAGTGAACAGCAGTGTGCGCGACTTTCAGGAGTGTGCCTGGAAAGTGCCAGAATCACCAGGAGCATCTGTGCAAAAGCTGCTGCCTCTGTGACCGCATTGAGGCACGTTCGCGTGTCTGCGAGTATATAGACGGCTCTTTCGCGTTCACTCCGAGGGAAACGGTCCGCTATTGCTTCTGTGCGCACAGACGCGATTCCCTTGTCTCTTGCGAACACAGGGAACTCTGTGCATCCAAATCTACAGGCTAAGGACGCGTCTGCATATGTTTTGGTGAACAATCGAGTGTGCGTGTTCTGACAGCTGCCTCTATGCAGACGTCTCCACAGAGCCACTTCTGAATGCCCCGCAGCCCAGGACTGAATGGATACACTAACAAGTGCACCGGTGTGAGCAACCACATATGCAGAAGGACGTCTTTCATCTCACAGAAGCGCGAACGTCTTGGCGTTCAAGCACATGGCAGAAACAAGGTGTGAACAGATGAGCTGCTGCTATTTTCTCCGTTCGGCATGCTTCGTTGTAGCTCTCTTGCCGGTCGCCGGCTTAGCGGCTTGCTTTGCGCGACTAGCTCTGGGGAGAGAAGGAGATAGCGCCGGAAACCTCGCCTTTTGCCTTCTTCGGCGCTGGAACCTGGTTGCTGCGCCTTCTCTTTGTCCATGTGCACACACACGATTCCTCAGCGAAAACCATGCAGAAACCTTTCCACGAGCACCCAGGGATGTGCACCCAGCACCACGTGCACGCACACGCAGCTAGAGAAAAGCACCTACCTTTTCACACACTGATGCCTAAGCAAACGCGTGGCCACACACACGCACACATCCGCAAGCGCGCCTACTCCCATCTATTGAGGGAAAGACGGACGAGCTCTTTGGTTGCTCTTCACAGGCTTGTCCCTGATCTATAGCTGAGGGCAAACACTTGTGTGCTTGTGGGAGAGCCTGTGTCTTTCCTGGAAGCGTTTGGGAGTTTTGCTCAGACGCGTGTTTCCTCAAGTTCAAGAATCAAGATCTAGGATACCTGCAGACAGGTGCCTGTTTGTGTGGAGACAGTCTGTTTGAAACTGTGTTCCTCAGCGCCCGCTCTTTCTCCCCGTCGCTCCACACGCCTGGGAGTCCCTTTCTTTCTCTCCACAAGCACGTGTGTTGACTTCGTCGCACATGTGCATCTGCACAAGCGTTGAGCTCAGCAGAGCGTGTCTCTTGACACTTGATGTGCGTTGGCTGTGTCTGCCTGCTCCAGTGAAGAGAGAAACGGGAAATCATCTTGGTAGAGGCAACAAAGCAAAAGCGAGGCAGGATCCACATCTGCTCAACAGAGACGGATTCCCTGCGCTGACACAGTTCACAGTTACACGAGAAGCAATCTGAGCGGTCCGTCGACCGGAGACGTGTTTCCCAAGAGGTCGTTTAGCGAGTGAACAGCAGTGTGCGCGACTTTCAGGAGTGTGCCTGGAAAGTGCCAGAATCACCAGGAGCATCTGTGCAAAAGCTGCTGCCTCTGTGACCGCATTGAGGCACGTTCGCGTGTCTGCGAGTATATAGACGGCTCTTTCGCGTTCACTCCGAGGGAAACGGTCCGCTATTGCTTCTGTGCGCACAGACGCGATTCCCTTGTCTCTTGCGAACACAGGGAACTCTGTGCATCCAAATCTACAGGCTAAGGACGCGTCTGCATATGTTTTGGTGAACAATCGAGTGTGCGTGTTCTGACAGCTGCCTCTATGCAGACGTCTCCACAGAGCCACTTCTGAATGCCCCGCAGCCCAGGACTGAATGGATACACTAACAAGTGCACCGGTGTGAGCAACCACATATGCAGAAGGACGTCTTTCATCTCACAGAAGCGCGAACGTCTTGGCGTTCAAGCACATGGCAGAAACAAGGTGTGAACAGATGAGCTGCTGCTATTTTCTCCGTTCGGCATGCTTCGTTGTAGCTCTCTTGCCGGTCGCCGGCTTAGCGGCTTGCTTTGCGCGACTAGCTCTGGGGAGAGAAGGAGATAGCGCCGGAAACCTCGCCTTTTGCCTTCTTCGGCGCTGGAACCTGGTTGCTGCGCCTTCTCTTTGTCCATGTGCACACACACGATTCCTCAGCGAAAACCATGCAGAAACCTTTCCACGAGCACCCAGGGATGTGCACCCAGCACCACGTGCACGCACACGCAGCTAGAGAAAAGCACCTACCTTTTCACACACTGATGCCTAAGCAAACGCGTGGCCACACACACGCACACATCCGCAAGCGCGCCTACTCCCATCTATTGAGGGAAAGACGGACGAGCTCTTTGGTTGCTCTTCACAGGCTTGTCCCTGATCTATAGCTGAGGGCAAACACTTGTGTGCTTGTGGGAGAGCCTGTGTCTTTCCTGGAAGCGTTTGGGAGTTTTGCTCAGACGCGTGTTTCCTCAAGTTCAAGAATCAAGATCTAGGATACCTGCAGACAGGTGCCTGTTTGTGTGGAGACAGTCTGTTTGAAACTGTGTTCCTCAGCGCCCGCTCTTTCTCCCCGTCGCTCCACACGCCTGGGAGTCCCTTTCTTTCTCTCCACAAGCACGTGTGTTGACTTCGTCGCACATGTGCATCTGCACAAGCGTTGAGCTCAGCAGAGCGTGTCTCTTGACACTTGATGTGCGTTGGCTGTGTCTGCCTGCTCCAGTGAAGAGAGAAACGGGAAATCATCTTGGTAGAGGCAACAAAGCAAAAGCGAGGCAGGATTGACATCTGCTCAACAGAGACGGATTCCCTGCGCTGACACAGTTCACAGTTACACGAGAAGCAATCTGAGCGGTCCGTCGACCGGAGACGTGTTTCCCAAGAGGTCGTTTAGCGAGTGAACAGCAGTGTGCGCGACTTTCAGGAGTGTGCCTGGAAAGTGCCAGAATCACCAGGAGCATCTGTGCAAAAGCTGCTGCCTCTGTGACCGCATTGAGGCACGTTCGCGTGTCTGCGAGTATATAGACGGCTCTTTCGCGTTCACTCCGAGGGAAACGGTCCGCTATTGCTTCTGTGCGCACAGACGCGATTCCCTTGTCTCTTGCGAACACAGGGAACTCTGTGCATCCAAATCTACAGGCTAAGGACGCGTCTGCATATGTTTTGGTGAACAATCGAGTGTGCGTGTTCTGACAGCTGCCTCTATGCAGACGTCTCCACAGAGCCACTTCTGAATGCCCCGCAGCCCAGGACTGAATGGATACACTAACAAGTGCACCGGTGTGAGCAACCACATATGCAGAAGGACGTCTTTCATCTCACAGAAGCGCGAACGTCTTGGCGTTCAAGCACATGGCAGAAACAAGGTGTGAACAGATGAGCTGCTGCTATTTTCTCCGTTCGGCATGCTTCGTTGTAGCTCTCTTGCCGGTCGCCGGCTTAGCGGCTTGCTTTGCGCGACTAGCTCTGGGGAGAGAAGGAGATAGCGCCGGAAACCTCGCCTTTTGCCTTCTTCGGCGCTGGAACCTGGTTGCTGCGCCTTCTCTTTGTCCATGTGCACACACACGATTCCTCAGCGAAAACCATGCAGAAACCTTTCCACGAGCACCCAGGGATGTGCACCCAGCACCACGTGCACGCACACGCAGCTAGAGAAAAGCACCTACCTTTTCACACACTGATGCCTAAGCAAACGCGTGGCCACACACACGCACACATCCGCAAGCGCGCCTACTCCCATCTACTGAGGGAAAGACGGACGAGCTCTTTGGTTGCTCTTCACAGGCTTGTCCCTGATCTATAGCTGAGGGCAAACACTTGTGTGCTTGTGGGAGAGCCTGTGTCTTTCCTGGAAGCGTTTGGGAGTTTTGCTCAGACGCGTGTTTCCTCAAGTTCAAGAATCAAGATCTAGGATACCTGCAGACAGGTGCCTGTTTGTGTGGAGACAGTCTGTTTGAAACTGTGTTCCTCAGCGCCCGCTCTTTCTCCCCGTCGCTCCACACGCCTGGGAGTCCCTTTCTTTCTCTCCACAAGCACGTGTGTTGACTTCGTCGCACATGTGCATCTGCACAAGCGTTGAGCTCAGCAGAGCGTGTCTCTTGACACTTGATGTGCGTTGGCTGTGTCTGCCTGCTCCAGTGAAGAGAGAAACGGGAAATCATCTTGGTAGAGGCAACAAAGCAAAGGCGAGGCAGGATTGACATCTGCTCAACAGAGACGGATTCCCTGCGCTGACACAGTTCACAGTTACACGAGAAGCAATCTGAGCGGTCCGTCGACCGGAGACGTGTTTCCCAAGAGGTCGTTTAGCGAGTGAACAGCAGTGTGCGCGACTTTCAGGAGTGTGCCTGGAAAGTGCCAGAATCACCAGGAGCATCTGTGCAAAAGCTGCTGCCTCTGTGACCGCATTGAGGCACGTTCGCGTGTCTGCGAGTATATAGACGGCTCTTTCGCGTTCACTCCGAGGGAAACGGTCCGCTATTGCTTCTGTGCGCACAGACGCGATTCCCTTGTCTCTTGCGAACACAGGGAACTCTGTGCATCCAAATCTACAGGCTAAGGACGCGTCTGCATATGTTTTGGTGAACAATCGAGTGTGCGTGTTCTGACAGCTGCCTCTATGCAGACGTCTCCACAGAGCCACTTCTGAATGCCCCGCAGCCCAGGACTGAATGGATACACTAACAAGTGCACCGGTGTGAGCAACCACATATGCAGAAGGACGTCTTTCATCTCACAGAAGCGCGAACGTCTTGGCGTTCAAGCACATGGCAGAAACAAGGTGTGAACAGATGAGCTGCTGCTATTTTCTCCGTTCGGCATGCTTCGTTGTAGCTCTCTTGCCGGTCGCCGGCTTAGCGGCTTGCTTTGCGCGACTAGCTCTGGGGAGAGAAGGAGATAGCGCCGGAAACCTCGCCTTTTGCCTTCTTCGGCGCTGGAACCTGGTTGCTGCGCCTTCTCTTTGTCCATGTGCACACACACGATTCCTCAGCGAAAACCATGCAGAAACCTTTCCACGAGCACCCAGGGATGTGCACCCAGCACCACGTGCACGCACACGCAGCTAGAGAAAAGCACCTACCTTTTCACACTCTGATGCCTAAGCAAACGCGTGGCCACACACACGCACACATCCGCAAGCGCGCCTACTCCCATCTATTGAGGGAAAGACGGACGAGCTCTTTGGTTGCTCTTCACAGGCTTGTCCCTGATCTATAGCTGAGGGCAAACACTTGTGTGCTTGTGGGAGAGCCTGTGTCTTTCCTGGAAGCGTTTGGGAGTTTTGCTCAGACGCGTGTTTCCTCAAGTTCAAGAATCAAGATCTAGGATACCTGCAGACAGGTGCCTGTTTGTGTGGAGACAGTCTGTTTGAAACTGTGTTCCTCAGCGCCCGCTCTTTCTCCCCGTCGCTCCACACGCCTGGGAGTCCCTTTCTTTCTCTCCACAAGCACGTGTGTTGACTTCGTCGCACATGTGCATCTGCACAAGCGTTGAGCTCAGCAGAGCGTGTCTCTTGACACTTGATGTGCGTTGGCTGTGTCTGCCTGCTCCAGTGAAGAGAGAAACGGGAAATCATCTTGGTAGAGGCAACAAAGCAAAAGCGAGGCAGGATTGACATCTGCTGAACAGAGACGGATTCCCTGCGCTGACACAGTTCACAGTTACACGAGAAGCAATCTGAGCGGTCCGTCGACCGGAGACGTGTTTCCCAAGAGGTCGTTTAGCGAGTGAACAGCAGTGTGCGCGACTTTCAGGAGTGTGCCTGGAAAGTGCCAGAATCACCAGGAGCATCTGTGCAAAAGCTGCTGCCTCTGTGACCGCATTGAGGCACGTTCGCGTGTCTGCGAGTATATAGACGGCTCTTTCGCGTTCACTCCGAGGGAAACGGTCCGCTATTGCTTCTGTGCGCACAGACGCGATTCCCTTGTCTCTTGCGAACACAGGGAACTCTGTGCATCCAAATCTACAGGCTAAGGACGCGTCTGCATATGTTTTGGTGAACAATCGAGTGTGCGTGTTCTGACAGCTGCCTCTATGCAGACGTCTCCACAGAGCCACTTCTGAATGCCCCGCAGCCCAGGACTGAATGGATACACTAACAAGTGCACCGGTGTGAGCAACCACATATGCAGAAGGACGTCTTTCATCTCACAGAAGCGCGAACGTCTTGGCGTTCAAGCACATGGCAGAAACAAGGTGTGAACAGATGAGCTGCTGCTATTTTCTCCGTTCGGCATGCTTCGTTGTAGCTCTCTTGCCGGTCGCCGGCTTAGCGGCTTGCTTTGCGCGACTAGCTCTGGGGAGAGAAGGAGATAGCGCCGGAAACCTCGCCTTTTGCCTTCTTCGGCGCTGGAACCTGGTTGCTGCGCCTTCTCTTTGTCCATGTGCACACACACGATTCCTCAGCGAAAACCATGCAGAAACCTTTCCACGAGCACCCAGGGATGTGCACCCAGCACCACGTGCACGCACACGCAGCTAGAGAAAAGCACCTACCTTTTCACACACTGATGCCTAAGCAAACGCGTGGCCACACACACGCACACATCCGCAAGCGCGCCTACTCCCATCTATTGAGGGAAAGACGGACGAGCTCTTTGGTTGCTCTTCACAGGCTTGTCCCTGATCTATAGCTGAGGGCAAACACTTGTGTGCTTGTGGGAGAGCCTGTGTCTTTCCTGGAAGCGTTTGGGAGTTTTGCTCAGACGCGTGTTTCCTCAAGTTCAAGAATCAAGATCTAGGATACCTGCAGACAGGTGCCTGTTTGTGTGGAGACAGTCTGTTTGAAACTGTGTTCCTCAGCGCCCGCTCTTTCTCCCCGTCGCTCCACACGCCTGGGAGTCCCTTTCTTTCTCTCCACAAGCACGTGTGTTGACTTCGTCGCACATGTGCATCTGCACAAGCGTTGAGCTCAGCAGAGCGTGTCTCTTGACACTTGATGTGCGTTGGCTGTGTCTGCCTGCTCCAGTGAAGAGAGAAACGGGAAATCATCTTGGTAGAGGCAACAAAGCAAAAGCGAGGCAGGATCGACATCTGCTCAACAGAGACGGATTCCCTGCGCTGACACAGTTCACAGTTACACGAGAAGCAATCTGAGCGGTCCGTCGACCGGAGACGTGTTTCCCAAGAGGTCGTTTAGCGAGTGAACAGCAGTGTGCGCGACTTTCAGGAGTGTGCCTGGAAAGTGCCAGAATCACCAGGAGCATCTGTGCAAAAGCTGCTGCCTCTGTGACCGCATTGAGGCACGTTCGCGTGTCTGCGAGTATATAGACGGCTCTTTCGCGTTCACTCCGAGGGAAACGGTCCGCTATTGCTTCTGTGCGCACAGACGCGATTCCCTTGTCTCTTGCGAACACAGGGAACTCTGTGCATCCAAATCTACAGGCTAAGGACGCGTCTGCATATGTTTTGGTGAACAATCGAGTGTGCGTGTTCTGACAGCTGCCTCTATGCAGACGTCTCCACAGAGCCACTTCTGAATGCCCCGCAGCCCAGGACTGAATGGATACACTAACAAGTGCACCGGTGTGAGCAACCACATATGCAGAAGGACGTCTTTCATCTCACAGAAGCGCGAACGTCTTGGCGTTCAAGCACATGGCAGAAACAAGGTGTGAACAGATGAGCTGCTGCTATTTTCTCCGTTCGGCATGCTTCGTTGTAGCTCTCTTGCCGGTCGCCGGCTAAGCGGCTTGCTTTGCGCGACTAGCTCTGGGGAGAGAAGGAGATAGCGCCGGAAACCTCGCCTTTTGCCTTCTTCGGCGCTGGAACCTGGTTGCTGCGCCTTCTCTTTGTCCATGTGCACACACACGATTCCTCAGCGAAAACCATGCAGAAACCTTTCCACGAGCACCCAGGGATGTGCACCCAGCACCACGTGCACGCACACGCAGCTAGAGAAAAGCACCTACCTTTTCACACACTGATGCCTAAGCAAACGCGTGGCCACACACACGCACACATCCGCAAGCGCGCCTACTCCCATCTACTGAGGGAAAGACGGACGAGCTCTTTGGTTGCTCTTCACAGGCTTGTCCCTGATCTATAGCTGAGGGCAAACACTTGTGTGCTTGTGGGAGAGCCTGTGTCTTTCCTGGAAGCGTTTGGGAGTTTTGCTCAGACGCGTGTTTCCTCAAGTTCAAGAATCAAGATCTAGGATACCTGCAGACAGGTGCCTGTTTGTGTGGAGACAGTCTGTTTGAAACTGTGTTCCTCAGCGCCCGCTCTTTCTCCCCGTCGCTCCACACGCCTGGGAGTCCCTTTCTTTCTCTCCACAAGCACGTGTGTTGACTTCGTCGCACATGTGCATCTGCACAAGCGTTGAGCTCAGCAGAGCGTGTCTCTTGACACTTGATGTGCGTTGGCTGTGTCTGCCTGCTCCAGTGAAGAGAGAAACGGGAAATCATCTTGGTAGAGGCAACAAAGCAAAGGCGAGGCAGGATTGACATCTGCTCAACAGAGACGGATTCCCTGCGCTGACACAGTTCACAGTTACACGAGAAGCAATCTGAGCGGTCCGTCGACCGGAGACGTGTTTCCCAAGAGGTCGTTTAGCGAGTGAACAGCAGTGTGCGCGACTTTCAGGAGTGTGCCTGGAAAGTGCCAGAATCACCAGGAGCATCTGTGCAAAAGCTGCTGCCTCTGTGACCGCATTGAGGCACGTTCGCGTGTCTGCGAGTATATAGACGGCTCTTTCGCGTTCACTCCGAGGGAAACGGTCCGCTATTGCTTCTGTGCGCACAGACGCGATTCCCTTGTCTCTTGCGAACACAGGGAACTCTGTGCATCCAAATCTACAGGCTAAGGACGCGTCTGCATATGTTTTGGTGAACAATCGAGTGTGCGTGTTCTGACAGCTGCCTCTATGCAGACGTCTCCACAGAGCCACTTCTGAATGCCCAGCAGCCCAGGACTGAATGGATACACTAACAAGTGCACCGGTGTGAGCAACCACATATGCAGAAGGACGTCTTTCATCTCACAGAAGCGCGAACGTCTTGGCGTTCAAGCACATGGCAGAAACAAGGTGTGAACAGGTGAGCTGCTGCTATTTTCTCCGTTCGGCATGCTTCGTTGTAGCTCTCTTGCCGGTCGCCGGCTTAGCGGCTTGCTTTGCGCGACTAGCTCTGGGGAGAGAAGGAGATAGCGCCGGAAACCTCGCCTTTTGCCTTCTTCGGCGCTGGAACCTGGTTGCTGCGCCTTCTCTTTGTCCATGTGCACACACACGATTCCTCAGCGAAAACCATGCAGAAACCTTTCCACGAGCACCCAGGGATGTGCACCCAGCACCACGTGCACGCACACGCAGCTAGAGAAAAGCACCTACCTTTTCACACACTGATGCCTAAGCAAACGCGTGGCCACACACACGCACACATCCGCAAGCGCGCCTACTCCCATCTACTGAGAGAAAGACGGACGAGCTCTTTGGTTGCTCTTCACAGGCTTGTCCCTGATCTATAGCTGAGGGCAAACACTTGTGTGCTTGTGGGAGAGCCTGTGTCTTTCCTGGAAGCGTTTGGGAGTTTTGCTCAGACGCGTGTTTCCTCAAGTTCAAGAATCAAGATCTAGGATACCTGCAGACAGGTGCCTGTTTGTGTGGAGACAGTCTGTTTGAAACTGTGTTCCTCAGCGCCCGCTCTTTCTCCCCGTCGCTCCACACGCCTGGGAGTCCCTTTCTTTCTCTCCACAAGCACGTGTGTTGACTTCGTCGCACATGTGCATCTGCACAAGCGTTGAGCTCAGCAGAGCGTGTCTCTTGACACTTGATGTGCGTTGGCTGTGTCTGCCTGCTCCAGTGAAGAGAGAAACGGGAAATCATCTTGGTAGAGGCAAGAAAGCAAAGGCGAGGCAGGATTGACATCTGCTCAACAGAGACGGATTCCCTGCGCTGACACAGTTCACAGTTACACGAGAAGCAATCTGAGCGGTCCGTCGACCGGAGACGTGTTTCCCAAGAGGTCGTTTAGCGAGTGAACAGCAGTGTGCGCGACTTTCAGGAGTGTGCCTGGAAAGTGCCAGAATCACCAGGAGCATCTGTGCAAAAGCTGCTGCCTCTGTGACCGCATTGAGGCACGTTCGCGTGTCTGCGAGTATATAGACGGCTCTTTCGCGTTCACTCCGAGGGAAACGGTCCGCTATTGCTTCTGTGCGCACAGACGCGATTCCCTTGTCTCTTGCGAACACAGGGAACTCTGTGCATCCAAATCTATAGGCTAAGGACGCGTCTGCATATGTTTTGGTGAACAATCGAGTGTGCGTGTTCTGACAGCTGCCTCTATGCAGACGTCTCCACAGAGCCACTTCTGAATGCCCCGCAGCCCAGGACTGAATGGATACACTAACAAGTGCACCGGTGTGAGCAACCACATATGCAGAAGGACGTCTTTCATCTCACAGAAGCGCGAACGTCTTGGCGTTCAAGCACATGGCAGAAACAAGGTGTGAACAGATGAGCTGCTGCTATTTTCTCCGTTCGGCATGCTTCGTTGTAGCTCTCTTGCCGGTCGCCGGCTTAGCGGCTTGCTTTGCGCGACTAGCTCTGGGGAGAGAAGGAGATAGCGCCGGAAACCTCGCCTTTTGCCTTCTTCGGCGCTGGAACCTGGTTGCTGCGCCTTCTCTTTGTCCATGTGCACACACACGATTCCTCAGCGAAAACCATGCAGAAACCTTTCCACGAGCACCCAGGGATGTGCACCCAGCACCACGTGCACGCACACGCAGCTAGAGAAAAGCACCTACCTTTTCACACACTGATGCCTAAGCAAACGCGTGGCCACACACACGCACACATCCGCAAGCGCGCCTACTCCCATCTATTGAGGGAAAGACGGACGAGCTCTTTGGTTGCTCTTCACAGGCTTGTCCCTGATCTATAGCTGAGGGCAAACACTTGTGTGCTTGTGGGAGAGCCTGTGTCTTTCCTGGAAGCGTTTGGGAGTTTTGCTCAGACGCGTGTTTCCTCAAGTTCAAGAATCAAGATCTAGGATACCTGCAGACAGGTGCCTGTTTGTGTGGAGACAGTCTGTTTGAAACTGTGTTCCTCAGCGCCCGCTCTTTCTCCCCGTCGCTCCACACGCCTGGGAGTCCCTTTCTTTCTCTCCACAAGCACGTGTGTTGACTTCGTCGCACATGTGCATCTGCACAAGCGTTGAGCTCAGCAGAGCGTGTCTCTTGACACTTGATGTGCGTTGGCTGTGTCTGCCTGCTCCAGTGAAGAGAGAAACGGGAAATCATCTTGGTAGAGGCAACAAAGCAAAAGCGAGGCAGGATTGACATCTGCTCAACAGAGACGGATTCCCTGCGCTGACACAGTTCACAGTTACACGAGAAGCAATCTGAGCGGTCCGTCGACCGGAGACGTGTTTCCCAAGAGGTCGTTTAGCGAGTGAACAGCAGTGTGCGCGACTTTCAGGAGTGTGCCTGGAAAGTGCCAGAATCACCAGGAGCATCTGTGCAAAAGCTGCTGCCTCTGTGACCGCATTGAGGCACGTTCGCGTGTCTGCGAGTATATAGACGGCTCTTTCGCGTTCACTCCGAGGGAAACGGTCCGCTATTGCTTCTGTGCGCACAGACGCGATTCCCTTGTCTCTTGCGAACACAGGGAACTCTGTGCATCCAAATCTACAGGCTAAGGACGCGTCTGCATATGTTTTGGTGAACAATCGAGTGTGCGTGTTCTGACAGCTGCCTCTATGCAGACGTCTCCACAGAGCCACTTCTGAATGCCCCGCAGCCCAGGACTGAATGGATACACTAACAAGTGCACCGGTGTGAGCAACCACATATGCAGAAGGACGTCTTTCATCTCACAGAAGCGCGAACGTCTTGGCGTTCAAGCACATGGCAGAAACAAGGTGTGAACAGATGAGCTGCTGCTATTTTCTCCGTTCGGCATGCTTCGTTGTAGCTCTCTTGCCGGTCGCCGGCTTAGCGGCTTGCTTTGCGCGACTAGCTCTGGGGAGAGAAGGAGATAGCGCCGGAAACCTCGCCTTTTGCCTTCTTCGGCGCTGGAACCTGGTTGCTGCGCCTTCTCTTTGTCCATGTGCACACACACGATTCCTCAGCGAAAACCATGCAGAAACCTTTCCACGAGCACCCAGGGATGTGCACCCAGCACCACGTGCACGCACACGCAGCTAGAGAAAAGCACCTACCTTTTCACACACTGATGCCTAAGCAAACGCGTGGCCACACACACGCACACATCCGCAAGCGCGCCTACTCCCATCTACTGAGGGAAAGACGGACGAGCTCTTTGGTTGCTCTTCACAGGCTTGTCCCTGATCTATAGCTGAGGGCAAACACTTGTGTGCTTGTGGGAGAGCCTGTGTCTTTCCTGGAAGCGTTTGGGAGTTTTGCTCAGACGCGTGTTTCCTCAAGTTCAAGAATCAAGATCTAGGATACCTGCAGACAGGTGCCTGTTTGTGTGGAGACAGTCTGTTTGAAACTGTGTTCCTCAGCGCCCGCTCTTTCTCCCCGTCGCTCCACACGCCTGGGAGTCCCTTTCTTTCTCTCCACAAGCACGTGTGTTGACTTCGTCGCACATGTGCATCTGCACAAGCGTTGAGCTCAGCAGAGCGTGTCTCTTGACACTTGATGTGCGTTGGCTGTGTCTGCCTGCTCCAGTGAAGAGAGAAACGGGAAATCATCTTGGTAGAGGCAACAAAGCAAAGGCGAGGCAGGATTGACATCTGCTCAACAGAGACGGATTCCCTGCGCTGACACAGTTCACAGTTACACGAGAAGCAATCTGAGCGGTCCGTCGACCGGAGACGTGTTTCCCAAGAGGTCGTTTAGCGAGTGAACAGCAGTGTGCGCGACTTTCAGGAGTGTGCCTGGAAAGTGCCAGAATCACCAGGAGCATCTGTGCAAAAGCTGCTGCCTCTGTGACCGCATTGAGGCACGTTCGCGTGTCTGCGAGTATATAGACGGCTCTTTCGCGTTCACTCCGAGGGAAACGGTCCGCTATTGCTTCTGTGCGCACAGACGCGATTCCCTTGTCTCTTGCGAACACAGGGAACTCTGTGCATCCAAATCTACAGGCTAAGGACGCGTCTGCATATGTTTTGGTGAACAATCGAGTGTGCGTGTTCTGACAGCTGCCTCTATGCAGACGTCTCCACAGAGCCACTTCTGAATGCCCAGCAGCCCAGGACTGAATGGATACACTAACAAGTGCACCGGTGTGAGCAACCACATATGCAGAAGGACGTCTTTCATCTCACAGAAGCGCGAACGTCTTGGCGTTCAAGCACATGGCAGAAACAAGGTGTGAACAGATGAGCTGCTGCTATTTTCTCCGTTCGGCATGCTTCGTTGTAGCTCTCTTGCCGGTCGCCGGCTTAGCGGCTTGCTTTGCGCGACTAGCTCTGGGGAGAGAAGGAGATAGCGCCGGAAACCTCGCCTTTTGCCTTCTTCGGCGCTGGAACCTGGTTGCTGCGCCTTCTCTTTGTCCATGTGCACACACACGATTCCTCAGCGAAAACCATGCAGAAACCTTTCCACGAGCACCCAGGGATGTGCACCCAGCACCACGTGCACGCACACGCAGCTAGAGAAAAGCACCTACCTTTTCACACACTGATGCCTAAGCAAACGCGTGGCCACACACACGCACACATCCGCAAGCGCGCCTACTCCCATCTACTGAGAGAAAGACGGACGAGCTCTTTGGTTGCTCTTCACAGGCTTGTCCCTGATCTATAGCTGAGGGCAAACACTTGTGTGCTTGTGGGAGAGCCTGTGTCTTTCCTGGAAGCGTTTGGGAGTTTTGCTCAGACGCGTGTTTCCTCAAGTTCAAGAATCAAGATCTAGGATACCTGCAGACAGGTGCCTGTTTGTGTGGAGACAGTCTGTTTGAAACTGTGTTCCTCAGCGCCCGCTCTTTCTCCCCGTCGCTCCACACGCCTGGGAGTCCCTTTCTTTCTCTCCACAAGCACGTGTGTTGACTTCGTCGCACATGTGCATCTGCACAAGCGTTGAGCTCAGCAGAGCGTGTCTCTTGACACTTGATGTGCGTTGGCTGTGTCTGCCTGCTCCAGTGAAGAGAGAAACGGGAAATCATCTTGGTAGAGGCAAGAAAGCAAAGGCGAGGCAGGATTGACATCTGCTCAACAGAGACGGATTCCCTGCGCTGACACAGTTCACAGTTACACGAGAAGCAATCTGAGCGGTCCGTCGACCGGAGACGTGTTTCCCAAGAGGTCGTTTAGCGAGTGAACAGCAGTGTGCGCGACTTTCAGGAGTGTGCCTGGAAAGTGCCAGAATCACCAGGAGCATCTGTGCAAAAGCTGCTGCCTCTGTGACCGCATTGAGGCACGTTCGCGTGTCTGCGAGTATATAGACGGCTCTTTCGCGTTCACTCCGAGGGAAACGGTCCGCTATTGCTTCTGTGCGCACAGACGCGATTCCCTTGTCTCTTGCGAACACAGGGAACTCTGTGCATCCAAATCTACAGGCTAAGGACGCGTCTGCATATGTTTTGGTGAACAATCGAGTGTGCGTGTTCTGACAGCTGCCTCTATGCAGACGTCTCCACAGAGCCACTTCTGAATGCCCCGCAGCCCAGGACTGAATGGATACACTAACAAGTGCACCGGTGTGAGCAACCACATATGCAGAAGGACGTCTTTCATCTCACAGAAGCGCGAACGTCTTGGCGTTCAAGCACATGGCAGAAACAAGGTGTGAACAGATGAGCTGCTGCTATTTTCTCCGTTCGGCATGCTTCGTTGTAGCTCTCTTGCCGGTCGCCGGCTTAGCGGCTTGCTTTGCGCGACTAGCTCTGGGGAGAGAAGGAGATAGCGCCGGAAACCTCGCCTTTTGCCTTCTTCGGCGCTGGAACCTGGTTGCTGCGCCTTCTCTTTGTCCATGTGCACACACACGATTCCTCAGCGAAAACCATGCAGAAACCTTTCCACGAGCACCCAGGGATGTGCACCCAGCACCACGTGCACGCACACGCAGCTAGAGAAAAGCACCTACCTTTTCACACTCTGATGCCTAAGCAAACGCGTGGCCACACACACGCACACATCCGCAAGCGCGCCTACTCCCATCTATTGAGGGAAAGACGGACGAGCTCTTTGGTTGCTCTTCACAGGCTTGTCCCTGATCTATAGCTGAGGGCAAACACTTGTGTGCTTGTGGGAGAGCCTGTGTCTTTCCTGGAAGCGTTTGGGAGTTTTGCTCAGACGCGTGTTTCCTCAAGTTCAAGAATCAAGATCTAGGATACCTGCAGACAGGTGCCTGTTTGTGTGGAGACAGTCTGTTTGAAACTGTGTTCCTCAGCGCCCGCTCTTTCTCCCCGTCGCTCCACACGCCTGGGAGTCCCTTTCTTTCTCTCCACAAGCACGTGTGTTGACTTCGTCGCACATGTGCATCTGCACAAGCGTTGAGCTCAGCAGAGCGTGTCTCTTGACACTTGATGTGCGTTGGCTGTGTCTGCCTGCTCCAGTGAAGAGAGAAACGGGAAATCATCTTGGTAGAGGCAACAAAGCAAAAGCGAGGCAGGATTGACATCTGCTCAACAGAGACGGATTCCCTGCGCTGACACAGTTCACAGTTACACGAGAAGCAATCTGAGCGGTCCGTCGACCGGAGACGTGTTTCCCAAGAGGTCGTTTAGCGAGTGAACAGCAGTGTGCGCGACTTTCAGGAGTGTGCCTGGAAAGTGCCAGAATCACCAGGAGCATCTGTGCAAAAGCTGCTGCCTCTGTGACCGCATTGAGGCACGTTCGCGTGTCTGCGAGTATATAGACGGCTCTTTCGCGTTCACTCCGAGGGAAACGGTCCGCTATTGCTTCTGTGCGCACAGACGCGATTCCCTTGTCTCTTGCGAACACAGGGAACTCTGTGCATCCAAATCTACAGGCTAAGGACGCGTCTGCATATGTTTTGGTGAACAATCGAGTGTGCGTGTTCTGACAGCTGCCTCTATGCAGACGTCTCCACAGAGCCACTTCTGAATGCCCCGCAGCCCAGGACTGAATGGATACACTAACAAGTGCACCGGTGTGAGCAACCACATATGCAGAAGGACGTCTTTCATCTCACAGAAGCGCGAACGTCTTGGCGTTCAAGCACATGGCAGAAACAAGGTGTGAACAGATGAGCTGCTGCTATTTTCTCCGTTCGGCATGCTTCGTTGTAGCTCTCTTGCCGGTCGCCGGCTTAGCGGCTTGCTTTGCGCGACTAGCTCTGGGGAGAGAAGGAGATAGCGCCGGAAACCTCGCCTTTTGCCTTCTTCGGCGCTGGAACCTGGTTGCTGCGCCTTCTCTTTGTCCATGTGCACACACACGATTCCTCAGCGAAAACCATGCAGAAACCTTTCCACGAGCACCCAGGGATGTGCACCCAGCACCACGTGCACGCACACGCAGCTAGAGAAAAGCACCTACCTTTTCACACTCTGATGCCTAAGCAAACGCGTGGCCACACACACGCACACATCCGCAAGCGCGCCTACTCCCATCTATTGAGGGAAAGACGGACGAGCTCTTTGGTTGCTCTTCACAGGCTTGTCCCTGATCTATAGCTGAGGGCAAACACTTGTGTGCTTGTGGGAGAGCCTGTGTCTTTCCTGGAAGCGTTTGGGAGTTTTGCTCAGACGCGTGTTTCCTCAAGTTCAAGAATCAAGATCTAGGATACCTGCAGACAGGTGCCTGTTTGTGTGGAGACAGTCTGTTTGAAACTGTGTTCCTCAGCGCCCGCTCTTTCTCCCCGTCGCTCCACACGCCTGGGAGTCCCTTTCTTTCTCTCCACAAGCACGTGTGTTGACTTCGTCGCACATGTGCATCTGCACAAGCGTTGAGCTCAGCAGAGCGTGTCTCTTGACACTTGATGTGCGTTGGCTGTGTCTGCCTGCTCCAGTGAAGAGAGAAACGGGAAATCATCTTGGTAGAGGCAAGAAAGCAAAGGCGAGGCAGGATTGACATCTGCTCAACAGAGACGGATTCCCTGCGCTGACACAGTTCACAGTTACACGAGAAGCAATCTGAGCGGTCCGTCGACCGGAGACGTGTTTCCCAAGAGGTCGTTTAGCGAGTGAACAGCAGTGTGCGCGACTTTCAGGAGTGTGCCTGGAAAGTGCCAGAATCACCAGGAGCATCTGTGCAAAAGCTGCTGCCTCTGTGACCGCATTGAGGCACGTTCGCGTGTCTGCGAGTATATAGACGGCTCTTTCGCGTTCACTCCGAGGGAAACGGTCCGCTATTGCTTCTGTGCGCACAGACGCGATTCCCTTGTCTCTTGCGAACACAGGGAACTCTGTGCATCCAAATCTACAGGCTAAGGACGCGTCTGCATATGTTTTGGTGAACAATCGAGTGTGCGTGTTCTGACAGCTGCCTCTATGCAGACGTCTCCACAGAGCCACTTCTGAATGCCCAGCAGCCCAGGACTGAATGGATACACTAACAAGTGCACCGGTGTGAGCAACCACATATGCAGAAGGACGTCTTTCATCTCACAGAAGCGCGAACGTCTTGGCGTTCAAGCACATGGCAGAAACAAGGTGTGAACAGATGAGCTGCTGCTATTTTCTCCGTTCGGCATGCTTCGTTGTAGCTCTCTTGCCGGTCGCCGGCTTAGCGGCTTGCTTTGCGCGACTAGCTCTGGGGAGAGAAGGAGATAGCGCCGGAAACCTCGCCTTTTGCCTTCTTCGGCGCTGGAACCTGGTTGCTGCGCCTTCTCTTTGTCCATGTGCACACACACGATTCCTCAGCGAAAACCATGCAGAAACCTTTCCACGAGCACCCAGGGATGTGCACCCAGCACCACGTGCACGCACACGCAGCTAGAGAAAAGCACCTACCTTTTCACACACTGATGCCTAAGCAAACGCGTGGCCACACACACGCACACATCCGCAAGCGCGCCTACTCCCATCTATTGAGGGAAAGACGGACGAGCTCTTTGGTTGCTCTTCACAGGCTTGTCCCTGATCTATAGCTGAGGGCAAACACTTGTGTGCTTGTGGGAGAGCCTGTGTCTTTCCTGGAAGCGTTTGGGAGTTTTGCTCAGACGCGTGTTTCCTCAAGTTCAAGAATCAAGATCTAGGATACCTGCAGACAGGTGCCTGTTTGTGTGGAGACAGTCTGTTTGAAACTGTGTTCCTCAGCGCCCGCTCTTTCTCCCCGTCGCTCCACACGCCTGGGAGTCCCTTTCTTTCTCTCCACAAGCACGTGTGTTGACTTCGTCGCACATGTGCATCTGCACAAGCGTTGAGCTCAGCAGAGCGTGTCTCTTGACACTTGATGTGCGTTGGCTGTGTCTGCCTGCTCCAGTGAAGAGAGAAACGGGAAATCATCTTGGTAGAGGCAAGAAAGCAAAGGCGAGGCAGGATTGACATCTGCTCAACAGAGACGGATTCCCTGCGCTGACACAGTTCACAGTTACACGAGAAGCAATCTGAGCGGTCCGTCGACCGGAGACGTGTTTCCCAAGAGGTCGTTTAGCGAGTGAACAGCAGTGTGCGCGACTTTCAGGAGTGTGCCTGGAAAGTGCCAGAATCACCAGGAGCATCTGTGCAAAAGCTGCTGCCTCTGTGACCGCATTGAGGCACGTTCGCGTGTCTGCGAGTATATAGACGGCTCTTTCGCGTTCACTCCGAGGGAAACGGTCCGCTATTGCTTCTGTGCGCACAGACGCGATTCCCTTGTCTCTTGCGAACACAGGGAACTCTGTGCATCCAAATCTACAGGCTAAGGACGCGTCTGCATATGTTTTGGTGAACAATCGAGTGTGCGTGTTCTGACAGCTGCCTCTATGCAGACGTCTCCACAGAGCCACTTCTGAATGCCCCGCAGCCCAGGACTGAATGGATACACTAACAAGTGCACCGGTGTGAGCAACCACATATGCAGAAGGACGTCTTTCATCTCACAGAAGCGCGAACGTCTTGGCGTTCAAGCACATGGCAGAAACAAGGTGTGAACAGATGAGCTGCTGCTATTTTCTCCGTTCGGCATGCTTCGTTGTAGCTCTCTTGCCGGTCGCCGGCTTAGCGGCTTGCTTTGCGCGACTAGCTCTGGGGAGAGAAGGAGATAGCGCCGGAAACCTCGCCTTTTGCCTTCTTCGGCGCTGGAACCTGGTTGCTGCGCCTTCTCTTTGTCCATGTGCACACACACGATTCCTCAGCGAAAACCATGCAGAAACCTTTCCACGAGCACCCAGGGATGTGCACCCAGCACCACGTGCACGCACACGCAGCTAGAGAAAAGCACCTACCTTTTCACACACTGATGCCTAAGCAAACGCGTGGCCACACACACGCACACATCCGCAAGCGCGCCTACTCCCATCTACTGAGGGAAAGACGGACGAGCTCTTTGGTTGCTCTTCACAGGCTTGTCCCTGATCTATAGCTGAGGGCAAACACTTGTGTGCTTGTGGGAGAGCCTGTGTCTTTCCTGGAAGCGTTTGGGAGTTTTGCTCAGACGCGTGTTTCCTCAAGTTCAAGAATCAAGATCTAGGATACCTGCAGACAGGTGCCTGTTTGTGTGGAGACAGTCTGTTTGAAACTGTGTTCCTCAGCGCCCGCTCTTTCTCCCCGTCGCTCCACACGCCTGGGAGTCCCTTTCTTTCTCTCCACAAGCACGTGTGTTGACTTCGTCGCACATGTGCATCTGCACAAGCGTTGAGCTCAGCAGAGCGTGTCTCTTGACACTTGATGTGCGTTGGCTGTGTCTGCCTGCTCCAGTGAAGAGAGAAACGGGAAATCA
Organism: Patagioenas fasciata; assembly: GCF_037038585.1. NCBI lineage: Eukaryota > Metazoa > Chordata > Aves > Columbiformes > Columbidae > Patagioenas > Patagioenas fasciata. The sequence continues at coordinate 74,815 of NW_027288783.1, read as the reverse complement.
TCTTGGTAGAGGCAACAAAGCAAAGGCGAGGCAGGATTGACATCTGCTCAACAGAGACGGATTCCCTGCGCTGACACAGTTCACAGTTACACGAGAAGCAATCTGAGCGGTCCGTCGACCGGAGACGTGTTTCCCAAGAGGTCGTTTAGCGAGTGAACAGCAGTGTGCGCGACTTTCAGGAGTGTGCCTGGAAAGTGCCAGAATCACCAGGAGCATCTGTGCAAAAGCTGCTGCCTCTGTGACCGCATTGAGGCACGTTCGCATGTCTGCGAGTATATAGACGGCTCTTTCGCGTTCACTCCGAGGGAAACGGTCCGCTATTGCTTCTGTGCGCACAGACGCGATTCCCTTGTCTCTTGCGAACACAGGGAACTCTGTGCATCCAAATCTACAGGCTAAGGACGCGTCTGCATATGTTTTGGTGAACAATCGAGTGTGCGTGTTCTGACAGCTGCCTCTATGCAGACGTCTCCACAGAGCCACTTCTGAATGCCCCGCAGCCCAGGACTGAATGGATACACTAACAAGTGCACCGGTGTGAGCAACCACATATGCAGAAGGACGTCTTTCATCTCACAGAAGCGCGAACGTCTTGGCGTTCAAGCACATGGCAGAAACAAGGTGTGAACAGATGAGCTGCTGCTATTTTCTCCGTTCGGCATGCTTCGTTGTAGCTCTCTTGCCGGTCGCCGGCTTAGCGGCTTGCTTTGCGCGACTAGCTCTGGGGAGAGAAGGAGATAGCGCCGGAAACCTCGCCTTTTGCCTTCTTCGGCGCTGGAACCTGGTTGCTGCGCCTTCTCTTTGTCCATGTGCACACACACGATTCCTCAGCGAAAACCATGCAGAAACCTTTCCACGAGCACCCAGGGATGTGCACCCAGCACCACGTGCACGCACACGCAGCTAGAGAAAAGCACCTACCTTTTCACACACTGATGCCTAAGCAAACGCGTGGCCACACACACGCACACATCCGCAAGCGCGCCTACTCCCATCTACTGAGAGAAAGACGGACGAGCTCTTTGGTTGCTCTTCACAGGCTTGTCCCTGATCTATAGCTGAGGGCAAACACTTGTGTGCTTGTGGGAGAGCCTGTGTCTTTCCTGGAAGCGTTTGGGAGTTTTGCTCAGACGCGTGTTTCCTCAAGTTCAAGAATCAAGATCTAGGATACCTGCAGACAGGTGCCTGTTTGTGTGGAGACAGTCTGTTTGAAACTGTGTTCCTCAGCGCCCGCTCTTTCTCCCCGTCGCTCCACACGCCTGGGAGTCCCTTTCTTTCTCTCCACAAGCACGTGTGTTGACTTCGTCGCACATGTGCATCTGCACAAGCGTTGAGCTCAGCAGAGCGTGTCTCTTGACACTTGATGTGCGTTGGCTGTGTCTGCCTGCTCCAGTGAAGAGAGAAACGGGAAATCGTCTTGGTAGAGGCAACAAAGCAAAAGCGAGGCAGGATTGACATCTGCTCAACAGAGACGGATTCCCTGCGCTGACACAGTTCACAGTTACACGAGAAGCAATCTGAGCGGTCCGTCGACCGGAGACGTGTTTCCCAAGAGGTCGTTTAGCGAGTGAACAGCAGTGTGCGCGACTTTCAGGAGTGTGCCTGGAAAGTGCCAGAATCACCAGGAGCATCTGTGCAAAAGCTGCTGCCTCTGTGACCGCATTGAGGCACGTTCGCGTGTCTGCGAGTATATAGACGGCTCTTTCGCGTTCACTCCGAGGGAAACGGTCCGCTATTGCTTCTGTGCGCACAGACGCGATTCCCTTGTCTCTTGCGAACACAGGGAACTCTGTGCATCCAAATCTACAGGCTAAGGACGCGTCTGCATATGTTTTGGTGAACAATCGAGTGTGCGTGTTCTGACAGCTGCCTCTATGCAGACGTCTCCACAGAGCCACTTCTGAATGCCCCGCAGCCCAGGACTGAATGGATACACTAACAAGTGCACCGGTGTGAGCAACCACATATGCAGAAGGACGTCTTTCATCTCACAGAAGCGCGAACGTCTTGGCGTTCAAGCACATGGCAGAAACAAGGTGTGAACAGATGAGCTGCTGCTATTTTCTCCGTTCGGCATGCTTCGTTGTAGCTCTCTTGCCGGTCGCCGGCTTAGCGGCTTGCTTTGCGCGACTAGCTCTGGGGAGAGAAGGAGATAGCGCCGGAAACCTCGCCTTTTGCCTTCTTCGGCGCTGGAACCTGGTTGCTGCGCCTTCTCTTTGTCCATGTGCACACACACGATTCCTCAGCGAAAACCATGCAGAAACCTTTCCACGAGCACCCAGGGATGTGCACCCAGCACCACGTGCACGCACACGCAGCTAGAGAAAAGCACCTACCTTTTCACACACTGATGCCTAAGCAAACGCGTGGCCACACACACGCACACATCCGCAAGCGCGCCTACTCCCATCTACTGAGGGAAAGACGGACGAGCTCTTTGGTTGCTCTTCACAGGCTTGTCCCTGATCTATAGCTGAGGGCAAACACTTGTGTGCTTGTGGGAGAGCCTGTGTCTTTCCTGGAAGCGTTTGGGAGTTTTGCTCAGACGCGTGTTTCCTCAAGTTCAAGAATCAAGATCTAGGATACCTGCAGACAGGTGCCTGTTTGTGTGGAGACAGTCTGTTTGAAACTGTGTTCCTCAGCGCCCGCTCTTTCTCCCCGTCGCTCCACACGCCTGGGAGTCCCTTTCTTTCTCTCCACAAGCACGTGTGTTGACTTCGTCGCACATGTGCATCTGCACAAGCGTTGAGCTCAGCAGAGCGTGTCTCTTGACACTTGATGTGCGTTGGCTGTGTCTGCCTGCTCCAGTGAAGAGAGAAACGGGAAATCATCTTGGTAGAGGCAACAAAGCAAAGGCGAGGCAGGATTGACATCTGCTCAACAGAGACGGATTCCCTGCGCTGACACAGTTCACAGTTACACGAGAAGCAATCTGAGCGGTCCGTCGACCGGAGACGTGTTTCCCAAGAGGTCGTTTAGCGAGTGAACAGCAGTGTGCGCGACTTTCAGGAGTGTGCCTGGAAAGTGCCAGAATCACCAGGAGCATCTGTGCAAAAGCTGCTGCCTCTGTGACCGCATTGAGGCACGTTCGCGTGTCTGCGAGTATATAGACGGCTCTTTCGCGTTCACTCCGAGGGAAACGGTCCGCTATTGCTTCTGTGCGCACAGACGCGATTCCCTTGTCTCTTGCGAACACAGGGAACTCTGTGCATCCAAATCTACAGGCTAAGGACGCGTCTGCATATGTTTTGGTGAACAATCGAGTGTGCGTGTTCTGACAGCTGCCTCTATGCAGACGTCTCCACAGAGCCACTTCTGAATGCCCCGCAGCCCAGGACTGAATGGATACACTAACAAGTGCACCGGTGTGAGCAACCACATATGCAGAAGGACGTCTTTCATCTCACAGAAGCGCGAACGTCTTGGCGTTCAAGCACATGGCAGAAACAAGGTGTGAACAGATGAGCTGCTGCTATTTTCTCCGTTCGGCATGCTTCGTTGTAGCTCTCTTGCCGGTCGCCGGCTTAGCGGCTTGCTTTGCGCGACTAGCTCTGGGGAGAGAAGGAGATAGCGCCGGAAACCTCGCCTTTTGCCTTCTTCGGCGCTGGAACCTGGTTGCTGCGCCTTCTCTTTGTCCATGTGCACACACACGATTCCTCAGCGAAAACCATGCAGAAACCTTTCCACGAGCACCCAGGGATGTGCACCCAGCACCACGTGCACGCACACGCAGCTAGAGAAAAGCACCTACCTTTTCACACACTGATGCCTAAGCAAACGCGTGGCCACACACACGCACACATCCGCAAGCGCGCCTACTCCCATCTATTGAGGGAAAGACGGACGAGCTCTTTGGTTGCTCTTCACAGGCTTGTCCCTGATCTATAGCTGAGGGCAAACACTTGTGTGCTTGTGGGAGAGCCTGTGTCTTTCCTGGAAGCGTTTGGGAGTTTTGCTCAGACGCGTGTTTCCTCAAGTTCAAGAATCAAGATCTAGGATACCTGCAGACAGGTGCCTGTTTGTGTGGAGACAGTCTGTTTGAAACTGTGTTCCTCAGCGCCCGCTCTTTCTCCCCGTCGCTCCACACGCCTGGGAGTCCCTTTCTTTCTCTCCACAAGCACGTGTGTTGACTTCGTCGCACATGTGCATCTGCACAAGCGTTGAGCTCAGCAGAGCGTGTCTCTTGACACTTGATGTGCGTTGGCTGTGTCTGCCTGCTCCAGTGAAGAGAGAAACGGGAAATCGTCTTGGTAGAGGCAACAAAGCAAAAGCGAGGCAGGATTGACATCTGCTCAACAGAGACGGATTCCCTGCGCTGACACAGTTCACAGTTACACGAGAAGCAATCTGAGCGGTCCGTCGACCGGAGACGTGTTTCCCAAGAGGTCGTTTAGCGAGTGAACAGCAGTGTGCGCGACTTTCAGGAGTGTGCCTGGAAAGTGCCAGAATCACCAGGAGCATCTGTGCAAAAGCTGCTGCCTCTGTGACCGCATTGAGGCACGTTCGCGTGTCTGCGAGTATATAGACGGCTCTTTCGCGTTCACTCCGAGGGAAACGGTCCGCTATTGCTTCTGTGCGCACAGACGCGATTCCCTTGTCTCTTGCGAACACAGGGAACTCTGTGCATCCAAATCTACAGGCTAAGGACGCGTCTGCATATGTTTTGGTGAACAATCGAGTGTGCGTGTTCTGACAGCTGCCTCTATGCAGACGTCTCCACAGAGCCACTTCTGAATGCCCCGCAGCCCAGGACTGAATGGATACACTAACAAGTGCACCGGTGTGAGCAACCACATATGCAGAAGGACGTCTTTCATCTCACAGAAGCGCGAACGTCTTGGCGTTCAAGCACATGGCAGAAACAAGGTGTGAACAGATGAGCTGCTGCTATTTTCTCCGTTCGGCATGCTTCGTTGTAGCTCTCTTGCCGGTCGCCGGCTTAGCGGCTTGCTTTGCGCGACTAGCTCTGGGGAGAGAAGGAGATAGCGCCGGAAACCTCGCCTTTTGCCTTCTTCGGCGCTGGAACCTGGTTGCTGCGCCTTCTCTTTGTCCATGTGCACACACACGATTCCTCAGCGAAAACCATGCAGAAACCTTTCCACGAGCACCCAGGGATGTGCACCCAGCACCACGTGCACGCACACGCAGCTAGAGAAAAGCACCTACCTTTTCACACACTGATGCCTAAGCAAACGCGTGGCCACACACACGCACACATCCGCAAGCGCGCCTACTCCCATCTATTGAGGGAAAGACGGACGAGCTCTTTGGTTGCTCTTCACAGGCTTGTCCCTGATCTATAGCTGAGGGCAAACACTTGTGTGCTTGTGGGAGAGCCTGTGTCTTTCCTGGAAGCGTTTGGGAGTTTTGCTCAGACGCGTGTTTCCTCAAGTTCAAGAATCAAGATCTAGGATACCTGCAGACAGGTGCCTGTTTGTGTGGAGACAGTCTGTTTGAAACTGTGTTCCTCAGCGCCCGCTCTTTCTCCCCGTCGCTCCACACGCCTGGGAGTCCCTTTCTTTCTCTCCACAAGCACGTGTGTTGACTTCGTCGCACATGTGCATCTGCACAAGCGTTGAGCTCAGCAGAGCGTGTCTCTTGACACTTGATGTGCGTTGGCTGTGTCTGCCTGCTCCAGTGAAGAGAGAAACGGGAAATCATCTTGGTAGAGGCAACAAAGCAAAAGCGAGGCAGGATTGACATCTGCTCAACAGAGACGGATTCCCTGCGCTGACACAGTTCACAGTTACACGAGAAGCAATCTGAGCGGTCCGTCGACCGGAGACGTGTTTCCCAAGAGGTCGTTTAGCGAGTGAACAGCAGTGTGCGCGACTTTCAGGAGTGTGCCTGGAAAGTGCCAGAATCACCAGGAGCATCTGTGCAAAAGCTGCTGCCTCTGTGACCGCATTGAGGCACGTTCGCGTGTCTGCGAGTATATAGACGGCTCTTTCGCGTTCACTCCGAGGGAAACGGTCCGCTATTGCTTCTGTGCGCACAGACGCGATTCCCTTGTCTCTTGCGAACACAGGGAACTCTGTGCATCCAAATCTACAGGCTAAGGACGCGTCTGCATATGTTTTGGTGAACAATCGAGTGTGCGTGTTCTGACAGCTGCCTCTATGCAGACGTCTCCACAGAGCCACTTCTGAATGCCCCGCAGCCCAGGACTGAATGGATACACTAACAAGTGCACCGGTGTGAGCAACCACATATGCAGAAGGACGTCTTTCATCTCACAGAAGCGCGAACGTCTTGGCGTTCAAGCACATGGCAGAAACAAGGTGTGAACAGATGAGCTGCTGCTATTTTCTCCGTTCGGCATGCTTCGTTGTAGCTCTCTTGCCGGTCGCCGGCTTAGCGGCTTGCTTTGCGCGACTAGCTCTGGGGAGAGAAGGAGATAGCGCCGGAAACCTCGCCTTTTGCCTTCTTCGGCGCTGGAACCTGGTTGCTGCGCCTTCTCTTTGTCCATGTGCACACACACGATTCCTCAGCGAAAACCATGCAGAAACCTTTCCACGAGCACCCAGGGATGTGCACCCAGCACCACGTGCACGCACACGCAGCTAGAGAAAAGCACCTACCTTTTCACACACTGATGCCTAAGCAAACGCGTGGCCACACACACGCACACATCCGCAAGCGCGCCTACTCCCATCTATTGAGGGAAAGACGGACGAGCTCTTTGGTTGCTCTTCACAGGCTTGTCCCTGATCTATAGCTGAGGGCAAACACTTGTGTGCTTGTGGGAGAGCCTGTGTCTTTCCTGGAAGCGTTTGGGAGTTTTGCTCAGACGCGTGTTTCCTCAAGTTCAAGAATCAAGATCTAGGATACCTGCAGACAGGTGCCTGTTTGTGTGGAGACAGTCTGTTTGAAACTGTGTTCCTCAGCGCCCGCTCTTTCTCCCCGTCGCTCCACACGCCTGGGAGTCCCTTTCTTTCTCTCCACAAGCACGTGTGTTGACTTCGTCGCACATGTGCATCTGCACAAGCGTTGAGCTCAGCAGAGCGTGTCTCTTGACACTTGATGTGCGTTGGCTGTGTCTGCCTGCTCCAGTGAAGAGAGAAACGGGAAATCGTCTTGGTAGAGGCAACAAAGCAAAAGCGAGGCAGGATTGACATCTGCTCAACAGAGACGGATTCCCTGCGCTGACACAGTTCACAGTTACACGAGAAGCAATCTGAGCGGTCCGTCGACCGGAGACGTGTTTCCCAAGAGGTCGTTTAGCGAGTGAACAGCAGTGTGCGCGACTTTCAGGAGTGTGCCTGGAAAGTGCCAGAATCACCAGGAGCATCTGTGCAAAAGCTGCTGCCTCTGTGACCGCATTGAGGCACGTTCGCGTGTCTGCGAGTATATAGACGGCTCTTTCGCGTTCACTCCGAGGGAAACGGTCCGCTATTGCTTCTGTGCGCACAGACGCGATTCCCTTGTCTCTTGCGAACACAGGGAACTCTGTGCATCCAAATCTACAGGCTAAGGACGCGTCTGCATATGTTTTGGTGAACAATCGAGTGTGCGTGTTCTGACAGCTGCCTCTATGCAGACGTCTCCACAGAGCCACTTCTGAATGCCCCGCAGCCCAGGACTGAATGGATACACTAACAAGTGCACCGGTGTGAGCAACCACATATGCAGAAGGACGTCTTTCATCTCACAGAAGCGCGAACGTCTTGGCGTTCAAGCACATGGCAGAAACAAGGTGTGAACAGATGAGCTGCTGCTATTTTCTCCGTTCGGCATGCTTCGTTGTAGCTCTCTTGCCGGTCGCCGGCTTAGCGGCTTGCTTTGCGCGACTAGCTCTGGGGAGAGAAGGAGATAGCGCCGGAAACCTCGCCTTTTGCCTTCTTCGGCGCTGGAACCTGGTTGCTGCGCCTTCTCTTTGTCCATGTGCACACACACGATTCCTCAGCGAAAACCATGCAGAAACCTTTCCACGAGCACCCAGGGATGTGCACCCAGCACCACGTGCACGCACACGCAGCTAGAGAAAAGCACCTACCTTTTCACACACTGATGCCTAAGCAAACGCGTGGCCACACACACGCACACATCCGCAAGCGCGCCTACTCCCATCTATTGAGGGAAAGACGGACGAGCTCTTTGGTTGCTCTTCACAGGCTTGTCCCTGATCTATAGCTGAGGGCAAACACTTGTGTGCTTGTGGGAGAGCCTGTGTCTTTCCTGGAAGCGTTTGGGAGTTTTGCTCAGACGCGTGTTTCCTCAAGTTCAAGAATCAAGATCTAGGATACCTGCAGACAGGTGCCTGTTTGTGTGGAGACAGTCTGTTTGAAACTGTGTTCCTCAGCGCCCGCTCTTTCTCCCCGTCGCTCCACACGCCTGGGAGTCCCTTTCTTTCTCTCCACAAGCACGTGTGTTGACTTCGTCGCACATGTGCATCTGCACAAGCGTTGAGCTCAGCAGAGCGTGTCTCTTGACACTTGATGTGCGTTGGCTGTGTCTGCCTGCTCCAGTGAAGAGAGAAACGGGAAATCATCTTGGTAGAGGCAACAAAGCAAAAGCGAGGCAGGATTGACATCTGCTCAACAGAGACGGATTCCCTGCGCTGACACAGTTCACAGTTACACGAGAAGCAATCTGAGCGGTCCGTCGACCGGAGACGTGTTTCCCAAGAGGTCGTTTAGCGAGTGAACAGCAGTGTGCGCGACTTTCAGGAGTGTGCCTGGAAAGTGCCAGAATCACCAGGAGCATCTGTGCAAAAGCTGCTGCCTCTGTGACCGCATTGAGGCACGTTCGCGTGTCTGCGAGTATATAGACGGCTCTTTCGCGTTCACTCCGAGGGAAACGGTCCGCTATTGCTTCTGTGCGCACAGACGCGATTCCCTTGTCTCTTGCGAACACAGGGAACTCTGTGCATCCAAATCTACAGGCTAAGGACGCGTCTGCATATGTTTTGGTGAACAATCGAGTGTGCGTGTTCTGACAGCTGCCTCTATGCAGACGTCTCCACAGAGCCACTTCTGAATGCCCCGCAGCCCAGGACTGAATGGATACACTAACAAGTGCACCGGTGTGAGCAACCACATATGCAGAAGGACGTCTTTCATCTCACAGAAGCGCGAACGTCTTGGCGTTCAAGCACATGGCAGAAACAAGGTGTGAACAGATGAGCTGCTGCTATTTTCTCCGTTCGGCATGCTTCGTTGTAGCTCTCTTGCCGGTCGCCGGCTTAGCGGCTTGCTTTGCGCGACTAGCTCTGGGGAGAGAAGGAGATAGCGCCGGAAACCTCGCCTTTTGCCTTCTTCGGCGCTGGAACCTGGTTGCTGCGCCTTCTCTTTGTCCATGTGCACACACACGATTCCTCAGCGAAAACCATGCAGAAACCTTTCCACGAGCACCCAGGGATGTGCACCCAGCACCACGTGCACGCACACGCAGCTAGAGAAAAGCACCTACCTTTTCACACACTGATGCCTAAGCAAACGCGTGGCCACACACACGCACACATCCGCAAGCGCGCCTACTCCCATCTATTGAGGGAAAGACGGACGAGCTCTTTGGTTGCTCTTCACAGGCTTGTCCCTGATCTATAGCTGAGGGCAAACACTTGTGTGCTTGTGGGAGAGCCTGTGTCTTTCCTGGAAGCGTTTGGGAGTTTTGCTCAGACGCGTGTTTCCTCAAGTTCAAGAATCAAGATCTAGGATACCTGCAGACAGGTGCCTGTTTGTGTGGAGACAGTCTGTTTGAAACTGTGTTCCTCAGCGCCCGCTCTTTCTCCCCGTCGCTCCACACGCCTGGGAGTCCCTTTCTTTCTCTCCACAAGCACGTGTGTTGACTTCGTCGCACATGTGCATCTGCACAAGCGTTGAGCTCAGCAGAGCGTGTCTCTTGACACTTGATGTGCGTTGGCTGTGTCTGCCTGCTCCAGTGAAGAGAGAAACGGGAAATCATCTTGGTAGAGGCAACAAAGCAAAAGCGAGGCAGGATTGACATCTGCTCAACAGAGACGGATTCCCTGCGCTGACACAGTTCACAGTTACACGAGAAGCAATCTGAGCGGTCCGTCGACCGGAGACGTGTTTCCCAAGAGGTCGTTTAGCGAGTGAACAGCAGTGTGCGCGACTTTCAGGAGTGTGCCTGGAAAGTGCCAGAATCACCAGGAGCATCTGTGCAAAAGCTGCTGCCTCTGTGACCGCATTGAGGCACGTTCGCGTGTCTGCGAGTATATAGACGGCTCTTTCGCGTTCACTCCGAGGGAAACGGTCCGCTATTGCTTCTGTGCGCACAGACGCGATTCCCTTGTCTCTTGCGAACACAGGGAACTCTGTGCATCCAAATCTACAGGCTAAGGACGCGTCTGCATATGTTTTGGTGAACAATCGAGTGTGCGTGTTCTGACAGCTGCCTCTATGCAGACGTCTCCACAGAGCCACTTCTGAATGCCCCGCAGCCCAGGACTGAATGGATACACTAACAAGTGCACCGGTGTGAGCAACCACATATGCAGAAGGACGTCTTTCATCTCACAGAAGCGCGAACGTCTTGGCGTTCAAGCACATGGCAGAAACAAGGTGTGAACAGATGAGCTGCTGCTATTTTCTCCGTTCGGCATGCTTCGTTGTAGCTCTCTTGCCGGTCGCCGGCTTAGCGGCTTGCTTTGCGCGACTAGCTCTGGGGAGAGAAGGAGATAGCGCCGGAAACCTCGCCTTTTGCCTTCTTCGGCGCTGGAACCTGGTTGCTGCGCCTTCTCTTTGTCCATGTGCACACACACGATTCCTCAGCGAAAACCATGCAGAAACCTTTCCACGAGCACCCAGGGATGTGCACCCAGCACCACGTGCACGCACACGCAGCTAGAGAAAAGCACCTACCTTTTCACACACTGAAGCCTAAGCAAACGCGTGGCCACACACACGCACACATCCGCAAGCGCGCCTACTCCCATCTATTGAGGGAAAGACGGACGAGCAACGTCCTGACAGGCTTGAGGGGAAAAACGTCCGTTGACGGTTGGCGTACTGCACGCCCGCCTACGGGGCTGCAGGGGAATCCACATTTGGAAGGTACCTGAAGATGTGTGCCTGTTCTTGGAGCTCCGCTAGTAGGGTATCAAAGACACTCGTAGGCAGTACTGAATGCTGCTCCGTGCTACTTCTCCTCCGCTGGCAAATGCTTCACAGTCGCCCTAGGAAAGACGTTTAACAATCGATCTCCAAGAGGAACGAAACACATGATGCCATAAGGCGAAAGAATAGCAGGGCATCTCTTCACAGGCTTGTCCCTGATCTATAGCTGAGGGCAAACACTTGTGTGCTTGTGGGAGAGCCTGTGTCTTTCCTGGAAGCGTTTGGGAGTTTTGCTCAGACGCGTGTTTCCTCAAGTTCAAGAATCAAGATCTAGGATACCTGCAGACAGGTGCCTGTTTGTGTGGAGACAGTCTGTTTGAAACTGTGTTCCTCAGCGCCCGCTCTTTCTCCCCGTCGCTCCACACGCCTGGGAGTCCCTTTCTTTCTCTCCACAAGCACGTGTGTTGACTTCGTCGCACATGTGCATCTGCACAAGCGTTGAGCTCAGCAGAGCGTGTCTCTTGACACTTGATGTGCGTTGGCTGTGTCTGCCTGCTCCAGTGAAGAGAGAAACGGGAAATCATCTTGGTAGAGGCAACAAAGCAAAAGCGAGGCAGGATTGACATCTGCTCAACAGAGACGGATTCCCTGCGCTGACACAGTTCACAGTTACACGAGAAGCAATCTGAGCGGTCCGTCGACCGGAGACGTGTTTCCCAAGAGGTCGTTTAGCGAGTGAACAGCAGTGTGCGCGACTTTCAGGAGTGTGCCTGGAAAGTGCCAGAATCACCAGGAGCATCTGTGCAAAAGCTGCTGCCTCTGTGACCGCATTGAGGCACGTTCGCGTGTCTGCGAGTATATAGACGGCTCTTTCGCGTTCACTCCGAGGGAAACGGTCCGCTATTGCTTCTGTGCGCACAGACGCGATTCCCTTGTCTCTTGCGAACACAGGGAACTCTGTGCATCCAAATCTACAGGCTAAGGACGCGTCTGCATATGTTTTGGTGAACAATCGAGTGTGCGTGTTCTGACAGCTGCCTCTATGCAGACGTCTCCACAGAGCCACTTCTGAATGCCCCGCAGCCCAGGACTGAATGGATACACTAACAAGTGCACCGGTGTGAGCAACCACATATGCAGAAGGACGTCTTTCATCTCACAGAAGCGCGAACGTCTTGGCGTTCAAGCACATGGCAGAAACAAGGTGTGAACAGATGAGCTGCTGCTATTTTCTCCGTTCGGCATGCTTCGTTGTAGCTCTCTTGCCGGTCGCCGGCTTAGCGGCTTGCTTTGCGCGACTAGCTCTGGGGAGAGAAGGAGATAGCGCCGGAAACCTCGCCTTTTGCCTTCTTCGGCGCTGGAACCTGGTTGCTGCGCCTTCTCTTTGTCCATGTGCACACACACGATTCCTCAGCGAAAACCATGCAGAAACCTTTCCACGAGCACCCAGGGATGTGCACCCAGCACCACGTGCACGCACACGCAGCTAGAGAAAAGCACCTACCTTTTCACACACTGATGCCTAAGCAAACGCGTGGCCACACACACGCACACATCCGCAAGCGCGCCTACTCCCATCTATTGAGGGAAAGACGGACGAGCTCTTTGGTTGCTCTTCACAGGCTTGTCCCTGATCTATAGCTGAGGGCAAACACTTGTGTGCTTGTGGGAGAGCCTGTGTCTTTCCTGGAAGCGTTTGGGAGTTTTGCTCAGACGCGTGTTTCCTCAAGTTCAAGAATCAAGATCTAGGATACCTGCAGACAGGTGCCTGTTTGTGTGGAGACAGTCTGTTTGAAACTGTGTTCCTCAGCGCCCGCTCTTTCTCCCCGTCGCTCCACACGCCTGGGAGTCCCTTTCTTTCTCTCCACAAGCACGTGTGTTGACTTCGTCGCACATGTGCATCTGCACAAGCGTTGAGCTCAGCAGAGCGTGTCTCTTGACACTTGATGTGCGTTGGCTGTGTCTGCCTGCTCCAGTGAAGAGAGAAACGGGAAATCATCTTGGTAGAGGCAACAAAGCAAAAGCGAGGCAGGATTGACATCTGCTCAACAGAGACGGATTCCCTGCGCTGACACAGTTCACAGTTACACGAGAAGCAATCTGAGCGGTCCGTCGACCGGAGACGTGTTTCCCAAGAGGTCGTTTAGCGAGTGAACAGCAGTGTGCGCGACTTTCAGGAGTGTGCCTGGAAAGTGCCAGAATCACCAGGAGCATCTGTGCAAAAGCTGCTGCCTCTGTGACCGCATTGAGGCACGTTCGCGTGTCTGCGAGTATATAGACGGCTCTTTCGCGTTCACTCCGAGGGAAACGGTCCGCTATTGCTTCTGTGCGCACAGACGCGATTCCCTTGTCTCTTGCGAACACAGGGAACTCTGTGCATCCAAATCTACAGGCTAAGGACGCGTCTGCATATGTTTTGGTGAACAATCGAGTGTGCGTGTTCTGACAGCTGCCTCTATGCAGACGTCTCCACAGAGCCACTTCTGAATGCCCCGCAGCCCAGGACTGAATGGATACACTAACAAGTGCACCGGTGTGAGCAACCACATATGCAGAAGGACGTCTTTCATCTCACAGAAGCGCGAACGTCTTGGCGTTCAAGCACATGGCAGAAACAAGGTGTGAACAGATGAGCTGCTGCTATTTTCTCCGTTCGGCATGCTTCGTTGTAGCTCTCTTGCCGGTCGCCGGCTTAGCGGCTTGCTTTGCGCGACTAGCTCTGGGGAGAGAAGGAGATAGCGCCGGAAACCTCGCCTTTTGCCTTCTTCGGCGCTGGAACCTGGTTGCTGCGCCTTCTCTTTGTCCATGTGCACACACACGATTCCTCAGCGAAAACCATGCAGAAACCTTTCCACGAGCACCCAGGGATGTGCACCCAGCACCACGTGCACGCACACGCAGCTAGAGAAAAGCACCTACCTTTTCACACACTGATGCCTAAGCAAACGCGTGGCCACACACACGCACACATCCGCAAGCGCGCCTACTCCCATCTATTGAGGGAAAGACGGACGAGCTCTTTGGTTGCTCTTCACAGGCTTGTCCCTGATCTATAGCTGAGGGCAAACACTTGTGTGCTTGTGGGAGAGCCTGTGTCTTTCCTGGAAGCGTTTGGGAGTTTTGCTCAGACGCGTGTTTCCTCAAGTTCAAGAATCAAGATCTAGGATACCTGCAGACAGGTGCCTGTTTGTGTGGAGACAGTCTGTTTGAAACTGTGTTCCTCAGCGCCCGCTCTTTCTCCCCGTCGCTCCACACGCCTGGGAGTCCCTTTCTTTCTCTCCACAAGCACGTGTGTTGACTTCGTCGCACATGTGCATCTGCACAAGCGTTGAGCTCAGCAGAGCGTGTCTCTTGACACTTGATGTGCGTTGGCTGTGTCTGCCTGCTCCAGTGAAGAGAGAAACGGGAAATCATCTTGGTAGAGGCAACAAAGCAAAAGCGAGGCAGGATTGACATCTGCTCAACAGAGACGGATTCCCTGCGCTGACACAGTTCACAGTTACACGAGAAGCAATCTGAGCGGTCCGTCGACCGGAGACGTGTTTCCCAAGAGGTCGTTTAGCGAGTGAACAGCAGTGTGCGCGACTTTCAGGAGTGTGCCTGGAAAGTGCCAGAATCACCAGGAGCATCTGTGCAAAAGCTGCTGCCTCTGTGACCGCATTGAGGCACGTTCGCGTGTCTGCGAGTATATAGACGGCTCTTTCGCGTTCACTCCGAGGGAAACGGTCCGCTATTGCTTCTGTGCGCACAGACGCGATTCCCTTGTCTCTTGCGAACACAGGGAACTCTGTGCATCCAAATCTACAGGCTAAGGACGCGTCTGCATATGTTTTGGTGAACAATCGAGTGTGCGTGTTCTGACAGCTGCCTCTATGCAGACGTCTCCACAGAGCCACTTCTGAATGCCCCGCAGCCCAGGACTGAATGGATACACTAACAAGTGCACCGGTGTGAGCAACCACATATGCAGAAGGACGTCTTTCATCTCACAGAAGCGCGAACGTCTTGGCGTTCAAGCACATGGCAGAAACAAGGTGTGAACAGATGAGCTGCTGCTATTTTCTCCGTTCGGCATGCTTCGTTGTAGCTCTCTTGCCGGTCGCCGGCTTAGCGGCTTGCTTTGCGCGACTAGCTCTGGGGAGAGAAGGAGATAGCGCCGGAAACCTCGCCTTTTGCCTTCTTCGGCGCTGGAACCTGGTTGCTGCGCCTTCTCTTTGTCCATGTGCACACACACGATTCCTCAGCGAAAACCATGCAGAAACCTTTCCACGAGCACCCAGGGATGTGCACCCAGCACCACGTGCACGCACACGCAGCTAGAGAAAAGCACCTACCTTTTCACACACTGATGCCTAAGCAAACGCGTGGCCACACACACGCACACATCCGCAAGCGCGCCTACTCCCATCTATTGAGGGAAAGACGGACGAGCTCTTTGGTTGCTCTTCACAGGCTTGTCCCTGATCTATAGCTGAGGGCAAACACTTGTGTGCTTGTGGGAGAGCCTGTGTCTTTCCTGGAAGCGTTTGGGAGTTTTGCTCAGACGCGTGTTTCCTCAAGTTCAAGAATCAAGATCTAGGATACCTGCAGACAGGTGCCTGTTTGTGTGGAGACAGTCTGTTTGAAACTGTGTTCCTCAGCGCCCGCTCTTTCTCCCCGTCGCTCCACACGCCTGGGAGTCCCTTTCTTTCTCTCCACAAGCACGTGTGTTGACTTCGTCGCACATGTGCATCTGCACAAGCGTTGAGCTCAGCAGAGCGTGTCTCTTGACACTTGATGTGCGTTGGCTGTGTCTGCCTGCTCCAGTGAAGAGAGAAACGGGAAATCATCTTGGTAGAGGCAACAAAGCAAAAGCGAGGCAGGATTGACATCTGCTCAACAGAGACGGATTCCCTGCGCTGACACAGTTCACAGTTACACGAGAAGCAATCTGAGCGGTCCGTCGACCGGAGACGTGTTTCCCAAGAGGTCGTTTAGCGAGTGAACAGCAGTGTGCGCGACTTTCAGGAGTGTGCCTGGAAAGTGCCAGAATCACCAGGAGCATCTGTGCAAAAGCTGCTGCCTCTGTGACCGCATTGAGGCACGTTCGCGTGTCTGCGAGTATATAGACGGCTCTTTCGCGTTCACTCCGAGGGAAACGGTCCGCTATTGCTTCTGTGCGCACAGACGCGATTCCCTTGTCTCTTGCGAACACAGGGAACTCTGTGCATCCAAATCTACAGGCTAAGGACGCGTCTGCATATGTTTTGGTGAACAATCGAGTGTGCGTGTTCTGACAGCTGCCTCTATGCAGACGTCTCCACAGAGCCACTTCTGAATGCCCCGCAGCCCAGGACTGAATGGATACACTAACAAGTGCACCGGTGTGAGCAACCACATATGCAGAAGGACGTCTTTCATCTCACAGAAGCGCGAACGTCTTGGCGTTCAAGCACATGGCAGAAACAAGGTGTGAACAGATGAGCTGCTGCTATTTTCTCCGTTCGGCATGCTTCGTTGTAGCTCTCTTGCCGGTCGCCGGCTTAGCGGCTTGCTTTGCGCGACTAGCTCTGGGGAGAGAAGGAGATAGCGCCGGAAACCTCGCCTTTTGCCTTCTTCGGCGCTGGAACCTGGTTGCTGCGCCTTCTCTTTGTCCATGTGCACACACACGATTCCTCAGCGAAAACCATGCAGAAACCTTTCCACGAGCACCCAGGGATGTGCACCCAGCACCACGTGCACGCACACGCAGCTAGAGAAAAGCACCTACCTTTTCACACACTGATGCCTAAGCAAACGCGTGGCCACACACACGCACACATCCGCAAGCGCGCCTACTCCCATCTATTGAGGGAAAGACGGACGAGCTCTTTGGTTGCTCTTCACAGGCTTGTCCCTGATCTATAGCTGAGGGCAAACACTTGTGTGCTTGTGGGAGAGCCTGTGTCTTTCCTGGAAGCGTTTGGGAGTTTTGCTCAGACGCGTGTTTCCTCAAGTTCAAGAATCAAGATCTAGGATACCTGCAGACAGGTGCCTGTTTGTGTGGAGACAGTCTGTTTGAAACTGTGTTCCTCAGCGCCCGCTCTTTCTCCCCGTCGCTCCACACGCCTGGGAGTCCCTTTCTTTCTCTCCACAAGCACGTGTGTTGACTTCGTCGCACATGTGCATCTGCACAAGCGTTGAGCTCAGCAGAGCGTGTCTCTTGACACTTGATGTGCGTTGGCTGTGTCTGCCTGCTCCAGTGAAGAGAGAAACGGGAAATCATCTTGGTAGAGGCAACAAAGCAAAAGCGAGGCAGGATTGACATCTGCTCAACAGAGACGGATTCCCTGCGCTGACACAGTTCACAGTTACACGAGAAGCAATCTGAGCGGTCCGTCGACCGGAGACGTGTTTCCCAAGAGGTCGTTTAGCGAGTGAACAGCAGTGTGCGCGACTTTCAGGAGTGTGCCTGGAAAGTGCCAGAATCACCAGGAGCATCTGTGCAAAAGCTGCTGCCTCTGTGACCGCATTGAGGCACGTTCGCGTGTCTGCGAGTATATAGACGGCTCTTTCGCGTTCACTCCGAGGGAAACGGTCCGCTATTGCTTCTGTGCGCACAGACGCGATTCCCTTGTCTCTTGCGAACACAGGGAACTCTGTGCATCCAAATCTACAGGCTAAGGACGCGTCTGCATATGTTTTGGTGAACAATCGAGTGTGCGTGTTCTGACAGCTGCCTCTATGCAGACGTCTCCACAGAGCCACTTCTGAATGCCCCGCAGCCCAGGACTGAATGGATACACTAACAAGTGCACCGGTGTGAGCAACCACATATGCAGAAGGACGTCTTTCATCTCACAGAAGCGCGAACGTCTTGGCGTTCAAGCACATGGCAGAAACAAGGTGTGAACAGATGAGCTGCTGCTATTTTCTCCGTTCGGCATGCTTCGTTGTAGCTCTCTTGCCGGTCGCCGGCTTAGCGGCTTGCTTTGCGCGACTAGCTCTGGGGAGAGAAGGAGATAGCGCCGGAAACCTCGCCTTTTGCCTTCTTCGGCGCTGGAACCTGGTTGCTGCGCCTTCTCTTTGTCCATGTGCACACACACGATTCCTCAGCGAAAACCATGCAGAAACCTTTCCACGAGCACCCAGGGATGTGCACCCAGCACCACGTGCACGCACACGCAGCTAGAGAAAAGCACCTACCTTTTCACACACTGATGCCTAAGCAAACGCGTGGCCACACACACGCACACATCCGCAAGCGCGCCTACTCCCATCTATTGAGGGAAAGACGGACGAGCTCTTTGGTTGCTCTTCACAGGCTTGTCCCTGATCTATAGCTGAGGGCAAACACTTGTGTGCTTGTGGGAGAGCCTGTGTCTTTCCTGGAAGCGTTTGGGAGTTTTGCTCAGACGCGTGTTTCCTCAAGTTCAAGAATCAAGATCTAGGATACCTGCAGACAGGTGCCTGTTTGTGTGGAGACAGTCTGTTTGAAACTGTGTTCCTCAGCGCCCGCTCTTTCTCCCCGTCGCTCCACACGCCTGGGAGTCCCTTTCTTTCTCTCCACAAGCACGTGTGTTGACTTCGTCGCACATGTGCATCTGCACAAGCGTTGAGCTCAGCAGAGCGTGTCTCTTGACACTTGATGTGCGTTGGCTGTGTCTGCCTGCTCCAGTGAAGAGAGAAACGGGAAATCATCTTGGTAGAGGCAACAAAGCAAAAGCGAGGCAGGATTGACATCTGCTCAACAGAGACGGATTCCCTGCGCTGACACAGTTCACAGTTACACGAGAAGCAATCTGAGCGGTCCGTCGACCGGAGACGTGTTTCCCAAGAGGTCGTTTAGCGAGTGAACAGCAGTGTGCGCGACTTTCAGGAGTGTGCCTGGAAAGTGCCAGAATCACCAGGAGCATCTGTGCAAAAGCTGCTGCCTCTGTGACCGCATTGAGGCACGTTCGCGTGTCTGCGAGTATATAGACGGCTCTTTCGCGTTCACTCCGAGGGAAACGGTCCGCTATTGCTTCTGTGCGCACAGACGCGATTCCCTTGTCTCTTGCGAACACAGGGAACTCTGTGCATCCAAATCTACAGGCTAAGGACGCGTCTGCATATGTTTTGGTGAACAATCGAGTGTGCGTGTTCTGACAGCTGCCTCTATGCAGACGTCTCCACAGAGCCACTTCTGAATGCCCCGCAGCCCAGGACTGAATGGATACACTAACAAGTGCACCGGTGTGAGCAACCACATATGCAGAAGGACGTCTTTCATCTCACAGAAGCGCGAACGTCTTGGCGTTCAAGCACATGGCAGAAACAAGGTGTGAACAGATGAGCTGCTGCTATTTTCTCCGTTCGGCATGCTTCGTTGTAGCTCTCTTGCCGGTCGCCGGCTTAGCGGCTTGCTTTGCGCGACTAGCTCTGGGGAGAGAAGGAGATAGCGCCGGAAACCTCGCCTTTTGCCTTCTTCGGCGCTGGAACCTGGTTGCTGCGCCTTCTCTTTGTCCATGTGCACACACACGATTCCTCAGCGAAAACCATGCAGAAACCTTTCCACGAGCACCCAGGGATGTGCACCCAGCACCACGTGCACGCACACGCAGCTAGAGAAAAGCACCTACCTTTTCACACACTGAAGCCTAAGCAAACGCGTGGCCACACACACGCACACATCCGCAAGCGCGCCTACTCCCATCTATTGAGGGAAAGACGGACGAGCAACGTCCTGACAGGCTTGAGGGGAAAAACGTCCGTTGACGGTTGGCGTACTGCACGCCCGCCTACGGGGCTGCAGGGGAATCCACATTTGGAAGGTACCTGAAGATGTGTGCCTGTTCTTGGAGCTCCGCTAGTAGGGTATCAAAGACACTCGTAGGCAGTACTGAATGCTGCTCCGTGCTACTTCTCCTCCGCTGGCAAATGCTTCACAGTCGCCCTAGGAAAGACGTTTAACAATCGATCTCCAAGAGGAACGAAACACATGATGCCATAAGGCGAAAGAATAGCAGGGCATCTCTTCACAGGCTTGTCCCTGATCTATAGCTGAGGGCAAACACTTGTGTGCTTGTGGGAGAGCCTGTGTCTTTCCTGGAAGCGTTTGGGAGTTTTGCTCAGACGCGTGTTTCCTCAAGTTCAAGAATCAAGATCTAGGATACCTGCAGACAGGTGCCTGTTTGTGTGGAGACAGTCTGTTTGAAACTGTGTTCCTCAGCGCCCGCTCTTTCTCCCCGTCGCTCCACACGCCTGGGAGTCCCTTTCTTTCTCTCCACAAGCACGTGTGTTGACTTCGTCGCACATGTGCATCTGCACAAGCGTTGAGCTCAGCAGAGCGTGTCTCTTGACACTTGATGTGCGTTGGCTGTGTCTGCCTGCTCCAGTGAAGAGAGAAACGGGAAATCATCTTGGTAGAGGCAACAAAGCAAAAGCGAGGCAGGATTGACATCTGCTCAACAGAGACGGATTCCCTGCGCTGACACAGTTCACAGTTACACGAGAAGCAATCTGAGCGGTCCGTCGACCGGAGACGTGTTTCCCAAGAGGTCGTTTAGCGAGTGAACAGCAGTGTGCGCGACTTTCAGGAGTGTGCCTGGAAAGTGCCAGAATCACCAGGAGCATCTGTGCAAAAGCTGCTGCCTCTGTGACCGCATTGAGGCACGTTCGCGTGTCTGCGAGTATATAGACGGCTCTTTCGCGTTCACTCCGAGGGAAACGGTCCGCTATTGCTTCTGTGCGCACAGACGCGATTCCCTTGTCTCTTGCGAACACAGGGAACTCTGTGCATCCAAATCTACAGGCTAAGGACGCGTCTGCATATGTTTTGGTGAACAATCGAGTGTGCGTGTTCTGACAGCTGCCTCTATGCAGACGTCTCCACAGAGCCACTTCTGAATGCCCCGCAGCCCAGGACTGAATGGATACACTAACAAGTGCACCGGTGTGAGCAACCACATATGCAGAAGGACGTCTTTCATCTCACAGAAGCGCGAACGTCTTGGCGTTCAAGCACATGGCAGAAACAAGGTGTGAACAGATGAGCTGCTGCTATTTTCTCCGTTCGGCATGCTTCGTTGTAGCTCTCTTGCCGGTCGCCGGCTTAGCGGCTTGCTTTGCGCGACTAGCTCTGGGGAGAGAAGGAGATAGCGCCGGAAACCTCGCCTTTTGCCTTCTTCGGCGCTGGAACCTGGTTGCTGCGCCTTCTCTTTGTCCATGTGCACACACACGATTCCTCAGCGAAAACCATGCAGAAACCTTTCCACGAGCACCCAGGGATGTGCACCCAGCACCACGTGCACGCACACGCAGCTAGAGAAAAGCACCTACCTTTTCACACACTGATGCCTAAGCAAACGCGTGGCCACACACACGCACACATCCGCAAGCGCGCCTACTCCCATCTATTGAGGGAAAGACGGACGAGCTCTTTGGTTGCTCTTCACAGGCTTGTCCCTGATCTATAGCTGAGGGCAAACACTTGTGTGCTTGTGGGAGAGCCTGTGTCTTTCCTGGAAGCGTTTGGGAGTTTTGCTCAGACGCGTGTTTCCTCAAGTTCAAGAATCAAGATCTAGGATACCTGCAGACAGGTGCCTGTTTGTGTGGAGACAGTCTGTTTGAAACTGTGTTCCTCAGCGCCCGCTCTTTCTCCCCGTCGCTCCACACGCCTGGGAGTCCCTTTCTTTCTCTCCACAAGCACGTGTGTTGACTTCGTCGCACATGTGCATCTGCACAAGCGTTGAGCTCAGCAGAGCGTGTCTCTTGACACTTGATGTGCGTTGGCTGTGTCTGCCTGCTCCAGTGAAGAGAGAAACGGGAAATCATCTTGGTAGAGGCAACAAAGCAAAAGCGAGGCAGGATTGACATCTGCTCAACAGAGACGGATTCCCTGCGCTGACACAGTTCACAGTTACACGAGAAGCAATCTGAGCGGTCCGTCGACCGGAGACGTGTTTCCCAAGAGGTCGTTTAGCGAGTGAACAGCAGTGTGCGCGACTTTCAGGAGTGTGCCTGGAAAGTGCCAGAATCACCAGGAGCATCTGTGCAAAAGCTGCTGCCTCTGTGACCGCATTGAGGCACGTTCGCGTGTCTGCGAGTATATAGACGGCTCTTTCGCGTTCACTCCGAGGGAAACGGTCCGCTATTGCTTCTGTGCGCACAGACGCGATTCCCTTGTCTCTTGCGAACACAGGGAACTCTGTGCATCCAAATCTACAGGCTAAGGACGCGTCTGCATATGTTTTGGTGAACAATCGAGTGTGCGTGTTCTGACAGCTGCCTCTATGCAGACGTCTCCACAGAGCCACTTCTGAATGCCCCGCAGCCCAGGACTGAATGGATACACTAACAAGTGCACCGGTGTGAGCAACCACATATGCAGAAGGACGTCTTTCATCTCACAGAAGCGCGAACGTCTTGGCGTTCAAGCACATGGCAGAAACAAGGTGTGAACAGATGAGCTGCTGCTATTTTCTCCGTTCGGCATGCTTCGTTGTAGCTCTCTTGCCGGTCGCCGGCTTAGCGGCTTGCTTTGCGCGACTAGCTCTGGGGAGAGAAGGAGATAGCGCCGGAAACCTCGCCTTTTGCCTTCTTCGGCGCTGGAACCTGGTTGCTGCGCCTTCTCTTTGTCCATGTGCACACACACGATTCCTCAGCGAAAACCATGCAGAAACCTTTCCACGAGCACCCAGGGATGTGCACCCAGCACCACGTGCACGCACACGCAGCTAGAGAAAAGCACCTACCTTTTCACACACTGATGCCTAAGCAAACGCGTGGCCACACACACGCACACATCCGCAAGCGCGCCTACTCCCATCTATTGAGGGAAAGACGGACGAGCTCTTTGGTTGCTCTTCACAGGCTTGTCCCTGATCTATAGCTGAGGGCAAATACTTGTGTGCTTGTGGGAGAGCCTGTGTCTTTCCTGGAAGCGTTTGGGAGTTTTGCTCAGACGCGTGTTTCCTCAAGTTCAAGAATCAAGATCTAGGATACCTGCAGACAGGTGCCTGTTTGTGTGGAGACAGTCTGTTTGAAACTGTGTTCCTCAGCGCCCGCTCTTTCTCCCCGTCGCTCCACACGCCTGGGAGTCCCTTTCTTTCTCTCCACAAGCACGTGTGTTGACTTCGTCGCACATGTGCATCTGCACAAGCGTTGAGCTCAGCAGAGCGTGTCTCTTGACACTTGATGTGCGTTGGCTGTGTCTGCCTGCTCCAGTGAAGAGAGAAACGGGAAATCATCTTGGTAGAGGCAACAAAGCAAAAGCGAGGCAGGATTGACATCTGCTCAACAGAGACGGATTCCCTGCGCTGACACAGTTCACAGTTACACGAGAAGCAATCTGAGCGGTCCGTCGACCGGAGACGTGTTTCCCAAGAGGTCGTTTAGCGAGTGAACAGCAGTGTGCGCGACTTTCAGGAGTGTGCCTGGAAAGTGCCAGAATCACCAGGAGCATCTGTGCAAAAGCTGCTGCCTCTGTGACCGCATTGAGGCACGTTCGCGTGTCTGCGAGTATATAGACGGCTCTTTCGCGTTCACTCCGAGGGAAACGGTCCGCTATTGCTTCTGTGCGCACAGACGCGATTCCCTTGTCTCTTGCGAACACAGGGAACTCTGTGCATCCAAATCTACAGGCTAAGGACGCGTCTGCATATGTTTTGGTGAACAATCGAGTGTGCGTGTTCTGACAGCTGCCTCTATGCAGACGTCTCCACAGAGCCACTTCTGAATGCCCCGCAGCCCAGGACTGAATGGATACACTAACAAGTGCACCGGTGTGAGCAACCACATATGCAGAAGGACGTCTTTCATCTCACAGAAGCGCGAACGTCTTGGCGTTCAAGCACATGGCAGAAACAAGGTGTGAACAGATGAGCTGCTGCTATTTTCTCCGTTCGGCATGCTTCGTTGTAGCTCTCTTGCCGGTCGCCGGCTTAGCGGCTTGCTTTGCGCGACTAGCTCTGGGGAGAGAAGGAGATAGCGCCGGAAACCTCGCCTTTTGCCTTCTTCGGCGCTGGAACCTGGTTGCTGCGCCTTCTCTTTGTCCATGTGCACACACACGATTCCTCAGCGAAAACCATGCAGAAACCTTTCCACGAGCACCCAGGGATGTGCACCCAGCACCACGTGCACGCACACGCAGCTAGAGAAAAGCACCTACCTTTTCACACACTGATGCCTAAGCAAACGCGTGGCCACACACACGCACACATCCGCAAGCGCGCCTACTCCCATCTATTGAGGGAAAGACGGACGAGCTCTTTGGTTGCTCTTCACAGGCTTGTCCCTGATCTATAGCTGAGGGCAAACACTTGTGTGCTTGTGGGAGAGCCTGTGTCTTTCCTGGAAGCGTTTGGGAGTTTTGCTCAGACGCGTGTTTCCTCAAGTTCAAGAATCAAGATCTAGGATACCTGCAGACAGGTGCCTGTTTGTGTGGAGACAGTCTGTTTGAAACTGTGTTCCTCAGCGCCCGCTCTTTCTCCCCGTCGCTCCACACGCCTGGGAGTCCCTTTCTTTCTCTCCACAAGCACGTGTGTTGACTTCGTCGCACATGTGCATCTGCACAAGCGTTGAGCTCAGCAGAGCGTGTCTCTTGACACTTGATGTGCGTTGGCTGTGTCTGCCTGCTCCAGTGAAGAGAGAAACGGGAAATCATCTTGGTAGAGGCAACAAAGCAAAGGCGAGGCAGGATTGACATCTGCTCAACAGAGACGGATTCCCTGCGCTGACACAGTTCACAGTTACACGAGAAGCAATCTGAGCGGTCCGTCGACCGGAGACGTGTTTCCCAAGAGGTCGTTTAGCGAGTGAACAGCAGTGTGCGCGACTTTCAGGAGTGTGCCTGGAAAGTGCCAGAATCACCAGGAGCATCTGTGCAAAAGCTGCTGCCTCTGTGACCGCATTGAGGCACGTTCGCGTGTCTGCGAGTATATAGACGGCTCTTTCGCGTTCACTCCGAGGGAAACGGTCCGCTATTGCTTCTGTGCACACAGACGCGATTCCCTTGTCTCTTGCGAACACAGGGAACTCTGTGCATCCAAATCTACAGGCTAAGGACGCGTCTGCATATGTTTTGGTGAACAATCGAGTGTGCGTGTTCTGACAGCTGCCTCTATGCAGACGTCTCCACAGAGCCACTTCTGAATGCCCCGCAGCCCAGGACTGAATGGATACACTAACAAGTGCACCGGTGTGAGCAACCACATATGCAGAAGGACGTCTTTCATCTCACAGAAGCGCGAACGTCTTGGCGTTCAAGCACATGGCAGAAACAAGGTGTGAACAGATGAGCTGCTGCTATTTTCTCCGTTCGGCATGCTTCGTTGTAGCTCTCTTGCCGGTCGCCGGCTTAGCGGCTTGCTTTGCGCGACTAGCTCTGGGGAGAGAAGGAGATAGCGCCGGAAACCTCGCCTTTTGCCTTCTTCGGCGCTGGAACCTGGTTGCTGCGCCTTCTCTTTGTCCATGTGCACACACACGATTCCTCAGCGAAAACCATGCAGAAACCTTTCCACGAGCACCCAGGGATGTGCACCCAGCACCACGTGCACGCACACGCAGCTAGAGAAAAGCACCTACCTTTTCACACACTGAAGCCTAAGCAAACGCGTGGCCACACACACGCACACATCCGCAAGCGCGCCTACTCCCATCTATTGAGGGAAAGACGGACGAGCAACGTCCTGACAGGCTTGAGGGGAAAAACGTCCGTTGACGGTTGACGTACTGCACGCCCGCCTACGGGGCTGCAGGGGAATCCACATTTGGAAGGTACCTGAAGATGTGTGCCTGTTCTTGGAGCTCCGCTAGTAGGGTATCAAAGACACTCGTAGGCAGTACTGAATGCTGCTCCGTGCTACTTCTCCTCCGCTGGCAAATGCTTCACAGTCGCCCTAGGAAAGACGTTTAACAATCGATCTCCAAGAGGAACGAAACACATGATGCCATAAGGCGAAAGAATAGCAGGGCATCTCTTCACAGGCTTGTCCCTGATCTATAGCTGAGGGCAAACACTTGTGTGCTTGTGGGAGAGCCTGTGTCTTTCCTGGAAGCGTTTGGGAGTTTTGCTCAGACGCGTGTTTCCTCAAGTTCAAGAATCAAGATCTAGGATACCTGCAGACAGGTGCCTGTTTGTGTGGAGACAGTCTGTTTGAAACTGTGTTCCTCAGCGCCCGCTCTTTCTCCCCGTCGCTCCACACGCCTGGGAGTCCCTTTCTTTCTCTCCACAAGCACGTGTGTTGACTTCGTCGCACATGTGCATCTGCACAAGCGTTGAGCTCAGCAGAGCGTGTCTCTTGACACTTGATGTGCGTTGGCTGTGTCTGCCTGCTCCAGTGAAGAGAGAAACGGGAAATCATCTTGGTAGAGGCAACAAAGCAAAAGCGAGGCAGGATCCACATCTGCTCAACAGAGACGGATTCCCTGCGCTGACACAGTTCACAGTTACACGAGAAGCAATCTGAGCGGTCCGTCGACCGGAGACGTGTTTCCCAAGAGGTCGTTTAGCGAGTGAACAGCAGTGTGCGCGACTTTCAGGAGTGTGCCTGGAAAGTGCCAGAATCACCAGGAGCATCTGTGCAAAAGCTGCTGCCTCTGTGACCGCATTGAGGCACGTTCGCGTGTCTGCGAGTATATAGACGGCTCTTTCGCGTTCACTCCGAGGGAAACGGTCCGCTATTGCTTCTGTGCGCACAGACGCGATTCCCTTGTCTCTTGCGAACACAGGGAACTCTGTGCATCCAAATCTACAGGCTAAGGACGCGTCTGCATATGTTTTGGTGAACAATCGAGTGTGCGTGTTCTGACAGCTGCCTCTATGCAGACGTCTCCACAGAGCCACTTCTGAATGCCCCGCAGCCCAGGACTGAATGGATACACTAACAAGTGCACCGGTGTGAGCAACCACATATGCAGAAGGACGTCTTTCATCTCACAGAAGCGCGAACGTCTTGGCGTTCAAGCACATGGCAGAAACAAGGTGTGAACAGATGAGCTGCTGCTATTTTCTCCGTTCGGCATGCTTCGTTGTAGCTCTCTTGCCGGTCGCCGGCTTAGCGGCTTGCTTTGCGCGACTAGCTCTGGGGAGAGAAGGAGATAGCGCCGGAAACCTCGCCTTTTGCCTTCTTCGGCGCTGGAACCTGGTTGCTGCGCCTTCTCTTTGTCCATGTGCACACACACGATTCCTCAGCGAAAACCATGCAGAAACCTTTCCACGAGCACCCAGGGATGTGCACCCAGCACCACGTGCACGCACACGCAGCTAGAGAAAAGCACCTACCTTTTCACACACTGATGCCTAAGCAAACGCGTGGCCACACACACGCACACATCCGCAAGCGCGCCTACTCCCATCTACTGAGGGAAAGACGGACGAGCTCTTTGGTTGCTCTTCACAGGCTTGTCCCTGATCTATAGCTGAGGGCAAACACTTGTGTGCTTGTGGGAGAGCCTGTGTCTTTCCTGGAAGCGTTTGGGAGTTTTGCTCAGACGCGTGTTTCCTCAAGTTCAAGAATCAAGATCTAGGATACCTGCAGACAGGTGCCTGTTTGTGTGGAGACAGTCTGTTTGAAACTGTGTTCCTCAGCGCCCGCTCTTTCTCCCCGTCGCTCCACACGCCTGGGAGTCCCTTTCTTTCTCTCCACAAGCACGTGTGTTGACTTCGTCGCACATGTGCATCTGCACAAGCGTTGAGCTCAGCAGAGCGTGTCTCTTGACACTTGATGTGCGTTGGCTGTGTCTGCCTGCTCCAGTGAAGAGAGAAACGGGAAATCATCTTGGTAGAGGCAACAAAGCAAAAGCGAGGCAGGATTGACATCTGCTCAACAGAGACGGATTCCCTGCGCTGACACAGTTCACAGTTACACGAGAAGCAATCTGAGCGGTCCGTCGACCGGAGACGTGTTTCCCAAGAGGTCGTTTAGCGAGTGAACAGCAGTGTGCGCGACTTTCAGGAGTGTGCCTGGAAAGTGCCAGAATCACCAGGAGCATCTGTGCAAAAGCTGCTGCCTCTGTGACCGCATTGAGGCACGTTCGCGTGTCTGCGAGTATATAGACGGCTCTTTCGCGTTCACTCCGAGGGAAACGGTCCGCTATTGCTTCTGTGCGCACAGACGCGATTCCCTTGTCTCTTGCGAACACAGGGAACTCTGTGCATCCAAATCTACAGGCTAAGGACGCGTCTGCATATGTTTTGGTGAACAATCGAGTGTGCGTGTTCTGACAGCTGCCTCTATGCAGACGTCTCCACAGAGCCACTTCTGAATGCCCCGCAGCCCAGGACTGAATGGATACACTAACAAGTGCACCGGTGTGAGCAACCACATATGCAGAAGGACGTCTTTCATCTCACAGAAGCGCGAACGTCTTGGCGTTCAAGCACATGGCAGAAACAAGGTGTGAACAGATGAGCTGCTGCTATTTTCTCCGTTCGGCATGCTTCGTTGTAGCTCTCTTGCCGGTCGCCGGCTTAGCGGCTTGCTTTGCGCGACTAGCTCTGGGGAGAGAAGGAGATAGCGCCGGAAACCTCGCCTTTTGCCTTCTTCGGCGCTGGAACCTGGTTGCTGCGCCTTCTCTTTGTCCATGTGCACACACACGATTCCTCAGCGAAAACCATGCAGAAACCTTTCCACGAGCACCCAGGGATGTGCACCCAGCACCACGTGCACGCACACGCAGCTAGAGAAAAGCACCTACCTTTTCACACACTGATGCCTAAGCAAACGCGTGGCCACACACACGCACACATCCGCAAGCGCGCCTACTCCCATCTATTGAGGGAAAGACGGACGAGCTCTTTGGTTGCTCTTCACAGGCTTGTCCCTGATCTATAGCTGAGGGCAAACACTTGTGTGCTTGTGGGAGAGCCTGTGTCTTTCCTGGAAGCGTTTGGGAGTTTTGCTCAGACGCGTGTTTCCTCAAGTTCAAGAATCAAGATCTAGGATACCTGCAGACAGGTGCCTGTTTGTGTGGAGACAGTCTGTTTGAAACTGTGTTCCTCAGCGCCCGCTCTTTCTCCCCGTCGCTCCACACGCCTGGGAGTCCCTTTCTTTCTCTCCACAAGCACGTGTGTTGACTTCGTCGCACATGTGCATCTGCACAAGCGTTGAGCTCAGCAGAGCGTGTCTCTTGACACTTGATGTGCGTTGGCTGTGTCTGCCTGCTCCAGTGAAGAGAGAAACGGGAAATCATCTTGGTAGAGGCAACAAAGCAAAAGCGAGGCAGGATTGACATCTGCTCAACAGAGACGGATTCCCTGCGCTGACACAGTTCACAGTTACACGAGAAGCAATCTGAGCGGTCCGTCGACCGGAGACGTGTTTCCCAAGAGGTCGTTTAGCGAGTGAACAGCAGTGTGCGCGACTTTCAGGAGTGTGCCTGGAAAGTGCCAGAATCACCAGGAGCATCTGTGCAAAAGCTGCTGCCTCTGTGACCGCATTGAGGCACGTTCGCGTGTCTGCGAGTATATAGACGGCTCTTTCGCGTTCACTCCGAGGGAAACGGTCCGCTATTGCTTCTGTGCGCACAGACGCGATTCCCTTGTCTCTTGCGAACACAGGGAACTCTGTGCATCCAAATCTACAGGCTAAGGACGCGTCTGCATATGTTTTGGTGAACAATCGAGTGTGCGTGTTCTGACAGCTGCCTCTATGCAGACGTCTCCACAGAGCCACTTCTGAATGCCCCGCAGCCCAGGACTGAATGGATACACTAACAAGTGCACCGGTGTGAGCAACCACATATGCAGAAGGACGTCTTTCATCCCACAGAAGCGCGAACGTCTTGGCGTTCAAGCACATGGCAGAAACAAGGTGTGAACAGATGAGCTGCTGCTATTTTCTCCGTTCGGCATGCTTCGTTGTAGCTCTCTTGCCGGTCGCCGGCTTAGCGGCTTGCTTTGCGCGACTAGCTCTGGGGAGAGAAGGAGATAGCGCCGGAAACCTCGCCTTTTGCCTTCTTCGGCGCTGGAACCTGGTTGCTGCGCCTTCTCTTTGTCCATGTGCACACACACGATTCCTCAGCGAAAACCATGCAGAAACCTTTCCACGAGCACCCAGGGATGTGCACCCAGCACCACGTGCACGCACACGCAGCTAGAGAAAAGCACCTACCTTTTCACACACTGATGCCTAAGCAAACGCGTGGCCACACACACGCACACATCCGCAAGCGCGCCTACTCCCATCTATTGAGGGAAAGACGGACGAGCTCTTTGGTTGCTCTTCACAGGCTTGTCCCTGATCTATAGCTGAGGGCAAACACTTGTGTGCTTGTGGGAGAGCCTGTGTCTTTCCTGGAAGCGTTTGGGAGTTTTGCTCAGACGCGTGTTTCCTCAAGTTCAAGAATCAAGATCTAGGATACCTGCAGACAGGTGCCTGTTTGTGTGGAGACAGTCTGTTTGAAACTGTGTTCCTCAGCGCCCGCTCTTTCTCCCCGTCGCTCCACACGCCTGGGAGTCCCTTTCTTTCTCTCCACAAGCACGTGTGTTGACTTCGTCGCACATGTGCATCTGCACAAGCGTTGAGCTCAGCAGAGCGTGTCTCTTGACACTTGATGTGCGTTGGCTGTGTCTGCCTGCTCCAGTGAAGAGAGAAACGGGAAATCATCTTGGTAGAGGCAACAAAGCAAAAGCGAGGCAGGATTGACATCTGCTCAACAGAGACGGATTCCCTGCGCTGACACAGTTCACAGTTACACGAGAAGCAATCTGAGCGGTCCGTCGACCGGAGACGTGTTTCCCAAGAGGTCGTTTAGCGAGTGAACAGCAGTGTGCGCGACTTTCAGGAGTGTGCCTGGAAAGTGCCAGAATCACCAGGAGCATCTGTGCAAAAGCTGCTGCCTCTGTGACCGCATTGAGGCACGTTCGCGTGTCTGCGAGTATATAGACGGCTCTTTCGCGTTCACTCCGAGGGAAACGGTCCGCTATTGCTTCTGTGCGCACAGACGCGATTCCCTTGTCTCTTGCGAACACAGGGAACTCTGTGCATCCAAATCTACAGGCTAAGGACGCGTCTGCATATGTTTTGGTGAACAATCGAGTGTGCGTGTTCTGACAGCTGCCTCTATGCAGACGTCTCCACAGAGCCACTTCTGAATGCCCCGCAGCCCAGGACTGAATGGATACACTAACAAGTGCACCGGTGTGAGCAACCACATATGCAGAAGGACGTCTTTCATCCCACAGAAGCGCGAACGTCTTGGCGTTCAAGCACATGGCAGAAACAAGGTGTGAACAGATGAGCTGCTGCTATTTTCTCCGTTCGGCATGCTTCGTTGTAGCTCTCTTGCCGGTCGCCGGCTTAGCGGCTTGCTTTGCGCGACTAGCTCTGGGGAGAGAAGGAGATAGCGCCGGAAACCTCGCCTTTTGCCTTCTTCGGCGCTGGAACCTGGTTGCTGCGCCTTCTCTTTGTCCATGTGCACACACACGATTCCTCAGCGAAAACCATGCAGAAACCTTTCCACGAGCACCCAGGGATGTGCACCCAGCACCACGTGCACGCACACGCAGCTAGAGAAAAGCACCTACCTTTTCACACACTGATGCCTAAGCAAACGCGTGGCCACACACACGCACACATCCGCAAGCGCGCCTACTCCCATCTATTGAGGGAAAGACGGACGAGCTCTTTGGTTGCTCTTCACAGGCTTGTCCCTGATCTATAGCTGAGGGCAAACACTTGTGTGCTTGTGGGAGAGCCTGTGTCTTTCCTGGAAGCGTTTGGGAGTTTTGCTCAGACGCGTGTTTCCTCAAGTTCAAGAATCAAGATCTAGGATACCTGCAGACAGGTGCCTGTTTGTGTGGAGACAGTCTGTTTGAAACTGTGTTCCTCAGCGCCCGCTCTTTCTCCCCGTCGCTCCACACGCCTGGGAGTCCCTTTCTTTCTCTCCACAAGCACGTGTGTTGACTTCGTCGCACATGTGCATCTGCACAAGCGTTGAGCTCAGCAGAGCGTGTCTCTTGACACTTGATGTGTGTTGGCTGTGTCTGCCTGCTCCAGTGAAGAGAGAAACGGGAAATCATCTTGGTAGAGGCAACAAAGCAAAGGCGAGGCAGGATTGACATCTGCTCAACAGAGACGGATTCCCTGCGCTGACACAGTTCACAGTTACACGAGAAGCAATCTGAGCGGTCCGTCGACCGGAGACGTGTTTCCCAAGAGGTCGTTTAGCGAGTGAACAGCAGTGTGCGCGACTTTCAGGAGTGTGCCTGGAAAGTGCCAGAATCACCAGGAGCATCTGTGCAAAAGCTGCTGCCTCTGTGACCGCATTGAGGCACGTTCGCGTGTCTGCGAGTATATAGACGGCTCTTTCGCGTTCACTCCGAGGGAAACGGTCCGCTATTGCTTCTGTGCGCACAGACGCGATTCCCTTGTCTCTTGCGAACACAGGGAACTCTGTGCATCCAAATCTACAGGCTAAGGACGCGTCTGCATATGTTTTGGTGAACAATCGAGTGTGCGTGTTCTGACAGCTGCCTCTATGCAGACGTCTCCACAGAGCCACTTCTGAATGCCCCGCAGCCCAGGACTGAATGGATACACTAACAAGTGCACCGGTGTGAGCAACCACATATGCAGAAGGACGTCTTTCATCTCACAGAAGCGCGAACGTCTTGGCGTTCAAGCACATGGCAGAAACAAGGTGTGAACAGATGAGCTGCTGCTATTTTCTCCGTTCGGCATGCTTCGTTGTAGCTCTCTTGCCGGTCGCCGGCTTAGCGGCTTGCTTTGCGCGACTAGCTCTGGGGAGAGAAGGAGATAGCGCCGGAAACCTCGCCTTTTGCCTTCTTCGGCGCTGGAACCTGGTTGCTGCGCCTTCTCTTTGTCCATGTGCACACACACGATTCCTCAGCGAAAACCATGCAGAAACCTTTCCACGAGCACCCAGGGATGTGCACCCAGCACCACGTGCACGCACACGCAGCTAGAGAAAAGCACCTACCTTTTCACACACTGAAGCCTAAGCAAACGCGTGGCCACACACACGCACACATCCGCAAGCGCGCCTACTCCCATCTATTGAGGGAAAGACGGACGAGCAACGTCCTGACAGGCTTGAGGGGAAAAACGTCCGTTGACGGTTGGCGTACTGCACGCCCGCCTACGGGGCTGCAGGGGAATCCACATTTGGAAGGTACCTGAAGATGTGTGCCTGTTCTTGGAGCTCCGCTAGTAGGGTATCAAAGACACTCGTAGGCAGTACTGAATGCTGCTCCGTGCTACTTCTCCTCCGCTGGCAAATGCTTCACAGTCGCCCTAGGAAAGACGTTTAACAATCGATCTCCAAGAGGAACGAAACACATGATGCCATAAGGCGAAAGAATAGCAGGGCATCTCTTCACAGGCTTGTCCCTGATCTATAGCTGAGGGCAAACACTTGTGTGCTTGTGGGAGAGCCTGTGTCTTTCCTGGAAGCGTTTGGGAGTTTTGCTCAGACGCGTGTTTCCTCAAGTTCAAGAATCAAGATCTAGGATACCTGCAGACAGGTGCCTGTTTGTGTGGAGACAGTCTGTTTGAAACTGTGTTCCTCAGCGCCCGCTCTTTCTCCCCGTCGCTCCACACGCCTGGGAGTCCCTTTCTTTCTCTCCACAAGCACGTGTGTTGACTTCGTCGCACATGTGCATCTGCACAAGCGTTGAGCTCAGCAGAGCGTGTCTCTTGACACTTGATGTGCGTTGGCTGTGTCTGCCTGCTCCAGTGAAGAGAGAAACGGGAAATCATCTTGGTAGAGGCAACAAAGCAAAAGCGAGGCAGGATTGACATCTGCTCAACAGAGACGGATTCCCTGCGCTGACACAGTTCACAGTTACACGAGAAGCAATCTGAGCGGTCCGTCGACCGGAGACGTGTTTCCCAAGAGGTCGTTTAGCGAGTGAACAGCAGTGTGCGCGACTTTCAGGAGTGTGCCTGGAAAGTGCCAGAATCACCAGGAGCATCTGTGCAAAAGCTGCTGCCTCTGTGACCGCATTGAGGCACGTTCGCGTGTCTGCGAGTATATAGACGGCTCTTTCGCGTTCACTCCGAGGGAAACGGTCCGCTATTGCTTCTGTGCGCACAGACGCGATTCCCTTGTCTCTTGCGAACACAGGGAACTCTGTGCATCCAAATCTACAGGCTAAGGACGCGTCTGCATATGTTTTGGTGAACAATCGAGTGTGCGTGTTCTGACAGCTGCCTCTATGCAGACGTCTCCACAGAGCCACTTCTGAATGCCCCGCAGCCCAGGACTGAATGGATACACTAACAAGTGCACCGGTGTGAGCAACCACATATGCAGAAGGACGTCTTTCATCTCACAGAAGCGCGAACGTCTTGGCGTTCAAGCACATGGCAGAAACAAGGTGTGAACAGATGAGCTGCTGCTATTTTCTCCGTTCGGCATGCTTCGTTGTAGCTCTCTTGCCGGTCGCCGGCTTAGCGGCTTGCTTTGCGCGACTAGCTCTGGGGAGAGAAGGAGATAGCGCCGGAAACCTCGCCTTTTGCCTTCTTCGGCGCTGGAACCTGGTTGCTGCGCCTTCTCTTTGTCCATGTGCACACACACGATTCCTCAGCGAAAACCATGCAGAAACCTTTCCACGAGCACCCAGGGATGTGCACCCAGCACCACGTGCACGCACACGCAGCTAGAGAAAAGCACCTACCTTTTCACACACTGATGCCTAAGCAAACGCGTGGCCACACACACGCACACATCCGCAAGCGCGCCTACTCCCATCTATTGAGGGAAAGACGGACGAGCTCTTTGGTTGCTCTTCACAGGCTTGTCCCTGATCTATAGCTGAGGGCAAACACTTGTGTGCTTGTGGGAGAGCCTGTGTCTTTCCTGGAAGCGTTTGGGAGTTTTGCTCAGACGCGTGTTTCCTCAAGTTCAAGAATCAAGATCTAGGATACCTGCAGACAGGTGCCTGTTTGTGTGGAGACAGTCTGTTTGAAACTGTGTTCCTCAGCGCCCGCTCTTTCTCCCCGTCGCTCCACACGCCTGGGAGTCCCTTTCTTTCTCTCCACAAGCACGTGTGTTGACTTCGTCGCACATGTGCATCTGCACAAGCGTTGAGCTCAGCAGAGCGTGTCTCTTGACACTTGATGTGCGTTGGCTGTGTCTGCCTGCTCCAGTGAAGAGAGAAACGGGAAATCATCTTGGTAGAGGCAACAAAGCAAAAGCGAGGCAGGATTGACATCTGCTCAACAGAGACGGATTCCCTGCGCTGACACAGTTCACAGTTACACGAGAAGCAATCTGAGCGGTCCGTCGACCGGAGACGTGTTTCCCAAGAGGTCGTTTAGCGAGTGAACAGCAGTGTGCGCGACTTTCAGGAGTGTGCCTGGAAAGTGCCAGAATCACCAGGAGCATCTGTGCAAAAGCTGCTGCCTCTGTGACCGCATTGAGGCACGTTCGCGTGTCTGCGAGTATATAGACGGCTCTTTCGCGTTCACTCCGAGGGAAACGGTCCGCTATTGCTTCTGTGCGCACAGACGCGATTCCCTTGTCTCTTGCGAACACAGGGAACTCTGTGCATCCAAATCTACAGGCTAAGGACGCGTCTGCATATGTTTTGGTGAACAATCGAGTGTGCGTGTTCTGACAGCTGCCTCTATGCAGACGTCTCCACAGAGCCACTTCTGAATGCCCCGCAGCCCAGGACTGAATGGATACACTAACAAGTGCACCGGTGTGAGCAACCACATATGCAGAAGGACGTCTTTCATCTCACAGAAGCGCGAACGTCTTGGCGTTCAAGCACATGGCAGAAACAAGGTGTGAACAGATGAGCTGCTGCTATTTTCTCCGTTCGGCATGCTTCGTTGTAGCTCTCTTGCCGGTCGCCGGCTTAGCGGCTTGCTTTGCGCGACTAGCTCTGGGGAGAGAAGGAGATAGCGCCGGAAACCTCGCCTTTTGCCTTCTTCGGCGCTGGAACCTGGTTGCTGCGCCTTCTCTTTGTCCATGTGCACACACACGATTCCTCAGCGAAAACCATGCAGAAACCTTTCCACGAGCACCCAGGGATGTGCACCCAGCACCACGTGCACGCACACGCAGCTAGAGAAAAGCACCTACCTTTTCACACACTGATGCCTAAGCAAACGCGTGGCCACACACACGCACACATCCGCAAGCGCGCCTACTCCCATCTATTGAGGGAAAGACGGACGAGCTCTTTGGTTGCTCTTCACAGGCTTGTCCCTGATCTATAGCTGAGGGCAAATACTTGTGTGCTTGTGGGAGAGCCTGTGTCTTTCCTGGAAGCGTTTGGGAGTTTTGCTCAGACGCGTGTTTCCTCAAGTTCAAGAATCAAGATCTAGGATACCTGCAGACAGGTGCCTGTTTGTGTGGAGACAGTCTGTTTGAAACTGTGTTCCTCAGCGCCCGCTCTTTCTCCCCGTCGCTCCACACGCCTGGGAGTCCCTTTCTTTCTCTCCACAAGCACGTGTGTTGACTTCGTCGCACATGTGCATCTGCACAAGCGTTGAGCTCAGCAGAGCGTGTCTCTTGACACTTGATGTGCGTTGGCTGTGTCTGCCTGCTCCAGTGAAGAGAGAAACGGGAAATCATCTTGGTAGAGGCAACAAAGCAAAAGCGAGGCAGGATTGACATCTGCTCAACAGAGACGGATTCCCTGCGCTGACACAGTTCACAGTTACACGAGAAGCAATCTGAGCGGTCCGTCGACCGGAGACGTGTTTCCCAAGAGGTCGTTTAGCGAGTGAACAGCAGTGTGCGCGACTTTCAGGAGTGTGCCTGGAAAGTGCCAGAATCACCAGGAGCATCTGTGCAAAAGCTGCTGCCTCTGTGACCGCATTGAGGCACGTTCGCGTGTCTGCGAGTATATAGACGGCTCTTTCGCGTTCACTCCGAGGGAAACGGTCCGCTATTGCTTCTGTGCGCACAGACGCGATTCCCTTGTCTCTTGCGAACACAGGGAACTCTGTGCATCCAAATCTACAGGCTAAGGACGCGTCTGCATATGTTTTGGTGAACAATCGAGTGTGCGTGTTCTGACAGCTGCCTCTATGCAGACGTCTCCACAGAGCCACTTCTGAATGCCCCGCAGCCCAGGACTGAATGGATACACTAACAAGTGCACCGGTGTGAGCAACCACATATGCAGAAGGACGTCTTTCATCTCACAGAAGCGCGAACGTCTTGGCGTTCAAGCACATGGCAGAAACAAGGTGTGAACAGATGAGCTGCTGCTATTTTCTCCGTTCGGCATGCTTCGTTGTAGCTCTCTTGCCGGTCGCCGGCTTAGCGGCTTGCTTTGCGCGACTAGCTCTGGGGAGAGAAGGAGATAGCGCCGGAAACCTCGCCTTTTGCCTTCTTCGGCGCTGGAACCTGGTTGCTGCGCCTTCTCTTTGTCCATGTGCACACACACGATTCCTCAGCGAAAACCATGCAGAAACCTTTCCACGAGCACCCAGGGATGTGCACCCAGCACCACGTGCACGCACACGCAGCTAGAGAAAAGCACCTACCTTTTCACACACTGATGCCTAAGCAAACGCGTGGCCACACACACGCACACATCCGCAAGCGCGCCTACTCCCATCTATTGAGGGAAAGACGGACGAGCTCTTTGGTTGCTCTTCACAGGCTTGTCCCTGATCTATAGCTGAGGGCAAACACTTGTGTGCTTGTGGGAGAGCCTGTGTCTTTCCTGGAAGCGTTTGGGAGTTTTGCTCAGACGCGTGTTTCCTCAAGTTCAAGAATCAAGATCTAGGATACCTGCAGACAGGTGCCTGTTTGTGTGGAGACAGTCTGTTTGAAACTGTGTTCCTCAGCGCCCGCTCTTTCTCCCCGTCGCTCCACACGCCTGGGAGTCCCTTTCTTTCTCTCCACAAGCACGTGTGTTGACTTCGTCGCACATGTGCATCTGCACAAGCGTTGAGCTCAGCAGAGCGTGTCTCTTGACACTTGATGTGCGTTGGCTGTGTCTGCCTGCTCCAGTGAAGAGAGAAACGGGAAATCATCTTGGTAGAGGCAACAAAGCAAAGGCGAGGCAGGATTGACATCTGCTCAACAGAGACGGATTCCCTGCGCTGACACAGTTCACAGTTACACGAGAAGCAATCTGAGCGGTCCGTCGACCGGAGACGTGTTTCCCAAGAGGTCGTTTAGCGAGTGAACAGCAGTGTGCGCGACTTTCAGGAGTGTGCCTGGAAAGTGCCAGAATCACCAGGAGCATCTGTGCAAAAGCTGCTGCCTCTGTGACCGCATTGAGGCACGTTCGCGTGTCTGCGAGTATATAGACGGCTCTTTCGCGTTCACTCCGAGGGAAACGGTCCGCTATTGCTTCTGTGCACACAGACGCGATTCCCTTGTCTCTTGCGAACACAGGGAACTCTGTGCATCCAAATCTACAGGCTAAGGACGCGTCTGCATATGTTTTGGTGAACAATCGAGTGTGCGTGTTCTGACAGCTGCCTCTATGCAGACGTCTCCACAGAGCCACTTCTGAATGCCCCGCAGCCCAGGACTGAATGGATACACTAACAAGTGCACCGGTGTGAGCAACCACATATGCAGAAGGACGTCTTTCAT
Organism: Patagioenas fasciata; assembly: GCF_037038585.1. NCBI lineage: Eukaryota > Metazoa > Chordata > Aves > Columbiformes > Columbidae > Patagioenas > Patagioenas fasciata. Next base: position 36,317 of record NW_027288783.1, on the reverse strand, counting down.
CTCACAGAAGCGCGAACGTCTTGGCGTTCAAGCACATGGCAGAAACAAGGTGTGAACAGATGAGCTGCTGCTATTTTCTCCGTTCGGCATGCTTCGTTGTAGCTCTCTTGCCGGTCGCCGGCTTAGCGGCTTGCTTTGCGCGACTAGCTCTGGGGAGAGAAGGAGATAGCGCCGGAAACCTCGCCTTTTGCCTTCTTCGGCGCTGGAACCTGGTTGCTGCGCCTTCTCTTTGTCCATGTGCACACACACGATTCCTCAGCGAAAACCATGCAGAAACCTTTCCACGAGCACCCAGGGATGTGCACCCAGCACCACGTGCACGCACACGCAGCTAGAGAAAAGCACCTACCTTTTCACACACTGAAGCCTAAGCAAACGCGTGGCCACACACACGCACACATCCGCAAGCGCGCCTACTCCCATCTATTGAGGGAAAGACGGACGAGCAACGTCCTGACAGGCTTGAGGGGAAAAACGTCCGTTGACGGTTGACGTACTGCACGCCCGCCTACGGGGCTGCAGGGGAATCCACATTTGGAAGGTACCTGAAGATGTGTGCCTGTTCTTGGAGCTCCGCTAGTAGGGTATCAAAGACACTCGTAGGCAGTACTGAATGCTGCTCCGTGCTACTTCTCCTCCGCTGGCAAATGCTTCACAGTCGCCCTAGGAAAGACGTTTAACAATCGATCTCCAAGAGGAACGAAACACATGATGCCATAAGGCGAAAGAATAGCAGGGCATCTCTTCACAGGCTTGTCCCTGATCTATAGCTGAGGGCAAACACTTGTGTGCTTGTGGGAGAGCCTGTGTCTTTCCTGGAAGCGTTTGGGAGTTTTGCTCAGACGCGTGTTTCCTCAAGTTCAAGAATCAAGATCTAGGATACCTGCAGACAGGTGCCTGTTTGTGTGGAGACAGTCTGTTTGAAACTGTGTTCCTCAGCGCCCGCTCTTTCTCCCCGTCGCTCCACACGCCTGGGAGTCCCTTTCTTTCTCTCCACAAGCACGTGTGTTGACTTCGTCGCACATGTGCATCTGCACAAGCGTTGAGCTCAGCAGAGCGTGTCTCTTGACACTTGATGTGCGTTGGCTGTGTCTGCCTGCTCCAGTGAAGAGAGAAACGGGAAATCATCTTGGTAGAGGCAACAAAGCAAAAGCGAGGCAGGATTGACATCTGCTCAACAGAGACGGATTCCCTGCGCTGACACAGTTCACAGTTACACGAGAAGCAATCTGAGCGGTCCGTCGACCGGAGACGTGTTTCCCAAGAGGTCGTTTAGCGAGTGAACAGCAGTGTGCGCGACTTTCAGGAGTGTGCCTGGAAAGTGCCAGAATCACCAGGAGCATCTGTGCAAAAGCTGCTGCCTCTGTGACCGCATTGAGGCACGTTCGCGTGTCTGCGAGTATATAGACGGCTCTTTCGCGTTCACTCCGAGGGAAACGGTCCGCTATTGCTTCTGTGCGCACAGACGCGATTCCCTTGTCTCTTGCGAACACAGGGAACTCTGTGCATCCAAATCTACAGGCTAAGGACGCGTCTGCATATGTTTTGGTGAACAATCGAGTGTGCGTGTTCTGACAGCTGCCTCTATGCAGACGTCTCCACAGAGCCACTTCTGAATGCCCCGCAGCCCAGGACTGAATGGATACACTAACAAGTGCACCGGTGTGAGCAACCACATATGCAGAAGGACGTCTTTCATCTCACAGAAGCGCGAACGTCTTGGCGTTCAAGCACATGGCAGAAACAAGGTGTGAACAGATGAGCTGCTGCTATTTTCTCCGTTCGGCATGCTTCGTTGTAGCTCTCTTGCCGGTCGCCGGCTTAGCGGCTTGCTTTGCGCGACTAGCTCTGGGGAGAGAAGGAGATAGCGCCGGAAACCTCGCCTTTTGCCTTCTTCGGCGCTGGAACCTGGTTGCTGCGCCTTCTCTTTGTCCATGTGCACACACACGATTCCTCAGCGAAAACCATGCAGAAACCTTTCCACGAGCACCCAGGGATGTGCACCCAGCACCACGTGCACGCACACGCAGCTAGAGAAAAGCACCTACCTTTTCACACACTGATGCCTAAGCAAACGCGTGGCCACACACACGCACACATCCGCAAGCGCGCCTACTCCCATCTATTGAGGGAAAGACGGACGAGCTCTTTGGTTGCTCTTCACAGGCTTGTCCCTGATCTATAGCTGAGGGCAAACACTTGTGTGCTTGTGGGAGAGCCTGTGTCTTTCCTGGAAGCGTTTGGGAGTTTTGCTCAGACGCGTGTTTCCTCAAGTTCAAGAATCAAGATCTAGGATACCTGCAGACAGGTGCCTGTTTGTGTGGAGACAGTCTGTTTGAAACTGTGTTCCTCAGCGCCCGCTCTTTCTCCCCGTCGCTCCACACGCCTGGGAGTCCCTTTCTTTCTCTCCACAAGCACGTGTGTTGACTTCGTCGCACATGTGCATCTGCACAAGCGTTGAGCTCAGCAGAGCGTGTCTCTTGACACTTGATGTGCGTTGGCTGTGTCTGCCTGCTCCAGTGAAGAGAGAAACGGGAAATCATCTTGGTAGAGGCAACAAAGCAAAGGCGAGGCAGGATTGACATCTGCTCAACAGAGACGGATTCCCTGCGCTGACACAGTTCACAGTTACACGAGAAGCAATCTGAGCGGTCCGTCGACCGGAGACGTGTTTCCCAAGAGGTCGTTTAGCGAGTGAACAGCAGTGTGCGCGACTTTCAGGAGTGTGCCTGGAAAGTGCCAGAATCACCAGGAGCATCTGTGCAAAAGCTGCTGCCTCTGTGACCGCATTGAGGCACGTTCGCGTGTCTGCGAGTATATAGACGGCTCTTTCGCGTTCACTCCGAGGGAAACGGTCCGCTATTGCTTCTGTGCACACAGACGCGATTCCCTTGTCTCTTGCGAACACAGGGAACTCTGTGCATCCAAATCTACAGGCTAAGGACGCGTCTGCATATGTTTTGGTGAACAATCGAGTGTGCGTGTTCTGACAGCTGCCTCTATGCAGACGTCTCCACAGAGCCACTTCTGAATGCCCCGCAGCCCAGGACTGAATGGATACACTAACAAGTGCACCGGTGTGAGCAACCACATATGCAGAAGGACGTCTTTCATCTCACAGAAGCGCGAACGTCTTGGCGTTCAAGCACATGGCAGAAACAAGGTGTGAACAGATGAGCTGCTGCTATTTTCTCCGTTCGGCATGCTTCGTTGTAGCTCTCTTGCCGGTCGCCGGCTTAGCGGCTTGCTTTGCGCGACTAGCTCTGGGGAGAGAAGGAGATAGCGCCGGAAACCTCGCCTTTTGCCTTCTTCGGCGCTGGAACCTGGTTGCTGCGCCTTCTCTTTGTCCATGTGCACACACACGATTCCTCAGCGAAAACCATGCAGAAACCTTTCCACGAGCACCCAGGGATGTGCACCCAGCACCACGTGCACGCACACGCAGCTAGAGAAAAGCACCTACCTTTTCACACACTGAAGCCTAAGCAAACGCGTGGCCACACACACGCACACATCCGCAAGCGCGCCTACTCCCATCTATTGAGGGAAAGACGGACGAGCAACGTCCTGACAGGCTTGAGGGGAAAAACGTCCGTTGACGGTTGACGTACTGCACGCCCGCCTACGGGGCTGCAGGGGAATCCACATTTGGAAGGTACCTGAAGATGTGTGCCTGTTCTTGGAGCTCCGCTAGTAGGGTATCAAAGACACTCGTAGGCAGTACTGAATGCTGCTCCGTGCTACTTCTCCTCCGCTGGCAAATGCTTCACAGTCGCCCTAGGAAAGACGTTTAACAATCGATCTCCAAGAGGAACGAAACACATGATGCCATAAGGCGAAAGAATAGCAGGGCATCTCTTCACAGGCTTGTCCCTGATCTATAGCTGAGGGCAAACACTTGTGTGCTTGTGGGAGAGCCTGTGTCTTTCCTGGAAGCGTTTGGGAGTTTTGCTCAGACGCGTGTTTCCTCAAGTTCAAGAATCAAGATCTAGGATACCTGCAGACAGGTGCCTGTTTGTGTGGAGACAGTCTGTTTGAAACTGTGTTCCTCAGCGCCCGCTCTTTCTCCCCGTCGCTCCACACGCCTGGGAGTCCCTTTCTTTCTCTCCACAAGCACGTGTGTTGACTTCGTCGCACATGTGCATCTGCACAAGCGTTGAGCTCAGCAGAGCGTGTCTCTTGACACTTGATGTGCGTTGGCTGTGTCTGCCTGCTCCAGTGAAGAGAGAAACGGGAAATCATCTTGGTAGAGGCAACAAAGCAAAAGCGAGGCAGGATCCACATCTGCTCAACAGAGACGGATTCCCTGCGCTGACACAGTTCACAGTTACACGAGAAGCAATCTGAGCGGTCCGTCGACCGGAGACGTGTTTCCCAAGAGGTCGTTTAGCGAGTGAACAGCAGTGTGCGCGACTTTCAGGAGTGTGCCTGGAAAGTGCCAGAATCACCAGGAGCATCTGTGCAAAAGCTGCTGCCTCTGTGACCGCATTGAGGCACGTTCGCGTGTCTGCGAGTATATAGACGGCTCTTTCGCGTTCACTCCGAGGGAAACGGTCCGCTATTGCTTCTGTGCGCACAGACGCGATTCCCTTGTCTCTTGCGAACACAGGGAACTCTGTGCATCCAAATCTACAGGCTAAGGACGCGTCTGCATATGTTTTGGTGAACAATCGAGTGTGCGTGTTCTGACAGCTGCCTCTATGCAGACGTCTCCACAGAGCCACTTCTGAATGCCCCGCAGCCCAGGACTGAATGGATACACTAACAAGTGCACCGGTGTGAGCAACCACATATGCAGAAGGACGTCTTTCATCTCACAGAAGCGCGAACGTCTTGGCGTTCAAGCACATGGCAGAAACAAGGTGTGAACAGATGAGCTGCTGCTATTTTCTCCGTTCGGCATGCTTCGTTGTAGCTCTCTTGCCGGTCGCCGGCTTAGCGGCTTGCTTTGCGCGACTAGCTCTGGGGAGAGAAGGAGATAGCGCCGGAAACCTCGCCTTTTGCCTTCTTCGGCGCTGGAACCTGGTTGCTGCGCCTTCTCTTTGTCCATGTGCACACACACGATTCCTCAGCGAAAACCATGCAGAAACCTTTCCACGAGCACCCAGGGATGTGCACCCAGCACCACGTGCACGCACACGCAGCTAGAGAAAAGCACCTACCTTTTCACACACTGATGCCTAAGCAAACGCGTGGCCACACACACGCACACATCCGCAAGCGCGCCTACTCCCATCTACTGAGGGAAAGACGGACGAGCTCTTTGGTTGCTCTTCACAGGCTTGTCCCTGATCTATAGCTGAGGGCAAACACTTGTGTGCTTGTGGGAGAGCCTGTGTCTTTCCTGGAAGCGTTTGGGAGTTTTGCTCAGACGCGTGTTTCCTCAAGTTCAAGAATCAAGATCTAGGATACCTGCAGACAGGTGCCTGTTTGTGTGGAGACAGTCTGTTTGAAACTGTGTTCCTCAGCGCCCGCTCTTTCTCCCCGTCGCTCCACACGCCTGGGAGTCCCTTTCTTTCTCTCCACAAGCACGTGTGTTGACTTCGTCGCACATGTGCATCTGCACAAGCGTTGAGCTCAGCAGAGCGTGTCTCTTGACACTTGATGTGCGTTGGCTGTGTCTGCCTGCTCCAGTGAAGAGAGAAACGGGAAATCATCTTGGTAGAGGCAACAAAGCAAAAGCGAGGCAGGATTGACATCTGCTCAACAGAGACGGATTCCCTGCGCTGACACAGTTCACAGTTACACGAGAAGCAATCTGAGCGGTCCGTCGACCGGAGACGTGTTTCCCAAGAGGTCGTTTAGCGAGTGAACAGCAGTGTGCGCGACTTTCAGGAGTGTGCCTGGAAAGTGCCAGAATCACCAGGAGCATCTGTGCAAAAGCTGCTGCCTCTGTGACCGCATTGAGGCACGTTCGCGTGTCTGCGAGTATATAGACGGCTCTTTCGCGTTCACTCCGAGGGAAACGGTCCGCTATTGCTTCTGTGCGCACAGACGCGATTCCCTTGTCTCTTGCGAACACAGGGAACTCTGTGCATCCAAATCTACAGGCTAAGGACGCGTCTGCATATGTTTTGGTGAACAATCGAGTGTGCGTGTTCTGACAGCTGCCTCTATGCAGACGTCTCCACAGAGCCACTTCTGAATGCCCCGCAGCCCAGGACTGAATGGATACACTAACAAGTGCACCGGTGTGAGCAACCACATATGCAGAAGGACGTCTTTCATCTCACAGAAGCGCGAACGTCTTGGCGTTCAAGCACATGGCAGAAACAAGGTGTGAACAGATGAGCTGCTGCTATTTTCTCCGTTCGGCATGCTTCGTTGTAGCTCTCTTGCCGGTCGCCGGCTTAGCGGCTTGCTTTGCGCGACTAGCTCTGGGGAGAGAAGGAGATAGCGCCGGAAACCTCGCCTTTTGCCTTCTTCGGCGCTGGAACCTGGTTGCTGCGCCTTCTCTTTGTCCATGTGCACACACACGATTCCTCAGCGAAAACCATGCAGAAACCTTTCCACGAGCACCCAGGGATGTGCACCCAGCACCACGTGCACGCACACGCAGCTAGAGAAAAGCACCTACCTTTTCACACACTGATGCCTAAGCAAACGCGTGGCCACACACACGCACACATCCGCAAGCGCGCCTACTCCCATCTATTGAGGGAAAGACGGACGAGCTCTTTGGTTGCTCTTCACAGGCTTGTCCCTGATCTATAGCTGAGGGCAAACACTTGTGTGCTTGTGGGAGAGCCTGTGTCTTTCCTGGAAGCGTTTGGGAGTTTTGCTCAGACGCGTGTTTCCTCAAGTTCAAGAATCAAGATCTAGGATACCTGCAGACAGGTGCCTGTTTGTGTGGAGACAGTCTGTTTGAAACTGTGTTCCTCAGCGCCCGCTCTTTCTCCCCGTCGCTCCACACGCCTGGGAGTCCCTTTCTTTCTCTCCACAAGCACGTGTGTTGACTTCGTCGCACATGTGCATCTGCACAAGCGTTGAGCTCAGCAGAGCGTGTCTCTTGACACTTGATGTGCGTTGGCTGTGTCTGCCTGCTCCAGTGAAGAGAGAAACGGGAAATCATCTTGGTAGAGGCAACAAAGCAAAAGCGAGGCAGGATTGACATCTGCTCAACAGAGACGGATTCCCTGCGCTGACACAGTTCACAGTTACACGAGAAGCAATCTGAGCGGTCCGTCGACCGGAGACGTGTTTCCCAAGAGGTCGTTTAGCGAGTGAACAGCAGTGTGCGCGACTTTCAGGAGTGTGCCTGGAAAGTGCCAGAATCACCAGGAGCATCTGTGCAAAAGCTGCTGCCTCTGTGACCGCATTGAGGCACGTTCGCGTGTCTGCGAGTATATAGACGGCTCTTTCGCGTTCACTCCGAGGGAAACGGTCCGCTATTGCTTCTGTGCGCACAGACGCGATTCCCTTGTCTCTTGCGAACACAGGGAACTCTGTGCATCCAAATCTACAGGCTAAGGACGCGTCTGCATATGTTTTGGTGAACAATCGAGTGTGCGTGTTCTGACAGCTGCCTCTATGCAGACGTCTCCACAGAGCCACTTCTGAATGCCCCGCAGCCCAGGACTGAATGGATACACTAACAAGTGCACCGGTGTGAGCAACCACATATGCAGAAGGACGTCTTTCATCCCACAGAAGCGCGAACGTCTTGGCGTTCAAGCACATGGCAGAAACAAGGTGTGAACAGATGAGCTGCTGCTATTTTCTCCGTTCGGCATGCTTCGTTGTAGCTCTCTTGCCGGTCGCCGGCTTAGCGGCTTGCTTTGCGCGACTAGCTCTGGGGAGAGAAGGAGATAGCGCCGGAAACCTCGCCTTTTGCCTTCTTCGGCGCTGGAACCTGGTTGCTGCGCCTTCTCTTTGTCCATGTGCACACACACGATTCCTCAGCGAAAACCATGCAGAAACCTTTCCACGAGCACCCAGGGATGTGCACCCAGCACCACGTGCACGCACACGCAGCTAGAGAAAAGCACCTACCTTTTCACACACTGATGCCTAAGCAAACGCGTGGCCACACACACGCACACATCCGCAAGCGCGCCTACTCCCATCTATTGAGGGAAAGACGGACGAGCTCTTTGGTTGCTCTTCACAGGCTTGTCCCTGATCTATAGCTGAGGGCAAACACTTGTGTGCTTGTGGGAGAGCCTGTGTCTTTCCTGGAAGCGTTTGGGAGTTTTGCTCAGACGCGTGTTTCCTCAAGTTCAAGAATCAAGATCTAGGATACCTGCAGACAGGTGCCTGTTTGTGTGGAGACAGTCTGTTTGAAACTGTGTTCCTCAGCGCCCGCTCTTTCTCCCCGTCGCTCCACACGCCTGGGAGTCCCTTTCTTTCTCTCCACAAGCACGTGTGTTGACTTCGTCGCACATGTGCATCTGCACAAGCGTTGAGCTCAGCAGAGCGTGTCTCTTGACACTTGATGTGCGTTGGCTGTGTCTGCCTGCTCCAGTGAAGAGAGAAACGGGAAATCATCTTGGTAGAGGCAACAAAGCAAAAGCGAGGCAGGATTGACATCTGCTCAACAGAGACGGATTCCCTGCGCTGACACAGTTCACAGTTACACGAGAAGCAATCTGAGCGGTCCGTCGACCGGAGACGTGTTTCCCAAGAGGTCGTTTAGCGAGTGAACAGCAGTGTGCGCGACTTTCAGGAGTGTGCCTGGAAAGTGCCAGAATCACCAGGAGCATCTGTGCAAAAGCTGCTGCCTCTGTGACCGCATTGAGGCACGTTCGCGTGTCTGCGAGTATATAGACGGCTCTTTCGCGTTCACTCCGAGGGAAACGGTCCGCTATTGCTTCTGTGCGCACAGACGCGATTCCCTTGTCTCTTGCGAACACAGGGAACTCTGTGCATCCAAATCTACAGGCTAAGGACGCGTCTGCATATGTTTTGGTGAACAATCGAGTGTGCGTGTTCTGACAGCTGCCTCTATGCAGACGTCTCCACAGAGCCACTTCTGAATGCCCCGCAGCCCAGGACTGAATGGATACACTAACAAGTGCACCGGTGTGAGCAACCACATATGCAGAAGGACGTCTTTCATCCCACAGAAGCGCGAACGTCTTGGCGTTCAAGCACATGGCAGAAACAAGGTGTGAACAGATGAGCTGCTGCTATTTTCTCCGTTCGGCATGCTTCGTTGTAGCTCTCTTGCCGGTCGCCGGCTTAGCGGCTTGCTTTGCGCGACTAGCTCTGGGGAGAGAAGGAGATAGCGCCGGAAACCTCGCCTTTTGCCTTCTTCGGCGCTGGAACCTGGTTGCTGCGCCTTCTCTTTGTCCATGTGCACACACACGATTCCTCAGCGAAAACCATGCAGAAACCTTTCCACGAGCACCCAGGGATGTGCACCCAGCACCACGTGCACGCACACGCAGCTAGAGAAAAGCACCTACCTTTTCACACACTGATGCCTAAGCAAACGCGTGGCCACACACACGCACACATCCGCAAGCGCGCCTACTCCCATCTATTGAGGGAAAGACGGACGAGCTCTTTGGTTGCTCTTCACAGGCTTGTCCCTGATCTATAGCTGAGGGCAAACACTTGTGTGCTTGTGGGAGAGCCTGTGTCTTTCCTGGAAGCGTTTGGGAGTTTTGCTCAGACGCGTGTTTCCTCAAGTTCAAGAATCAAGATCTAGGATACCTGCAGACAGGTGCCTGTTTGTGTGGAGACAGTCTGTTTGAAACTGTGTTCCTCAGCGCCCGCTCTTTCTCCCCGTCGCTCCACACGCCTGGGAGTCCCTTTCTTTCTCTCCACAAGCACGTGTGTTGACTTCGTCGCACATGTGCATCTGCACAAGCGTTGAGCTCAGCAGAGCGTGTCTCTTGACACTTGATGTGTGTTGGCTGTGTCTGCCTGCTCCAGTGAAGAGAGAAACGGGAAATCATCTTGGTAGAGGCAACAAAGCAAAGGCGAGGCAGGATTGACATCTGCTCAACAGAGACGGATTCCCTGCGCTGACACAGTTCACAGTTACACGAGAAGCAATCTGAGCGGTCCGTCGACCGGAGACGTGTTTCCCAAGAGGTCGTTTAGCGAGTGAACAGCAGTGTGCGCGACTTTCAGGAGTGTGCCTGGAAAGTGCCAGAATCACCAGGAGCATCTGTGCAAAAGCTGCTGCCTCTGTGACCGCATTGAGGCACGTTCGCGTGTCTGCGAGTATATAGACGGCTCTTTCGCGTTCACTCCGAGGGAAACGGTCCGCTATTGCTTCTGTGCGCACAGACGCGATTCCCTTGTCTCTTGCGAACACAGGGAACTCTGTGCATCCAAATCTACAGGCTAAGGACGCGTCTGCATATGTTTTGGTGAACAATCGAGTGTGCGTGTTCTGACAGCTGCCTCTATGCAGACGTCTCCACAGAGCCACTTCTGAATGCCCCGCAGCCCAGGACTGAATGGATACACTAACAAGTGCACCGGTGTGAGCAACCACATATGCAGAAGGACGTCTTTCATCTCACAGAAGCGCGAACGTCTTGGCGTTCAAGCACATGGCAGAAACAAGGTGTGAACAGATGAGCTGCTGCTATTTTCTCCGTTCGGCATGCTTCGTTGTAGCTCTCTTGCCGGTCGCCGGCTTAGCGGCTTGCTTTGCGCGACTAGCTCTGGGGAGAGAAGGAGATAGCGCCGGAAACCTCGCCTTTTGCCTTCTTCGGCGCTGGAACCTGGTTGCTGCGCCTTCTCTTTGTCCATGTGCACACACACGATTCCTCAGCGAAAACCATGCAGAAACCTTTCCACGAGCACCCAGGGATGTGCACCCAGCACCACGTGCACGCACACGCAGCTAGAGAAAAGCACCTACCTTTTCACACACTGATGCCTAAGCAAACGCGTGGCCACACACACGCACACATCCGCAAGCGCGCCTACTCCCATGTACTGAGAGAAAGACGGACGAGCTCTTTGGTTGCTCTTCACAGGCTTGTCCCTGATCTATAGCTGAGGGCAAACACTTGTGTGCTTGTGGGAGAGCCTGTGTCTTTCCTGGAAGCGTTTGGGAGTTTTGCTCAGACGCGTGTTTCCTCAAGTTCAAGAATCAAGATCTAGGATACCTGCAGACAGGTGCCTGTTTGTGTGGAGACAGTCTGTTTGAAACTGTGTTCCTCAGCGCCCGCTCTTTCTCCCCGTCGCTCCACACGCCTGGGAGTCCCTTTCTTTCTCTCCACAAGCACGTGTGTTGACTTCGTCGCACATGTGCATCTGCACAAGCGTTGAGCTCAGCAGAGCGTGTCTCTTGACACTTGATGTGCGTTGGCTGTGTCTGCCTGCTCCAGTGAAGAGAGAAACGGGAAATCATCTTGGTAGAGGCAACAAAGCAAAAGCGAGGCAGGATTGACATCTGCTCAACAGAGACGGATTCCCTGCGCTGACACAGTTCACAGTTACACGAGAAGCAATCTGAGCGGTCCGTCGACCGGAGACGTGTTTCCCAAGAGGTCGTTTAGCGAGTGAACAGCAGTGTGCGCGACTTTCAGGAGTGTGCCTGGAAAGTGCCAGAATCACCAGGAGCATCTGTGCAAAAGCTGCTGCCTCTGTGACCGCATTGAGGCACGTTCGCGTGTCTGCGAGTATATAGACGGCTCTTTCGCGTTCACTCCGAGGGAAACGGTCCGCTATTGCTTCTGTGCGCACAGACGCGATTCCCTTGTCTCTTGCGAACACAGGGAACTCTGTGCATCCAAATCTACAGGCTAAGGACGCGTCTGCATATGTTTTGGTGAACAATCGAGTGTGCGTGTTCTGACAGCTGCCTCTATGCAGACGTCTCCACAGAGCCACTTCTGAATGCCCCGCAGCCCAGGACTGAATGGATACACTAACAAGTGCACCGGTGTGAGCAACCACATATGCAGAAGGACGTCTTTCATCTCACAGAAGCGCGAACGTCTTGGCGTTCAAGCACATGGCAGAAACAAGGTGTGAACAGATGAGCTGCTGCTATTTTCTCCGTTCGGCATGCTTCGTTGTAGCTCTCTTGCCGGTCGCCGGCTTAGCGGCTTGCTTTGCGCGACTAGCTCTGGGGAGAGAAGGAGATAGCGCCGGAAACCTCGCCTTTTGCCTTCTTCGGCGCTGGAACCTGGTTGCTGCGCCTTCTCTTTGTCCATGTGCACACACACGATTCCTCAGCGAAAACCATGCAGAAACCTTTCCACGAGCACCCAGGGATGTGCACCCAGCACCACGTGCACGCACACGCAGCTAGAGAAAAGCACCTACCTTTTCACACACTGATGCCTAAGCAAACGCGTGGCCACACACACGCACACATCCGCAAGCGCGCCTACTCCCATCTATTGAGGGAAAGACGGACGAGCTCTTTGGTTGCTCTTCACAGGCTTGTCCCTGATCTATAGCTGAGGGCAAACACTTGTGTGCTTGTGGGAGAGCCTGTGTCTTTCCTGGAAGCGTTTGGGAGTTTTGCTCAGACGCGTGTTTCCTCAAGTTCAAGAATCAAGATCTAGGATACCTGCAGACAGGTGCCTGTTTGTGTGGAGACAGTCTGTTTGAAACTGTGTTCCTCAGCGCCCGCTCTTTCTCCCCGTCGCTCCACACGCCTGGGAGTCCCTTTCTTTCTCTCCACAAGCACGTGTGTTGACTTCGTCGCACATGTGCATCTGCACAAGCGTTGAGCTCAGCAGAGCGTGTCTCTTGACACTTGATGTGCGTTGGCTGTGTCTGCCTGCTCCAGTGAAGAGAGAAACGGGAAATCATCTTGGTAGAGGCAACAAAGCAAAAGCGAGGCAGGATTGACATCTGCTCAACAGAGACGGATTCCCTGCGCTGACACAGTTCACAGTTACACGAGAAGCAATCTGAGCGGTCCGTCGACCGGAGACGTGTTTCCCAAGAGGTCGTTTAGCGAGTGAACAGCAGTGTGCGCGACTTTCAGGAGTGTGCCTGGAAAGTGCCAGAATCACCAGAGCATCTGTGCAAAAGCTGCTGCCTCTGTGACCGCATTGAGGCACGTTCCTGTGTCTGCGAGTACATAGACGGCTCTTCGCGTTCACTCCGAGGGAAACGGTCCGCTATTGCTTCTGTGCGTACAGACGCGATTCCCTTGTCTCTTGCGAACACAGGGAACTCTGTGCATCCAAATCTACAGGCTAAGGACGCGTCTGCATATGTTTTGGTGAACAATCGAGTGTGCGTGTTCTGACAGCTGCCTCTATGCAGACGTCTCCACAGAGCCACTTCTGAATGCCCCGCAGCCCAGGACTGAATGGATACACTAACAAGTGCACCGGTGTGAGCAAGCACATATGCAGAAGGACGTCTTTCATCTCACAGAAGCGCGAACGTCTTGGCGTTCAAGCACATGGCAGAAACAAGGTGTGAACAGATGAGCTGCTGCTATTTTCTCCGTTCGGCATGCTTCGTTGTAGCTCTCTTGCCGGTCGCCGGCTTAGCGGCTTGCTTTGCGCGACTAGCTCTGGGGAGAGAAGGAGATAGCGCCGGAAACCTCGCCTTTTGCCTTCTTCGGCGCTGGAACCTGGTTGCTGCGCCTTCTCTTTGTCCATGTGCACACACACGATTCCTCAGCGAAAACCATGCAGAAACCTTTCCACGAGCACCCAGGGATGTGCACCCAGCACCACGTGCACGCACACGCAGCTAGAGAAAAGCACCTACCTTTTCACACACTGATGCCTAAGCAAACGCGTGGCCACACACACGCACACATCCGCAAGCGCGCCTACTCCCATCTATTGAGGGAAAGACGGACGAGCTCTTTGGTTGCTCTTCACAGGCTTGTCCCTGATCTATAGCTGAGGGCAAACACTTGTGTGCTTGTGGGAGAGCCTGTGTCTTTCCTGGAAGCGTTTGGGAGTTTTGCTCAGACGCGTGTTTCCTCAAGTTCAAGAATCAAGATCTAGGATACCTGCAGACAGGTGCCTGTTTGTGTGGAGACAGTCTGTTTGAAACTGTGTTCCTCAGCGCCCGCTCTTTCTCCCCGTCGCTCCACACGCCTGGGAGTCCCTTTCTTTCTCTCCACAAGCACGTGTGTTGACTTCGTCGCACATGTGCATCTGCACAAGCGTTGAGCTCAGCAGAGCGTGTCTCTTGACACTTGATGTGCGTTGGCTGTGTCTGCCTGCTCCAGTGAAGAGAGAAACGGGAAATCATCTTGGTAGAGGCAACAAAGCAAAAGCGAGGCAGGATTGACATCTGCTCAACAGAGACGGATTCCCTGCGCTGACACAGTTCACAGTTACACGAGAAGCAATCTGAGCGGTCCGTCGACCGGAGACGTGTTTCCCAAGAGGTCGTTTAGCGAGTGAACAGCAGTGTGCGCGACTTTCAGGAGTGTGCCTGGAAAGTGCCAGAATCACCAGGAGCATCTGTGCAAAAGCTGCTGCCTCTGTGACCGCATTGAGGCACGTTCGCGTGTCTGCGAGTATATAGACGGCTCTTTCGCGTTCACTCCGAGGGAAACGGTCCGCTATTGCTTCTGTGCGCACAGACGCGATTCCCTTGTCTCTTGCGAACACAGGGAACTCTGTGCATCCAAATCTACAGGCTAAGGACGCGTCTGCATATGTTTTGGTGAACAATCGAGTGTGCGTGTTCTGACAGCTGCCTCTATGCAGACGTCTCCACAGAGCCACTTCTGAATGCCCCGCAGCCCAGGACTGAATGGATACACTAACAAGTGCACCGGTGTGAGCAACCACATATGCAGAAGGACGTCTTTCATCCCACAGAAGCGCGAACGTCTTGGCGTTCAAGCACATGGCAGAAACAAGGTGTGAACAGATGAGCTGCTGCTATTTTCTCCGTTCGGCATGCTTCGTTGTAGCTCTCTTGCCGGTCGCCGGCTTAGCGGCTTGCTTTGCGCGACTAGCTCTGGGGAGAGAAGGAGATAGCGCCGGAAACCTCGCCTTTTGCCTTCTTCGGCGCTGGAACCTGGTTGCTGCGCCTTCTCTTTGTCCATGTGCACACACACGATTCCTCAGCGAAAACCATGCAGAAACCTTTCCACGAGCACCCAGGGATGTGCACCCAGCACCACGTGCACGCACACGCAGCTAGAGAAAAGCACCTACCTTTTCACACACTGATGCCTAAGCAAACGCGTGGCCACACACACGCACACATCCGCAAGCGCGCCTACTCCCATCTATTGAGGGAAAGACGGACGAGCTCTTTGGTTGCTCTTCACAGGCTTGTCCCTGATCTATAGCTGAGGGCAAACACTTGTGTGCTTGTGGGAGAGCCTGTGTCTTTCCTGGAAGCGTTTGGGAGTTTTGCTCAGACGCGTGTTTCCTCAAGTTCAAGAATCAAGATCTAGGATACCTGCAGACAGGTGCCTGTTTGTGTGGAGACAGTCTGTTTGAAACTGTGTTCCTCAGCGCCCGCTCTTTCTCCCCGTCGCTCCACACGCCTGGGAGTCCCTTTCTTTCTCTCCACAAGCACGTGTGTTGACTTCGTCGCACATGTGCATCTGCACAAGCGTTGAGCTCAGCAGAGCGTGTCTCTTGACACTTGATGTGCGTTGGCTGTGTCTGCCTGCTCCAGTGAAGAGAGAAACGGGAAATCATCTTGGTAGAGGCAACAAAGCAAAAGCGAGGCAGGATTGACATCTGCTCAACAGAGACGGATTCCCTGCGCTGACACAGTTCACAGTTACACGAGAAGCAATCTGAGCGGTCCGTCGACCGGAGACGTGTTTCCCAAGAGGTCGTTTAGCGAGTGAACAGCAGTGTGCGCGACTTTCAGGAGTGTGCCTGGAAAGTGCCAGAATCACCAGGAGCATCTGTGCAAAAGCTGCTGCCTCTGTGACCGCATTGAGGCACGTTCGCGTGTCTGCGAGTATATAGACGGCTCTTTCGCGTTCACTCCGAGGGAAACGGTCCGCTATTGCTTCTGTGCGCACAGACGCGATTCCCTTGTCTCTTGCGAACACAGGGAACTCTGTGCATCCAAATCTACAGGCTAAGGACGCGTCTGCATATGTTTTGGTGAACAATCGAGTGTGCGTGTTCTGACAGCTGCCTCTATGCAGACGTCTCCACAGAGCCACTTCTGAATGCCCCGCAGCCCAGGACTGAATGGATACACTAACAAGTGCACCGGTGTGAGCAACCACATATGCAGAAGGACGTCTTTCATCTCACAGAAGCGCGAACGTCTTGGCGTTCAAGCACATGGCAGAAACAAGGTGTGAACAGATGAGCTGCTGCTATTTTCTCCGTTCGGCATGCTTCGTTGTAGCTCTCTTGCCGGTCGCCGGCTTAGCGGCTTGCTTTGCGCGACTAGCTCTGGGGAGAGAAGGAGATAGCGCCGGAAACCTCGCCTTTTGCCTTCTTCGGCGCTGGAACCTGGTTGCTGCGCCTTCTCTTTGTCCATGTGCACACACACGATTCCTCAGCGAAAACCATGCAGAAACCTTTCCACGAGCACCCAGGGATGTGCACCCAGCACCACGTGCACGCACACGCAGCTAGAGAAAAGCACCTACCTTTTCACACACTGATGCCTAAGCAAACGCGTGGCCACACACACGCACACATCCGCAAGCGCGCCTACTCCCATCTATTGAGGGAAAGACGGACGAGCTCTTTGGTTGCTCTTCACAGGCTTGTCCCTGATCTATAGCTGAGGGCAAACACTTGTGTGCTTGTGGGAGAGCCTGTGTCTTTCCTGGAAGCGTTTGGGAGTTTTGCTCAGACGCGTGTTTCCTCAAGTTCAAGAATCAAGATCTAGGATACCTGCAGACAGGTGCCTGTTTGTGTGGAGACAGTCTGTTTGAAACTGTGTTCCTCAGCGCCCGCTCTTTCTCCCCGTCGCTCCACACGCCTGGGAGTCCCTTTCTTTCTCTCCACAAGCACGTGTGTTGACTTCGTCGCACATGTGCATCTGCACAAGCGTTGAGCTCAGCAGAGCGTGTCTCTTGACACTTGATGTGCGTTGGCTGTGTCTGCCTGCTCCAGTGAAGAGAGAAACGGGAAATCATCTTGGTAGAGGCAACAAAGCAAAAGCGAGGCAGGATTGACATCTGCTCAACAGAGACGGATTCCCTGCGCTGACACAGTTCACAGTTACACGAGAAGCAATCTGAGCGGTCCGTCGACCGGAGACGTGTTTCCCAAGAGGTCGTTTAGCGAGTGAACAGCAGTGTGCGCGACTTTCAGGAGTGTGCCTGGAAAGTGCCAGAATCACCAGGAGCATCTGTGCAAAAGCTGCTGCCTCTGTGACCGCATTGAGGCACGTTCGCGTGTCTGCGAGTATATAGACGGCTCTTTCGCGTTCACTCCGAGGGAAACGGTCCGCTATTGCTTCTGTGCGCACAGACGCGATTCCCTTGTCTCTTGCGAACACAGGGAACTCTGTGCATCCAAATCTACAGGCTAAGGACGCGTCTGCATATGTTTTGGTGAACAATCGAGTGTGCGTGTTCTGACAGCTGCCTCTATGCAGACGTCTCCACAGAGCCACTTCTGAATGCCCCGCAGCCCAGGACTGAATGGATACACTAACAAGTGCACCGGTGTGAGCAACCACATATGCAGAAGGACGTCTTTCATCCCACAGAAGCGCGAACGTCTTGGCGTTCAAGCACATGGCAGAAACAAGGTGTGAACAGATGAGCTGCTGCTATTTTCTCCGTTCGGCATGCTTCGTTGTAGCTCTCTTGCCGGTCGCCGGCTTAGCGGCTTGCTTTGCGCGACTAGCTCTGGGGAGAGAAGGAGATAGCGCCGGAAACCTCGCCTTTTGCCTTCTTCGGCGCTGGAACCTGGTTGCTGCGCCTTCTCTTTGTCCATGTGCACACACACGATTCCTCAGCGAAAACCATGCAGAAACCTTTCCACGAGCACCCAGGGATGTGCACCCAGCACCACGTGCACGCACACGCAGCTAGAGAAAAGCACCTACCTTTTCACACACTGATGCCTAAGCAAACGCGTGGCCACACACACGCACACATCCGCAAGCGCGCCTACTCCCATCTATTGAGGGAAAGACGGACGAGCTCTTTGGTTGCTCTTCACAGGCTTGTCCCTGATCTATAGCTGAGGGCAAACACTTGTGTGCTTGTGGGAGAGCCTGTGTCTTTCCTGGAAGCGTTTGGGAGTTTTGCTCAGACGCGTGTTTCCTCAAGTTCAAGAATCAAGATCTAGGATACCTGCAGACAGGTGCCTGTTTGTGTGGAGACAGTCTGTTTGAAACTGTGTTCCTCAGCGCCCGCTCTTTCTCCCCGTCGCTCCACACGCCTGGGAGTCCCTTTCTTTCTCTCCACAAGCACGTGTGTTGACTTCGTCGCACATGTGCATCTGCACAAGCGTTGAGCTCAGCAGAGCGTGTCTCTTGACACTTGATGTGCGTTGGCTGTGTCTGCCTGCTCCAGTGAAGAGAGAAACGGGAAATCATCTTGGTAGAGGCAACAAAGCAAAAGCGAGGCAGGATTGACATCTGCTCAACAGAGACGGATTCCCTGCGCTGACACAGTTCACAGTTACACGAGAAGCAATCTGAGCGGTCCGTCGACCGGAGACGTGTTTCCCAAGAGGTCGTTTAGCGAGTGAACAGCAGTGTGCGCGACTTTCAGGAGTGTGCCTGGAAAGTGCCAGAATCACCAGGAGCATCTGTGCAAAAGCTGCTGCCTCTGTGACCGCATTGAGGCACGTTCGCGTGTCTGCGAGTATATAGACGGCTCTTTCGCGTTCACTCCGAGGGAAACGGTCCGCTATTGCTTCTGTGCGCACAGACGCGATTCCCTTGTCTCTTGCGAACACAGGGAACTCTGTGCATCCAAATCTACAGGCTAAGGACGCGTCTGCATATGTTTTGGTGAACAATCGAGTGTGCGTGTTCTGACAGCTGCCTCTATGCAGACGTCTCCACAGAGCCACTTCTGAATGCCCCGCAGCCCAGGACTGAATGGATACACTAACAAGTGCACCGGTGTGAGCAACCACATATGCAGAAGGACGTCTTTCATCTCACAGAAGCGCGAACGTCTTGGCGTTCAAGCACATGGCAGAAACAAGGTGTGAACAGATGAGCTGCTGCTATTTTCTCCGTTCGGCATGCTTCGTTGTAGCTCTCTTGCCGGTCGCCGGCTTAGCGGCTTGCTTTGCGCGACTAGCTCTGGGGAGAGAAGGAGATAGCGCCGGAAACCTCGCCTTTTGCCTTCTTCGGCGCTGGAACCTGGTTGCTGCGCCTTCTCTTTGTCCATGTGCACACACACGATTCCTCAGCGAAAACCATGCAGAAACCTTTCCACGAGCACCCAGGGATGTGCACCCAGCACCACGTGCACGCACACGCAGCTAGAGAAAAGCACCTACCTTTTCACACACTGATGCCTAAGCAAACGCGTGGCCACACACACGCACACATCCGCAAGCGCGCCTACTCCCATCTATTGAGGGAAAGACGGACGAGCTCTTTGGTTGCTCTTCACAGGCTTGTCCCTGATCTATAGCTGAGGGCAAACACTTGTGTGCTTGTGGGAGAGCCTGTGTCTTTCCTGGAAGCGTTTGGGAGTTTTGCTCAGACGCGTGTTTCCTCAAGTTCAAGAATCAAGATCTAGGATACCTGCAGACAGGTGCCTGTTTGTGTGGAGACAGTCTGTTTGAAACTGTGTTCCTCAGCGCCCGCTCTTTCTCCCCGTCGCTCCACACGCCTGGGAGTCCCTTTCTTTCTCTCCACAAGCACGTGTGTTGACTTCGTCGCACATGTGCATCTGCACAAGCGTTGAGCTCAGCAGAGCGTGTCTCTTGACACTTGATGTGCGTTGGCTGTGTCTGCCTGCTCCAGTGAAGAGAGAAACGGGAAATCATCTTGGTAGAGGCAACAAAGCAAAAGCGAGGCAGGATTGACATCTGCTCAACAGAGACGGATTCCCTGCGCTGACACAGTTCACAGTTACACGAGAAGCAATCTGAGCGGTCCGTCGACCGGAGACGTGTTTCCCAAGAGGTCGTTTAGCGAGTGAACAGCAGTGTGCGCGACTTTCAGGAGTGTGCCTGGAAAGTGCCAGAATCACCAGGAGCATCTGTGCAAAAGCTGCTGCCTCTGTGACCGCATTGAGGCACGTTCGCGTGTCTGCGAGTATATAGACGGCTCTTTCGCGTTCACTCCGAGGGAAACGGTCCGCTATTGCTTCTGTGCGCACAGACGCGATTCCCTTGTCTCTTGCGAACACAGGGAACTCTGTGCATCCAAATCTACAGGCTAAGGACGCGTCTGCATATGTTTTGGTGAACAATCGAGTGTGCGTGTTCTGACAGCTGCCTCTATGCAGACGTCTCCACAGAGCCACTTCTGAATGCCCCGCAGCCCAGGACTGAATGGATACACTAACAAGTGCACCGGTGTGAGCAACCACATATGCAGAAGGACGTCTTTCATCTCACAGAAGCGCGAACGTCTTGGCGTTCAAGCACATGGCAGAAACAAGGTGTGAACAGATGAGCTGCTGCTATTTTCTCCGTTCGGCATGCTTCGTTGTAGCTCTCTTGCCGGTCGCCGGCTTAGCGGCTTGCTTTGCGCGACTAGCTCTGGGGAGAGAAGGAGATAGCGCCGGAAACCTCGCCTTTTGCCTTCTTCGGCGCTGGAACCTGGTTGCTGCGCCTTCTCTTTGTCCATGTGCACACACACGATTCCTCAGCGAAAACCATGCAGAAACCTTTCCACGAGCACCCAGGGATGTGCACCCAGCACCACGTGCACGCACACGCAGCTAGAGAAAAGCACCTACCTTTTCACACACTGATGCCTAAGCAAACGCGTGGCCACACACACGCACACATCCGCAAGCGCGCCTACTCCCATCTATTGAGGGAAAGACGGACGAGCTCTTTGGTTGCTCTTCACAGGCTTGTCCCTGATCTATAGCTGAGGGCAAACACTTGTGTGCTTGTGGGAGAGCCTGTGTCTTTCCTGGAAGCGTTTGGGAGTTTTGCTCAGACGCGTGTTTCCTCAAGTTCAAGAATCAAGATCTAGGATACCTGCAGACAGGTGCCTGTTTGTGTGGAGACAGTCTGTTTGAAACTGTGTTCCTCAGCGCCCGCTCTTTCTCCCCGTCGCTCCACACGCCTGGGAGTCCCTTTCTTTCTCTCCACAAGCACGTGTGTTGACTTCGTCGCACATGTGCATCTGCACAAGCGTTGAGCTCAGCAGAGCGTGTCTCTTGACACTTGATGTGCGTTGGCTGTGTCTGCCTGCTCCAGTGAAGAGAGAAACGGGAAATCATCTTGGTAGAGGCAACAAAGCAAAAGCGAGGCAGGATTGACATCTGCTCAACAGAGACGGATTCCCTGCGCTGACACAGTTCACAGTTACACGAGAAGCAATCTGAGCGGTCCGTCGACCGGAGACGTGTTTCCCAAGAGGTCGTTTAGCGAGTGAACAGCAGTGTGCGCGACTTTCAGGAGTGTGCCTGGAAAGTGCCAGAATCACCAGGAGCATCTGTGCAAAAGCTGCTGCCTCTGTGACCGCATTGAGGCACGTTCGCGTGTCTGCGAGTATATAGACGGCTCTTTCGCGTTCACTCCGAGGGAAACGGTCCGCTATTGCTTCTGTGCGCACAGACGCGATTCCCTTGTCTCTTGCGAACACAGGGAACTCTGTGCATCCAAATCTACAGGCTAAGGACGCGTCTGCATATGTTTTGGTGAACAATCGAGTGTGCGTGTTCTGACAGCTGCCTCTATGCAGACGTCTCCACAGAGCCACTTCTGAATGCCCCGCAGCCCAGGACTGAATGGATACACTAACAAGTGCACCGGTGTGAGCAACCACATATGCAGAAGGACGTCTTTCATCCCACAGAAGCGCGAACGTCTTGGCGTTCAAGCACATGGCAGAAACAAGGTGTGAACAGATGAGCTGCTGCTATTTTCTCCGTTCGGCATGCTTCGTTGTAGCTCTCTTGCCGGTCGCCGGCTTAGCGGCTTGCTTTGCGCGACTAGCTCTGGGGAGAGAAGGAGATAGCGCCGGAAACCTCGCCTTTTGCCTTCTTCGGCGCTGGAACCTGGTTGCTGCGCCTTCTCTTTGTCCATGTGCACACACACGATTCCTCAGCGAAAACCATGCAGAAACCTTTCCACGAGCACCCAGGGATGTGCACCCAGCACCACGTGCACGCACACGCAGCTAGAGAAAAGCACCTACCTTTTCACACACTGATGCCTAAGCAAACGCGTGGCCACACACACGCACACATCCGCAAGCGCGCCTACTCCCATCTATTGAGGGAAAGACGGACGAGCTCTTTGGTTGCTCTTCACAGGCTTGTCCCTGATCTATAGCTGAGGGCAAACACTTGTGTGCTTGTGGGAGAGCCTGTGTCTTTCCTGGAAGCGTTTGGGAGTTTTGCTCAGACGCGTGTTTCCTCAAGTTCAAGAATCAAGATCTAGGATACCTGCAGACAGGTGCCTGTTTGTGTGGAGACAGTCTGTTTGAAACTGTGTTCCTCAGCGCCCGCTCTTTCTCCCCGTCGCTCCACACGCCTGGGAGTCCCTTTCTTTCTCTCCACAAGCACGTGTGTTGACTTCGTCGCACATGTGCATCTGCACAAGCGTTGAGCTCAGCAGAGCGTGTCTCTTGACACTTGATGTGCGTTGGCTGTGTCTGCCTGCTCCAGTGAAGAGAGAAACGGGAAATCATCTTGGTAGAGGCAACAAAGCAAAAGCGAGGCAGGATTGACATCTGCTCAACAGAGACGGATTCCCTGCGCTGACACAGTTCACAGTTACACGAGAAGCAATCTGAGCGGTCCGTCGACCGGAGACGTGTTTCCCAAGAGGTCGTTTAGCGAGTGAACAGCAGTGTGCGCGACTTTCAGGAGTGTGCCTGGAAAGTGCCAGAATCACCAGGAGCATCTGTGCAAAAGCTGCTGCCTCTGTGACCGCATTGAGGCACGTTCGCGTGTCTGCGAGTATATAGACGGCTCTTTCGCGTTCACTCCGAGGGAAACGGTCCGCTATTGCTTCTGTGCGCACAGACGCGATTCCCTTGTCTCTTGCGAACACAGGGAACTCTGTGCATCCAAATCTACAGGCTAAGGACGCGTCTGCATATGTTTTGGTGAACAATCGAGTGTGCGTGTTCTGACAGCTGCCTCTATGCAGACGTCTCCACAGAGCCACTTCTGAATGCCCCGCAGCCCAGGACTGAATGGATACACTAACAAGTGCACCGGTGTGAGCAACCACATATGCAGAAGGACGTCTTTCATCTCACAGAAGCGCGAACGTCTTGGCGTTCAAGCACATGGCAGAAACAAGGTGTGAACAGATGAGCTGCTGCTATTTTCTCCGTTCGGCATGCTTCGTTGTAGCTCTCTTGCCGGTCGCCGGCTTAGCGGCTTGCTTTGCGCGACTAGCTCTGGGGAGAGAAGGAGATAGCGCCGGAAACCTCGCCTTTTGCCTTCTTCGGCGCTGGAACCTGGTTGCTGCGCCTTCTCTTTGTCCATGTGCACACACACGATTCCTCAGCGAAAACCATGCAGAAACCTTTCCACGAGCACCCAGGGATGTGCACCCAGCACCACGTGCACGCACACGCAGCTAGAGAAAAGCACCTACCTTTTCACACACTGATGCCTAAGCAAACGCGTGGCCACACACACGCACACATCCGCAAGCGCGCCTACTCCCATCTATTGAGGGAAAGACGGACGAGCTCTTTGGTTGCTCTTCACAGGCTTGTCCCTGATCTATAGCTGAGGGCAAACACTTGTGTGCTTGTGGGAGAGCCTGTGTCTTTCCTGGAAGCGTTTGGGAGTTTTGCTCAGACGCGTGTTTCCTCAAGTTCAAGAATCAAGATCTAGGATACCTGCAGACAGGTGCCTGTTTGTGTGGAGACAGTCTGTTTGAAACTGTGTTCCTCAGCGCCCGCTCTTTCTCCCCGTCGCTCCACACGCCTGGGAGTCCCTTTCTTTCTCTCCACAAGCACGTGTGTTGACTTCGTCGCACATGTGCATCTGCACAAGCGTTGAGCTCAGCAGAGCGTGTCTCTTGACACTTGATGTGCGTTGGCTGTGTCTGCCTGCTCCAGTGAAGAGAGAAACGGGAAATCATCTTGGTAGAGGCAACAAAGCAAAAGCGAGGCAGGATTGACATCTGCTCAACAGAGACGGATTCCCTGCGCTGACACAGTTCACAGTTACACGAGAAGCAATCTGAGCGGTCCGTCGACCGGAGACGTGTTTCCCAAGAGGTCGTTTAGCGAGTGAACAGCAGTGTGCGCGACTTTCAGGAGTGTGCCTGGAAAGTGCCAGAATCACCAGGAGCATCTGTGCAAAAGCTGCTGCCTCTGTGACCGCATTGAGGCACGTTCGCGTGTCTGCGAGTATATAGACGGCTCTTTCGCGTTCACTCCGAGGGAAACGGTCCGCTATTGCTTCTGTGCGCACAGACGCGATTCCCTTGTCTCTTGCGAACACAGGGAACTCTGTGCATCCAAATCTACAGGCTAAGGACGCGTCTGCATATGTTTTGGTGAACAATCGAGTGTGCGTGTTCTGACAGCTGCCTCTATGCAGACGTCTCCACAGAGCCACTTCTGAATGCCCCGCAGCCCAGGACTGAATGGATACACTAACAAGTGCACCGGTGTGAGCAACCACATATGCAGAAGGACGTCTTTCATCCCACAGAAGCGCGAACGTCTTGGCGTTCAAGCACATGGCAGAAACAAGGTGTGAACAGATGAGCTGCTGCTATTTTCTCCGTTCGGCATGCTTCGTTGTAGCTCTCTTGCCGGTCGCCGGCTTAGCGGCTTGCTTTGCGCGACTAGCTCTGGGGAGAGAAGGAGATAGCGCCGGAAACCTCGCCTTTTGCCTTCTTCGGCGCTGGAACCTGGTTGCTGCGCCTTCTCTTTGTCCATGTGCACACACACGATTCCTCAGCGAAAACCATGCAGAAACCTTTCCACGAGCACCCAGGGATGTGCACCCAGCACCACGTGCACGCACACGCAGCTAGAGAAAAGCACCTACCTTTTCACACACTGATGCCTAAGCAAACGCGTGGCCACACACACGCACACATCCGCAAGCGCGCCTACTCCCATCTATTGAGGGAAAGACGGACGAGCTCTTTGGTTGCTCTTCACAGGCTTGTCCCTGATCTATAGCTGAGGGCAAACACTTGTGTGCTTGTGGGAGAGCCTGTGTCTTTCCTGGAAGCGTTTGGGAGTTTTGCTCAGACGCGTGTTTCCTCAAGTTCAAGAATCAAGATCTAGGATACCTGCAGACAGGTGCCTGTTTGTGTGGAGACAGTCTGTTTGAAACTGTGTTCCTCAGCGCCCGCTCTTTCTCCCCGTCGCTCCACACGCCTGGGAGTCCCTTTCTTTCTCTCCACAAGCACGTGTGTTGACTTCGTCGCACATGTGCATCTGCACAAGCGTTGAGCTCAGCAGAGCGTGTCTCTTGACACTTGATGTGCGTTGGCTGTGTCTGCCTGCTCCAGTGAAGAGAGAAACGGGAAATCATCTTGGTAGAGGCAACAAAGCAAAAGCGAGGCAGGATTGACATCTGCTCAACAGAGACGGATTCCCTGCGCTGACACAGTTCACAGTTACACGAGAAGCAATCTGAGCGGTCCGTCGACCGGAGACGTGTTTCCCAAGAGGTCGTTTAGCGAGTGAACAGCAGTGTGCGCGACTTTCAGGAGTGTGCCTGGAAAGTGCCAGAATCACCAGGAGCATCTGTGCAAAAGCTGCTGCCTCTGTGACCGCATTGAGGCACGTTCGCGTGTCTGCGAGTATATAGACGGCTCTTTCGCGTTCACTCCGAGGGAAACGGTCCGCTATTGCTTCTGTGCGCACAGACGCGATTCCCTTGTCTCTTGCGAACACAGGGAACTCTGTGCATCCAAATCTACAGGCTAAGGACGCGTCTGCATATGTTTTGGTGAACAATCGAGTGTGCGTGTTCTGACAGCTGCCTCTATGCAGACGTCTCCACAGAGCCACTTCTGAATGCCCCGCAGCCCAGGACTGAATGGATACACTAACAAGTGCACCGGTGTGAGCAACCACATATGCAGAAGGACGTCTTTCATCTCACAGAAGCGCGAACGTCTTGGCGTTCAAGCACATGGCAGAAACAAGGTGTGAACAGATGAGCTGCTGCTATTTTCTCCGTTCGGCATGCTTCGTTGTAGCTCTCTTGCCGGTCGCCGGCTTAGCGGCTTGCTTTGCGCGACTAGCTCTGGGGAGAGAAGGAGATAGCGCCGGAAACCTCGCCTTTTGCCTTCTTCGGCGCTGGAACCTGGTTGCTGCGCCTTCTCTTTGTCCATGTGCACACACACGATTCCTCAGCGAAAACCATGCAGAAACCTTTCCACGAGCACCCAGGGATGTGCACCCAGCACCACGTGCACGCACACGCAGCTAGAGAAAAGCACCTACCTTTTCACACACTGATGCCTAAGCAAACGCGTGGCCACACACACGCACACATCCGCAAGCGCGCCTACTCCCATCTATTGAGGGAAAGACGGACGAGCTCTTTGGTTGCTCTTCACAGGCTTGTCCCTGATCTATAGCTGAGGGCAAACACTTGTGTGCTTGTGGGAGAGCCTGTGTCTTTCCTGGAAGCGTTTGGGAGTTTTGCTCAGACGCGTGTTTCCTCAAGTTCAAGAATCAAGATCTAGGATACCTGCAGACAGGTGCCTGTTTGTGTGGAGACAGTCTGTTTGAAACTGTGTTCCTCAGCGCCCGCTCTTTCTCCCCGTCGCTCCACACGCCTGGGAGTCCCTTTCTTTCTCTCCACAAGCACGTGTGTTGACTTCGTCGCACATGTGCATCTGCACAAGCGTTGAGCTCAGCAGAGCGTGTCTCTTGACACTTGATGTGCGTTGGCTGTGTCTGCCTGCTCCAGTGAAGAGAGAAACGGGAAATCATCTTGGTAGAGGCAACAAAGCAAAAGCGAGGCAGGATTGACATCTGCTCAACAGAGACGGATTCCCTGCGCTGACACAGTTCACAGTTACACGAGAAGCAATCTGAGCGGTCCGTCGACCGGAGACGTGTTTCCCAAGAGGTCGTTTAGCGAGTGAACAGCAGTGTGCGCGACTTTCAGGAGTGTGCCTGGAAAGTGCCAGAATCACCAGGAGCATCTGTGCAAAAGCTGCTGCCTCTGTGACCGCATTGAGGCACGTTCGCGTGTCTGCGAGTATATAGACGGCTCTTTCGCGTTCACTCCGAGGGAAACGGTCCGCTATTGCTTCTGTGCGCACAGACGCGATTCCCTTGTCTCTTGCGAACACAGGGAACTCTGTGCATCCAAATCTACAGGCTAAGGACGCGTCTGCATATGTTTTGGTGAACAATCGAGTGTGCGTGTTCTGACAGCTGCCTCTATGCAGACGTCTCCACAGAGCCACTTCTGAATGCCCCGCAGCCCAGGACTGAATGGATACACTAACAAGTGCACCGGTGTGAGCAACCACATATGCAGAAGGACGTCTTTCATCTCACAGAAGCGCGAACGTCTTGGCGTTCAAGCACATGGCAGAAACAAGGTGTGAACAGATGAGCTGCTGCTATTTTCTCCGTTCGGCATGCTTCGTTGTAGCTCTCTTGCCGGTCGCCGGCTTAGCGGCTTGCTTTGCGCGACTAGCTCTGGGGAGAGAAGGAGATAGCGCCGGAAACCTCGCCTTTTGCCTTCTTCGGCGCTGGAACCTGGTTGCTGCGCCTTCTCTTTGTCCATGTGCACACACACGATTCCTCAGCGAAAACCATGCAGAAACCTTTCCACGAGCACCCAGGGATGTGCACCCAGCACCACGTGCACGCACACGCAGCTAGAGAAAAGCACCTACCTTTTCACACACTGATGCCTAAGCAAACGCGTGGCCACACACACGCACACATCCGCAAGCGCGCCTACTCCCATCTATTGAGGGAAAGACGGACGAGCTCTTTGGTTGCTCTTCACAGGCTTGTCCCTGATCTATAGCTGAGGGCAAACACTTGTGTGCTTGTGGGAGAGCCTGTGTCTTTCCTGGAAGCGTTTGGGAGTTTTGCTCAGACGCGTGTTTCCTCAAGTTCAAGAATCAAGATCTAGGATACCTGCAGACAGGTGCCTGTTTGTGTGGAGACAGTCTGTTTGAAACTGTGTTCCTCAGCGCCCGCTCTTTCTCCCCGTCGCTCCACACGCCTGGGAGTCCCTTTCTTTCTCTCCACAAGCACGTGTGTTGACTTCGTCGCACATGTGCATCTGCACAAGCGTTGAGCTCAGCAGAGCGTGTCTCTTGACACTTGATGTGCGTTGGCTGTGTCTGCCTGCTCCAGTGAAGAGAGAAACGGGAAATCATCTTGGTAGAGGCAACAAAGCAAAAGCGAGGCAGGATCCACATCTGCTCAACAGAGACGGATTCCCTGCGCTGACACAGTTCACAGTTACACGAGAAGCAATCTGAGCGGTCCGTCGACCGGAGACGTGTTTCCCAAGAGGTCGTTTAGCGAGTGAACAGCAGTGTGCGCGACTTTCAGGAGTGTGCCTGGAAAGTGCCAGAATCACCAGGAGCATCTGTGCAAAAGCTGCTGCCTCTGTGACCGCATTGAGGCACGTTCGCGTGTCTGCGAGTATATAGACGGCTCTTTCGCGTTCACTCCGAGGGAAACGGTCCGCTATTGCTTCTGTGCGCACAGACGCGATTCCCTTGTCTCTTGCGAACACAGGGAACTCTGTGCATCCAAATCTACAGGCTAAGGACGCGTCTGCATATGTTTTGGTGAACAATCGAGTGTGCGTGTTCTGACAGCTGCCTCTATGCAGACGTCTCCACAGAGCCACTTCTGAATGCCCCGCAGCCCAGGACTGAATGGATACACTAACAAGTGCACCGGTGTGAGCAACCACATATGCAGAAGGACGTCTTTCATCTCACAGAAGCGCGAACGTCTTGGCGTTCAAGCACATGGCAGAAACAAGGTGTGAACAGATGAGCTGCTGCTATTTTCTCCGTTCGGCATGCTTCGTTGTAGCTCTCTTGCCGGTCGCCGGCTTAGCGGCTTGCTTTGCGCGACTAGCTCTGGGGAGAGAAGGAGATAGCGCCGGAAACCTCGCCTTTTGCCTTCTTCGGCGCTGGAACCTGGTTGCTGCGCCTTCTCTTTGTCCATGTGCACACACACGATTCCTCAGCGAAAACCATGCAGAAACCTTTCCACGAGCACCCAGGGATGTGCACCCAGCAACCACGTGCACGCACACGCAGCTAGAGAAAAGCACCTACCTTTTCACACACTGATGCCTAAGCAAACGCGTGGCCACACACACGCACACATCCGCAAGCGCGCCTACTCCCATCTATTGAGGGAAAGACGGACGAGCTCTTTGGTTGCTCTTCACAGGCTTGTCCCTGATCTATAGCTGAGGGCAAACACTTGTGTGCTTGTGGGAGAGCCTGTGTCTTTCCTGGAAGCGTTTGGGAGTTTTGCTCAGACGCGTGTTTCCTCAAGTTCAAGAATCAAGATCTAGGATACCTGCAGACAGGTGCCTGTTTGTGTGGAGACAGTCTGTTTGAAACTGTGTTCCTCAGCGCCCGCTCTTTCTCCCCGTCGCTCCACACGCCTGGGAGTCCCTTTCTTTCTCTCCACAAGCACGTGTGTTGACTTCGTCGCACATGTGCATCTGCACAAGCGTTGAGCTCAGCAGAGCGTGTCTCTTGACACTTGATGTGCGTTGGCTGTGTCTGCCTGCTCCAGTGAAGAGAGAAACGGGAAATCATCTTGGTAGAGGCAACAAAGCAAAAGCGAGGCAGGATCCACATCTGCTCAACAGAGACGGATTCCCTGCGCTGACACAGTTCACAGTTACACGAGAAGCAATCTGAGCGGTCCGTCGACCGGAGACGTGTTTCCCAAGAGGTCGTTTAGCGAGTGAACAGCAGTGTGCGCGACTTTCAGGAGTGTGCCTGGAAAGTGCCAGAATCACCAGGAGCATCTGTGCAAAAGCTGCTGCCTCTGTGACCGCATTGAGGCACGTTCGCGTGTCTGCGAGTATATAGACGGCTCTTTCGCGTTCACTCCGAGGGAAACGGTCCGCTATTGCTTCTGTGCGCACAGACGCGATTCCCTTGTCTCTTGCGAACACAGGGAACTCTGTGCATCCAAATCTACAGGCTAAGGACGCGTCTGCATATGTTTTGGTGAACAATCGAGTGTGCGTGTTCTGACAGCTGCCTCTATGCAGACGTCTCCACAGAGCCACTTCTGAATGCCCCGCAGCCCAGGACTGAATGGATACACTAACAAGTGCACCGGTGTGAGCAACCACATATGCAGAAGGACGTCTTTCATCTCACAGAAGCGCGAACGTCTTGGCGTTCAAGCACATGGCAGAAACAAGGTGTGAACAGATGAGCTGCTGCTATTTTCTCCGTTCGGCATGCTTCGTTGTAGCTCTCTTGCCGGTCGCCGGCTTAGCGGCTTGCTTTGCGCGACTAGCTCTGGGGAGAGAAGGAGATAGCGCCGGAAACCTCGCCTTTTGCCTTCTTCGGCGCTGGAACCTGGTTGCTGCGCCTTCTCTTTGTCCATGTGCACACACACGATTCCTCAGCGAAAACCATGCAGAAACCTTTCCACGAGCACCCAGGGATGTGCACCCAGCACCACGTGCACGCACACGCAGCTAGAGAAAAGCACCTACCTTTTCACACACTGATGCCTAAGCAAACGCGTGGCCACACACACGCACACATCCGCAAGCGCGCCTACTCCCATCTATTGAGGGAAAGACGGACGAGCTCTTTGGTTGCTCTTCACAGGCTTGTCCCTGATCTATAGCTGAGGGCAAACACTTGTGTGCTTGTGGGAGAGCCTGTGTCTTTCCTGGAAGCGTTTGGGAGTTTTGCTCAGACGCGTGTTTCCTCAAGTTCAAGAATCAAGATCTAGGATACCTGCAGACAGGTGCCTGTTTGTGTGGAGACAGTCTGTTTGAAACTGTGTTCCTCAGCGCCCGCTCTTTCTCCCCGTCGCTCCACACGCCTGGGAGTCCCTTTCTTTCTCTCCACAAGCACGTGTGTTGACTTCGTCGCACATGTGCATCTGCACAAGCGTTGAGCTCAGCAGAGCGTGTCTCTTGACACTTGATGTGCGTTGGCTGTGTCTGCCTGCTCCAGTGAAGAGAGAAACGGGAAATCATCTTGGTAGAGGCAACAAAGCAAAAGCGAGGCAGGATCCACATCTGCTCAACAGAGACGGATTCCCTGCGCTGACACAGTTCACAGTTACACGAGAAGCAATCTGAGCGGTCCGTCGACCGGAGACGTGTTTCCCAAGAGGTCGTTTAGCGAGTGAACAGCAGTGTGCGCGACTTTCAGGAGTGTGCCTGGAAAGTGCCAGAATCACCAGGAGCATCTGTGCAAAAGCTGCTGCCTCTGTGACCGCATTGAGGCACGTTCGCGTGTCTGCGAGTATATAGACGGCTCTTTCGCGTTCACTCCGAGGGAAACGGTCCGCTATTGCTTCTGTGCGCACAGACGCGATTCCCTTGTCTCTTGCGAACACAGGGAACTCTGTGCATCCAAATCTACAGGCTAAGGACGCGTCTGCATATGTTTTGGTGAACAATCGAGTGTGCGTGTTCTGACAGCTGCCTCTATGCAGACGTCTCCACAGAGCCACTTCTGAATGCCCCGCAGCCCAGGACTGAATGGATACACTAACAAGTGCACCGGTGTGAGCAACCACATATGCAGAAGGACGTCTTTCATCTCACAGAAGCGCGAACGTCTTGGCGTTCAAGCACATGGCAGAAACAAGGTGTGAACAGATGAGCTGCTGCTATTTTCTCCGTTCGGCATGCTTCGTTGTAGCTCTCTTGCCGGTCGCCGGCTTAGCGGCTTGCTTTGCGCGACTAGCTCTGGGGAGAGAAGGAGATAGCGCCGGAAACCTCGCCTTTTGCCTTCTTCGGCGCTGGAACCTGGTTGCTGCGCCTTCTCTTTGTCCATGTGCACACACACGATTCCTCAGCGAAAACCATGCAGAAACCTTTCCACGAGCACCCAGGGATGTGCACCCAGCACCACGTGCACGCACACGCAGCTAGAGAAAAGCACCTACCTTTTCACACACTGATGCCTAAGCAAACGCGTGGCCACACACACGCACACATCCGCAAGCGCGCCTACTCCCATCTATTGAGGGAAAGACGGACGAGCTCTTTGGTTGCTCTTCACAGGCTTGTCCCTGATCTATAGCTGAGGGCAAACACTTGTGTGCTTGTGGGAGAGCCTGTGTCTTTCCTGGAAGCGTTTGGGAGTTTTGCTCAGACGCGTGTTTCCTCAAGTTCAAGAATCAAGATCTAGGATACCTGCAGACAGGTGCCTGTTTGTGTGGAGACAGTCTGTTTGAAACTGTGTTCCTCAGCGCCCGCTCTTTCTCCCCGTCGCTCCACACGCCTGGGAGTCCCTTTCTTTCTCTCCACAAGCACGTGTGTTGACTTCGTCGCACATGTGCATCTGCACAAGCGTTGAGCTCAGCAGAGCGTGTCTCTTGACACTTGATGTGCGTTGGCTGTGTCTGCCTGCTCCAGTGAAGAGAGAAACGGGAAATCATCTTGGTAGAGGCAACAAAGCAAAGGCGAGGCAGGATTGACATCTGCTCAACAGAGACGGATTCCCTGCGCTGACACAGTTCACAGTTACACGAGAAGCAATCTGAGCGGTCCGTCGACCGGAGACGTGTTTCCCAAGAGGTCGTTTAGCGAGTGAACAGCAGTGTGCGCGACTTTCAGGAGTGTGCCTGGAAAGTGCCAGAATCACCAGGAGCATCTGTGCAAAAGCTGCTGCCTCTGTGACCGCATTGAGGCACGTTCGCGTGTCTGCGAGTATATAGACGGCTCTTTCGCGTTCACTCCGAGGGAAACGGTCCGCTATTGCTTCTGTGCGCACAGACGCGATTCCCTTGTCTCTTGCGAACACAGGGAACTCTGTGCATCCAAATCTACAGGCTAAGGACGCGTCTGCATATGTTTTGGTGAACAATCGAGTGTGCGTGTTCTGACAGCTGCCTCTATGCAGACGTCTCCACAGAGCCACTTCTGAATGCCCCGCAGCCCAGGACTGAATGGATACACTAACAAGTGCACCGGTGTGAGCAACCACATATGCAGAAGGACGTCTTTCATCCCACAGAAGCGCGAACGTCTTGGCGTTCAAGCACATGGCAGAAACAAGGTGTGAACAGATGAGCTGCTGCTATTTTCTCCGTTCGGCATGCTTCGTTGTAGCTCTCTTGCCGGTCGCCGGCTTAGCGGCTTGCTTTGCGCGACTAGCTCTGGGGAGAGAAGGAGATAGCGCCGGAAACCTCGCCTTTTGCCTTCTTCGGCGCTGGAACCTGGTTGCTGCGCCTTCTCTTTGTCCATGTGCACACACACGATTCCTCAGCGAAAACCATGCAGAAACCTTTCCACGAGCACCCAGGGATGTGCACCCAGCACCACGTGCACGCACACGCAGCTAGAGAAAAGCACCTACCTTTTCACACACTGATGCCTAAGCAAACGCGTGGCCACACACACGCACACATCCGCAAGCGCGCCTACTCCCATCTATTGAGGGAAAGACGGACGAGCTCTTTGGTTGCTCTTCACAGGCTTGTCCCTGATCTATAGCTGAGGGCAAACACTTGTGTGCTTGTGGGAGAGCCTGTGTCTTTCCTGGAAGCGTTTGGGAGTTTTGCTCAGACGCGTGTTTCCTCAAGTTCAAGAATCAAGATCTAGGATACCTGCAGACAGGTGCCTGTTTGTGTGGAGACAGTCTGTTTGAAACTGTGTTCCTCAGCGCCCGCTCTTTCTCCCCGTCGCTCCACACGCCTGGGAGTCCCTTTCTTTCTCTCCACAAGCACGTGTGTTGACTTCGTCGCACATGTGCATCTGCACAAGCGTTGAGCTCAGCAGAGCGTGTCTCTTGACACTTGATGTGCGTTGGCTGTGTCTGCCTGCTCCAGTGAAGAGAGAAACGGGAAATCATCTTGGTAGAGGCAACAAAGCAAAGGCGAGGCAGGATTGACATCTGCTCAACAGAGACGGATTCCCTGCGCTGACACAGTTCACAGTTACACGAGAAGCAATCTGAGCGGTCCGTCGACCGGAGACGTGTTTCCCAAGAGGTCGTTTAGCGAGTGAACAGCAGTGTGCGCGACTTTCAGGAGTGTGCCTGGAAAGTGCCAGAATCACCAGGAGCATCTGTGCAAAAGCTGCTGCCTCTGTGACCGCATTGAGGCACGTTCGCGTGTCTGCGAGTATATAGACGGCTCTTTCGCGTTCACTCCGAGGGAAACGGTCCGCTATTGCTTCTGTGCGCACAGACGCGATTCCCTTGTCTCTTGCGAACACAGGGAACTCTGTGCATCCAAATCTACAGGCTAAGGACGCGTCTGCATATGTTTTGGTGAACAATCGAGTGTGCGTGTTCTGACAGCTGCCTCTATGCAGACGTCTCCACAGAGCCACTTCTGAATGCCCCGCAGCCCAGGACTGAATGGATACACTAACAAGTGCACCGGTGTGAGCAACCACATATGCAGAAGGACGTCTTTCATCTCACAGAAGCGCGAACGTCTTGGCGTTCAAGCACATGGCAGAAACAAGGTGTGAACAGATGAGCTGCTGCTATTTTCTTCGTTCGGCATGCTTCGTTGTAGCTCTCTTGCCGGTCGCCGGCTTAGCGGCTTGCTTTGCGCGACTAGCTCTGGGGAGAGAAGGAGATAGCGCCGGAAACCTCGCCTTTTGCCTTCTTCGGCGCTGGAACCTGGTTGCTGCGCCTTCTCTTTGTCCATGTGCACACACACGATTCCTCAGCGAAAACCATGCAGAAACCTTTCCACGAGCACCCAGGGATGTGCACCCAGCACCACGTGCACGCACACGCAGCTAGAGAAAAGCACCTACCTTTTCACACACTGATGCCTAAGCAAACGCGTGGCCACACACACGCACACATCCGCAAGCGCGCCTACTCCCATCTACTGAGAGAAAGACGGACGAGCTCTTTGGTTGCTCTTCACAGGCTTGTCCCTGATCTATAGCTGAGGGCAAACACTTGTGTGCTTGTGGGAGAGCCTGTGTCTTTCCTGGAAGCGTTTGGGAGTTTTGCTCAGACGCGTGTTTCCTCAAGTTCAAGAATCAAGATCTAGGATACCTGCAGACAGGTGCCTGTTTGTGTGGAGACAGTCTGTTTGAAACTGTGCTCCTCAGCGCCCGCTCTTTCTCCCCGTCGCTCCACACGCCTGGGAGTCCCTTTCTTTCTCTCCACAAGCACGTGTGTTGACTTCGTCGCACATGTGCATCTGCACAAGCGTTGAGCTCAGCAGAGCGTGTCTCTTGACACTTGATGTGCGTTGGCTGTGTCTGCCTGCTCCAGTGAAGAGAGAAACGGGAAATCATCTTGGTAGAGGCAACAAAGCAAAAGCGAGGCAGGATTGACATCTGCTCAACAGAGACGGATTCCCTGCGCTGACACAGTTCACAGTTACACGAGAAGCAATCTGAGCGGTCCGTCGACCGGAGACGTGTTTCCCAAGAGGTCGTTTAGCGAGTGAACAGCAGTGTGCGCGACTTTCAGGAGTGTGCCTGGAAAGTGCCAGAATCACCAGGAGCATCTGTGCAAAAGCTGCTGCCTCTGTGACCGCATTGAGGCACGTTCGCGTGTCTGCGAGTATATAGACGGCTCTTTCGCGTTCACTCCGAGGGAAACGGTCCGCTATTGCTTCTGTGCGCACAGACGCGATTCCCTTGTCTCTTGCGAACACAGGGAACTCTGTGCATCCAAATCTACAGGCTAAGGACGCGTCTGCATATGTTTTGGTGAACAATCGAGTGTGCGTGTTCTGACAGCTGCCTCTATGCAGACGTCTCCACAGAGCCACTTCTGAATGCCCCGCAGCCCAGGACTGAATGGATACACTAACAAGTGCACCGGTGTGAGCAACCACATATGCAGAAGGACGTCTTTCATCTCACAGAAGCGCGAACGTCTTGGCGTTCAAGCACATGGCAGAAACAAGGTGTGAACAGATGAGCTGCTGCTATTTTCTCCGTTCGGCATGCTTCGTTGTAGCTCTCTTGCCGGTCGCCGGCTTAGCGGCTTGCTTTGCGCGACTAGCTCTGGGGAGAGAAGGAGATAGCGCCGGAAACCTCGCCTTTTGCCTTCTTCGGCGCTGGAACCTGGTTGCTGCGCCTTCTCTTTGTCCATGTGCACACACACGATTCCTCAGCGAAAACCATGCAGAAACCTTTCCACGAGCACCCAGGGATGTGCACCCAGCACCACGTGCACGCACACGCAGCTAGAGAAAAGCACCTACCTTTTCACACACTGATGCCTAAGCAA